>NC_134584.1:97572873-97882159 GCF_037038515.1 Microtus pennsylvanicus
CTCTAACTCTTAGCGACAGCCCCCCCTCCCCTAAAGTTTGTCTTTTTAAGGGACACTATGTTTCTTTTACTGTTTAACTTTGACATATAGAAATCTGGTGGTTTTTAAAGAGAAACACCAAACTAGTACCTCTATCATGAAATGTAACACTAGCAAAAAATGAGTAAGGAACCACCATGGTTTAAAACATGACCGACATTACAATCACAAAGCAAATATCAACCAACAGGCTCCAAATAGTCAGCACTGTATAGGCTGGGCATCTGTGGTGCTTGTGACCAAAAGTTGTTTGTTTTTCAAGACAGGATTTCTTTATGTATCCCTGTCTGTCTTGGAACTTGCTCTGTAGATCAAACATGCCTTGAACTCAGAGATCTCCCTGCTTCTGCCTCCTGAGTGCTGGGATTAGAAGCATGCACAACCACCACCCTGTTTCTAATGTTGGTTATTTTTTACTTCTTAGAATATTTGCATAAAAATAATTATTTTGGTGACAAGATCAATATAAAATTCATTTATGGTTTGTTTTGGGGGTATTTTATTTTTTGAAATAGGGTATCATGTTGACCTCAAATTCCCAATCCTTTTGGTTTCTGCCTTCTGAAGGATAAGATTAGATGCCCCAGCCACATCTGAACGAAATCCAAAATCCATCTGTGTTTCATATATTCATATACACAGAACAAAGGTAAGTTCAAACCTTTTTTTTTTTTCTTTTTGGAGACACTGTCTTATGTAGTCCTGGATGGCCTCAAACTCAGAGATCTACTTGTCTCTACCTCCCAAGTGCTGACATTAAAGGCATCTACCACCACATTCAGTTCATTCAGTATTTTAAATAGTTCTGGTCATGAAAAAAGCTTCCCCTTCTCTACTTTGTGGGGTGATAAGACTTGTAGACTAGGGATGCAAAACCTGGATAGAACATGTTTTCTGGACACAAATACAATCAAATTAAGAGTCAATAATGTAAGAATTTCTGAAAAGCCCGGTTGATCTTGAACCATATACTCACACACATAGCTCTAAAGACATTATGGGGACAACAGTAACTGAGAAAGCTCTAAAAAAGGCCATGATAGTAGATGGATTACAGTATAACTACCTAAACTTCTTGGATACTGTGAGGAACACAGAAACACACTCAGATTTTATTAACAGCACATTCAAGAACCAAGTATGGTAATATCCAACTAACTCTAAGATGACTTAAGAGAGAAAAAAAAGAACCTAGCAATGAGAGGGAAAGACAGATTTAACAACAGCAAGGGCATCAAAAACACTGAGTGGCCAATCAACAGGCTGATAGGTGGACACTGTGCAGAAAGTCTGGGAGGAAAGCCCTTAACCTGCTAGTTTAAAATCTGCATTTCTAACTCAAAACCTATCACCTAACACTAACAAATAAGAAGTTAGGCAGGAAGACAGCTGCCTAGATTTACACACTGTATATACACTTTCAGAGACTACAATGAAGAAAAGCTGCCTAAACTCTTTTTTTCCCCCCGAGACAGGGTTTCTCTGTGGCTTTGGAGCCTGTCCTGGAACTAGTCTTGTAGACCAGGCTGGCCTCAAACTCACAGAGATCCTCCTGCCTCTGCCTCCTGAGTGCTGGGATTAAAGGCATGTGCCACCACCACCCGGCTCCTAAACTCATTTTACAAACATAATATAACCTAGATACCAAAGTAAGATATCTGCATAATGAAAGAAAATTTACAGATTAAAACTGATTGTCAACTGATCCCCCCACCCCCCAAAAAGGCCCCAAACCAACCAAGTGTGTCCACTGCATTGCTGCTTTTGTTTTGTTGTGTAGTGATGGTGATGGAACCTAAGGCCCTGTGCATGCGAGGGACATCAGTGCTAGGTGAACACTCATCACCAAGCCACAACATAAACCACGTCACCCTGACATTCAATGAGGACAAACACTTTTTGGATAGTACTTTAAAGTCAGCTATTAATGCATTTCACACTAAAAGAGAAAAAGATGAAAAGGAAAACTGAACCTTCCCATTTAGGCACAGAATAAAATATAAAATATCCTTAAGGACATAAACACTAACAGATTGCCCATTTGTGACCTGCCATATCTAAGCGCCATCATTCACCCTACCAAAACACACATGCTACCTGATATTTAGTGTTGTTTTAGGATGACCAAATAGCATGGCTCAGCATTCAAAGGGACTCTCACCCCTCTGCTTCACCTGAAGGTCCCAATAAGGTAAAGCAGTCACAGGCTTGGGAGGGATGAACTCCAGAACTACAGTGAGCGGGACAACAGTTTGAAGCCAGAAAACGTGTTCATGGACTTAACAAACTAAAAAGCTGGAAATTTGGCCAACAGTGAGGTACCCATAAGCACAGAGCTTCAAACTAAGAAGAACAGAAAGGCCCAGAAATGAACAGAGCCACTATCTCTGAAAGAGAGCAAACAGCAGGCTGCAAACAGGGCAGCTGTGAGGTAACGTACCAACAACACTCTACTGGAGACCCTCAAGAGAGTGATGCCCTTCAGAGCACCACTCCAGAACAAGAGCGGCAACTTAACAGAGCCAAACAACAAAACTGTGGAGAAAAAGATGAAAGGCATGGGAGAAAATGCAATCATCTCTATGAGAAAACAGATATTACATAAAGCATAAGAGAACAGGACACTATTTTTAAAAATTCAGAGACTGAAACGGACTTCTAAAATACAAAGCTTAACATTTGAATTATATTCTAGACAGCGAGAACAAGAGAGGGGTGAGAAATCAAAGAACACTGACACTATGGAAGGCTTTCAGATGGAAAAGGCCCAGCAAGATGCAGAACAAAGGATGAAAGAAGCCCACAGGAAGGCACATGTCTGAACATTCAGAAGACTGAGAATGGAGAGAAATTCCTCAACACTTCCAGAAAAAGAAAAGAAAAATCTCTAAGATCAAACAGGAGGGGCTCTAGTGTTACCACTGGAACAAACGTTTCAAAACTGAGGAAATCATGAATCTCAATGTAGAATTATACCCCAGTGAAGACATAAGTGGGGATAAAAGATGTTCTCAGATATCTAAGTCTCAAAACCACTGAGCTCCACAATTCCTTTAAAAGCATCCATTAGAGCATCATGTCTTCAGAACACCTCCTTTAAGGATTCAGATCCCAGAGAAACAGGTTTCCTATGATGTTAGATTTCCTGTCAACTCCCAAAGAACACTGATACAACACCTGGCAGACACCACCCTCTAAGAAACACAAAATGCTAAATAAAGCCACACTGATTTTACCTGTAAGGGAGTTATAATAACAAAGTATGTTACGTACAAGAAAGGCTGCATTAGGTATATTTAAAACTTACTACTCATTTTAAGTAAATGCATCTTCTCTCCTTACTTTTCATTAGATACCCTTAGAGATAGCACCTAAGAAAATTATACGTGCAAATACGATTGTTTCATTTCACCTGCAGCAGGGATACTGGAAACTTGCAACTTGACAAGATGGTTTTATTTCTAGCTTCTAGCTCAACAAACTCACAAGTGCCTGACTCCTTGCCAGAGAACTGTAACCACCCTCAAGTCCTCTCATTCCCCTGGAAACCAACATCACTATTTTGTTTTTTTTTTTAATATATCAAACTGTGTTCTATAAAAGGTTTTCTCTTTGCATATCTTAACACCAGAAACCTCATTAGTAGGTTCATTTTTTTTATTACAATTAAACAAATCCATGAACCAAGTTAAAGCTGCACATGGCTACTTATTTTAGTAATTCCAGCACTCAGCAGATTAAGGCAGAAAGACTATAATAAATTCCAGGCAAACCTGGAATAGGATGGTTCAAAACTCAGTGTTTTAAACATTCTTTTAAAAGAATATTTCAGCTGGGAATACTGGAAGACAGTTGTAATCTCAGTACTCAGGAGCCTGAGGTAAAAGGATAAAGTCTGAGGCCAACCTGAGTTAAATCAAACCTATCTTTAAAAACTTCAGTATATAGCCAGGCAGTGGTGGTGCATGCCTTTAATCCCAGCACTTGGGAGGCAGAGGCAGCCTGAGTTTGAGGCCAGCCTGGTTTACAAAGTGAGTTCCAGAACAGCCAGGGCTACACAAAGAAAACCTGTCACTAAAAACCATACCAAGTGTAAATATCCCAGAACAGGGTTCTTTGACAACAGCGACTGAAGTAGGTTTTTGTATCAACTGCTTTGGACACAGTGTGTATGAACATATGTTTAGCAGCTTCAATCTAAGGATTCCTTCCACAAAAGCTCTGTATCCATTATCTTTCCCTATCAGCAAGGGTAGATCTCATGAAAATCAAAGTTAATGTACACTAAAACTGTGCTGTATAAAACAGATGTGTAATAGATGAGGCATTACATCTCTTATTACAGATGAGAGGATTTGATAGTGCAGCTAACTCCTTGAGAAAGCAAGTCAAAAGGCAATTTGGAGTAACTCCTCCAAATTCAAGAACCCCAAAGATCTGCAATATTTGGGATCTAAGCTGCCATCTGATTCACCAACATCATCCCTGACTGCTTTGAAGTTCAAGCAGTACCCACCCTACCACCTCCAACCCGTGAACCCCATGCCAAAAAGAAGCATACACACCTTAAAATCTGTATTATTGATATATTCAAATACCAAAGCTGGTGTCTTTGACTGAAAGAGAGAACAGTGATTCTTTTTAGATACTCAGACAGTAATAAATGCAGTTTGTATTGGCCCACCCTCAAACCTCACAGGCAAAAAGGATTCTCTCATTAGGGACTGCCTGTGTTTTTTTCGATTTGTTATTTATTTTTGTGTTTGTGTGCATCCATTGCTAAAGAGACCAGAAGAGGGTATCAGACACCCTGGAGCTGGAGTACTAGGAGGTCGTGAGGATCTGAAATGAGTGCTGGAATCTGAACTCAGGCCCTCAGGCTGAGCAATTTCTCCCTAAAAACCTGTTTGTTGTTTTGTTGTTTGATTTTGAAGTATTTACGATGTCTGGGTTGCTGCAAAGTAACTGGGGAAAGTGGGAGGTAGGAGGGGCAGGGTTATAGCTGGCATGAAACGAAGGTTATCACTGCTCAGTCATGCACAGGAAGCTCAGTATGTACTGTTTACATCTGTGTCTATGTAAAGTTTTAAAGAGCAAGATATTCCCAGAATGACCCAGCAGCAGCCCTGAGAAACCCATTAGTGATTTTATTAAGACTTACAGCCAACAATATGCCAAGTTGCCATTTGCATCTGACACAGTTTTCATACTCTATTAAGTCTTTGTAGGCTCCTAAAAGATCACTGGTCTGGGTTCAGAGGTGAATGTTTATAATCCAACTTTTTCTTTTCTTTTTTTTTTTCTTAATAATCCAACTTTTAAAAGCACTATAGTTAGAGAGACTTCTTAGTGGGTAAGAGCACTTGCTGCGAAGGCAAAGAGGCCCTGAGTCCAAATCCTCAGCATCCATGTCAAAGCCGGATATTATAATCCCCAAGAGATGGAGACAAGAAGATTCCAGAAGCTTGATGAGCAGCCAAACTGAGAAGACTCTGGGCTCCAAATACATGCGCTCCAGTTAGTAAATGTTTAGTTCAGTAACTTCCTTTTAAAATCTAGAGCTTCAAATGTCAGGTTAACTCAGGAGAAATAAAATCACGCTAATAAGCAGAAATGATGTTTCAGAATTGAGAGAAAAGCATGGGTTTTAAGGGTGATAGAAATAAAAATTCATCTCAAAAATCTTTACTGCTAAAACTTTAGCTCAAGGACAAATCCTAGGTTCTTACGAAGTGGGCCACAGTGAGAATGTGTGCAAGAACTCGTGCACATATGTGCACATGTGCACGCACACACTCTCGTCTTTACCTGGGCAGTAGTCCAAGCAGCACCAAAAACAAATGTGTTTAACACTGTCCTCAAGAATTTGACCTTTCCTCAGATTTAAGTAAGCCCGACCCTCTCAAATTCAGGGGCTAAGGTTCCCTTTCTATTTCCATCTACACTACTCAAAAACAGATGTATTAGGCAAATATGTATGTCTGCTCTGTGCATGTGAGTGCAGTCATTCAGAGGCCAAGTGTCTGATCCCTCTGGAACTGGAGTTACAGGTGGTTCTTAGTCTCTTGACATGGGTGATGGGAATAAAACTCGGGCTATCTGGAAAATAACATGTACTCTTAACCACTAAGACAGCTCTTTTTTTTTTTTTTTTTTTTGCTTAACTCATGTATCATAGAAATTACAAACATTAAGCCAGGTATCAGTAAGTTTAGCTAACAGAGAAGGTGAGATGAAGAGGCAAGGGGGGAAGACAAAAAGAGGGGACACATATACAATTTGTCTACCATATGCAAGTCCCTTAGGTGTAGTCCCTAGCACAGCCTCTGAAGTCTGGTTGCACCACCAGGGGTCTCTAGCTCAGGTTGGCCTTAAATTCCCTAGTAGTTGAGAATGACCTTGAACTTGTGATCAACCTAATTCTATTTTCTGTGTGCTGGGATTATAAGCAAACATTACCTTGCCTAATTTATGCATTTCTAGGGAACAAAACCAGGGCTCATTCAGGCTAACGGGCACATAACAACTCACCTATACCCCCAATTCACATTCTCTCTCTGTGTTCTTTAAATGGACAATACCCATTTTTACCTCAAACACTAAGACCATATATATATATATATATATATATATATATATATATATATATATATATATATATATATATATATATATAGTGTGTGTGTGTGTATGTATGTATGTAAGTGGACAATACTAATTCTAACCTCAAACATTATGTAGTTCAGGGCTAATCTGAATTAAATAGAATGGGATATATTATTTATGAAATCAATTGTAACTTAGTATATAATCACCCCTTCTCAGTCTTGATCAGGGCCCAAAAGGAAAATCTTTTCTCATCCTATATTACTGTTCAGCAGGGCAAATTACTTAGCCTTTGTAGACTTTTGTTTTCTTACAGTATAATGTCCCCCTGAATCACTGTGGGGATTGAAAGGTGTGATACAGCTAAATACTCGGCACAGTGGCTAGCCTACAGTTGTCACTCAGTCTAACAATTAAGTGATGAGGATGTCCTCAGCATACAGAAGCAAAGCCCTGCTTCTTAATAAGCTGATGTAAAACTGCCACAGAGAACAGGGAAATAATTTCACATAAAGCAGATAGACAACAGAAACACAATACAAGTGGCACCAAAGTGGGTTCTGCAAGGATGGAAGCTTAGTCAATCAAATACTGTCACTTTTCCCTAGGGTAAGGAAACAAAGGTTAAAACAGAACCCTGAAAATAAGTCAAAATTAAGCAAGTTATTTTATATGTTTCTTAATTTTTTATCATTGGGAATATGTTATGTGCATGTGTGTATATGTCGGCACACACATGGAAGTCAGAGGTCAACTCTGGAGTAGGTTCTATCTACCCTAATGTGGTTTCTAGGGATCAAACGCTAGTCACCAGGCCTGTGAAGCAAGTGCCTGTACCTACTGAGCCATCCTGTCCCAAACTAAGCATTTTAGTTGTAAAAGTATGCATATATTCCTAGTTGTACATACACACCGTGAGGCTCCTTGTGGTGGATGCGGAACTAAAGATATGAAACAGCCAGGCTTCTCTCTCAAAGGACTGGTGGTCTAGGACCTGTTTAGTTTTCTACACTAGAATCAACAAAGACATCCCCAATACCAGGCTTACTAGTGAGGTAAGATAGTGCAAACTGGCAATGAGATGCTTCAGGGGGCTAAATCAAAGAAACAGGCAATAACAGGTAACAAATCGGGGCAAGGTTTTTCTCTGTACATAGACTGCATTTAGTGGTGGTAGCTAGCTCATCACTGGGCCATGACAGTTGTATGGTTTTTAAGCCCATTTACCAATAAATACCAGTGTCATCAGTCCGTTATGTAGTACCACACAAGGCCCTGGGTGTTAAACACCCCACCCCAATCCACTAAAACACTCCCCAGCCACCAGGCACCTACCACAGGGTCCTTTACAGTGTCAATCAGCTTAATGATATTTGTTCCACCACGAAGGTTCTCCAGAATCTTAACCTCTCGTTTTATCTTCTTTTTCTTCACTGGCTTAAATACACAAGAGTAATCAGAAGTGAGACTTCTTTTTAAGTTAACATAATAAAAACAACTTTAAACAATGTTAAGGCAACAGCAAGGATTATTTGCTGTGTACTATGCTTATGCTGTGTTATGAATATGCTTAAATTAGAAGAGAAAAAGAAGGCTTACCCACTGTAATCTTTTAGGTTAAACAATTTATAGTTCATAGTTTATGTGGCAGGATCTTTAAGTAGTAGTTACATCTAGGGCATTTAGTAAATTTGAACATCCATGTAGTATTTTAAAAATAAATGCATGCTTACTGGATTACTGCCAAATGTGTTATAGCTGTGAACAGCTGCAGATCATGGACAAATGGAAAAACTGAAACAAAATGGCCAGACACTTGCTCTTCCAACAAGTTACATGTAACTTCAGGGGCAAGAGCCAGTTCACTGACATCAAGTTACAAACTTGTTTCCAAGCTGTTGGCTCCCATTTCCTGTTGCCACTCCCACTTCCTTAATATTTAGAATCAAATCAGCTCAGTCAGTACCTCTCCCAACAGATCCCATTCCTAGAGAGAAAAAGTTGTTGGATCAGCAAAGGAGAAAACTGATCTCATCAGTAGTGACTAACTGTAAAGCACCAACCTACAAGATGGGAAATTAAAGGTCGTCTTAGAAATACTCCCATTATATGTATCATTTCCTGACTGAAATAGGATCTGAAGTCAATAAGTAAAAGCAGTTCTGAAAAGGCAAGTGTGTCATAATCAATCATTTGCAGTCACTCAGGACAGCAACAGACACATGTTAAATCCCTGGCCTAAGTCCATTCACCCTCACGAAGGGTCTAAGCAGGAAGGTTAGCGGCAGGAGTTATTCACACAGGTCACAGCTAACAGGAACAGAAGCAAGAGTCCAGTCTGGTAATCGGACTGCCTGGCAGCACCCTCCTCACCTCTGGGCTTTACAAGGGAGAGATTGTACTAAGAAAAAAAGACTACTTTATTGTTAAAACACTGTACATAGAACAAGTAAAGAAATCCATGAAATGATAAACAAGATCTAAAAAGTCTTGGCCCGGGAGGGGCTGGGAGATGGTTCAGTGAGTAAGAGTGCTTGCTGTCAAGCCTGATGACCTGAATTCAATCCCTGGAACCCACAAGGTCGGCAAGACCCACTCTATCTGTCCTCTGACCATCATATGGTGTGTGTGAGAATCCAACACATAGTATATATATGTAAAGTTTTAAAGCTCAGAGACAATAACCCCTTGTTTACTGAAACATAACCCTGAACAAGAGCACGGGAGATGGACTGGCTAGAGAAATGGCTCAGCGGACAAGAGCTGAACAAGCATGAGGACCTAGGTTTAGATCCCCAATACCTATGTAAAAGTCAGGTTTGACTGTAGCTTGTTAGGTGGTTAGTCCAGCAGAATAAACAGTGAGTTCTAGGTTCAAAGAGAGCCTGTCTTAACAAAGTAAGGTGGAGAGCGATAGGACACCAATATTGTACTCTGGTGTCCACCAGGATACAAGCACACTGCATACACAGCAGGCGGAGAAAGGCTGGAAGGAGAGTATGTGACTGTGTGCTTGCAAGCCAGCTGCCACCACACTTCTCCCTCTGCCAGGATACGCAGTCAGAGATGGTTTGGGGGGCCTCTTCCCCAACTCCTCTAGGAACCTTACTTACTTCCTTGGTCTCTGTAATCAAACCTCAATGTTTCGGGGAAATCAAGCATCATACAAGCCAATTAAAAACAGCCAGGGAAGACACACATGACAAGTAGCTTCCAGGTCTTAAAAAATGCCAACATCATGAGAGGTATGGAGCAACCAGTTCAGCATTAAGAGTGAAGTATAAAGCCAACATCAGCATTTGAGGAATCGGGTGAAAGTAGTTTGGAGTTTTTGTTTTGTTTTAATATATGCAAATTTGGAGACAGGGTCTCTCTTTGTAGTCCTGGCTGTCCTGGAATTCACTATGTACACCAGGCACACTTCTAAGCCACAGAGCCCTACCTGCCTCTGCTCCCCAATGCTGCAATTAAGGCTATATGATAACTCTTAAAACTCTTTTGTAATTCTGAAATAATGTTAAAAGACTATCTTCTATATATCCAAACTCAGGTAATAACACTCCTGTTTAAAAAACCTGCAACCAGAGTCCTGTACAATCAAGAGCTCCTCTGCTCCTGACAGCACCCACTCACAGGGACAGCCAGTAAACATGCTATTCTATGCCACTGCCACTTTCTCCAACCTCACTGCTCCTCAGCTCCCCAGAAACAACAGAGTGCAGCTCTTGGAACTCAGAAACACTTAGCTGCTCTTCATCATGTCTAAAGGGAACTTACAGACTGGGAACAGCTGCGCAATGCTGAAATAGTCCAGTGGAGCCCATGGCAGCTGGAGTCCTCAGATGCTGCCAGACACCAACAAGACTCAAAAAAGAAAGTGACCCACAATCCAGGACACACCCCTCCAAAGCACTAAGCACAGGCAGCAAGCAGTTCTATTGGTCTCTGCACTGCTCTGAGCCTGAGGAAGAAGATTCCAGAAGCTAGCTATTAAAGAGCTTGGAGAGCAAAGGAGACTTTCTAGTTCTACAAATGAAGAAAAGAACATTTTCCAGGGACAACCACTGACACCTTTCAAAGCTTGCAAGTTTTCTAGAAAAACAGATGGTCCGACTCTTGTACAGAGTATGTTCTCACTGGCCACCAGCTACACAGCATGCAGAGACTGCCTTGGGCATGCTATTAAGGCTTACACTCAGTCATCCAATTCTGATAGGATCTGTTTCAAAGATTCAAATGGCATTGGTTTAGCTGTTTTCCAAATTGAATATTTTCTTACTCAAAGTAGATAAAGTAGCAAAAAAGTTACCCTTGCCACTCTCCTGTAGCAACCCTGGAGCACTGGGACCATAGGTATATACTACCACATATGCTGAGGAAAGATTTATAGGAAAGAATAACACTAAAAAATTTTAACTACAAAAACTTGTTTAACATTTAAAATATCAGTTCAGAAGGTTTTCCCATGTGAAGGGCAGTGCTGGCCATATGGAAGACCCTTGTTCAAAGTGGCCCTAGAGTAAAAGATGTCTTGTCTACTAACCCACATCTAAAAAAGACTATAATAAAATAGAAGTTTGTGACACACTGCAGAAAAGGAAAAATTGACAAAACCTAGCACCTTCCTATTCACCCCAGATCTTCACTCCTTTAGAACCAGTGCTGAGGACAATGACAGTATCTGCAATATAGTATTTATTAATTGCAATTCAGCTCGTCAACTTTTGCTTACCAAGGGCGTGAGAATCAAGACCTCAGTCCATTTCAGCAAGTATCACAGGCAAAGCCCCTTTTAAATTTCTTTCTAAGTTCAACTAGATTGACATATTTAAGACAGTAATATAGCACCAACTTTCATTATCCCATTATCAAACTAATGACAGCCAAACTAAGACATTAATCCATCACTTGCAATGAAGAATTACAATCAACAATGGGTGCCAGGAATGAAAAATGATGAAGGAGAGGAAAAGGCTTAGCTAGGCTGACATTTATTTCCTTAATTTCAGACATTTTTGCAGACCATTGCATTTGACCGAAATAAAAAAATTAGCTAAACAATGTTATTCACAACTCTGCCTCTAGTCTTTCAAGTATTGTCATTCCAAGCCCACTAACTCAAGGGGAATTAGTTTCAGAACTAAAGAAGAAAACATAAGGTTTACAGGCACAGTATAACATCCCAATGACGAGATATCATTAAAAAACAAAACAAAAGAGAAAGAGAAAAAGCCAATGTGAGGTACATACCTGTAATCTTGGCACTTGGGAGGCTGCTGCATGGGAAATCACAAGCTCAAGGGCAGCCTGGGCTAGCTAGTGAGACCTTGTCTCAAAAAAGGAAAAACAAAACAGAAAACGTGGAGATCAGGATGTAGACAAAGAACTCTCACATACTGTTGCTGGCATCATAAAATGAACCAGCTACTGTGGAAAGTTCCTCAAAAGAAGAAAACTAGTCAGGCATGGTGGCAATGGGCATATAATTCTAGCATCCAGGAATCTGAGGCAGAAAAATCACTGGTTCAACATCAGCCTGGGCAACTTAGATAAAACACCAATTGCACTTGTGAGTATACACCCAAAAGCAGCAAGACATAGGCTCAAAAAGGCATTTGCACACCCATGTTCAAAGTAACCAGTAGTGTGGTGGTGCATGCCTTTAATCCCAGCACTTGGGAGGCAGAGGCAGGTGGATCTCTGTGAGTTCGAGACCAGCCTGGTCTACAAGAGCTAGTTCCATGACAGGCTCCAAAACTACAGAAAAACCCTGTCTCAAAAAACAAAACAAAACAACAACAAAAAAAACCAAAGTAGCTCTGGTCACAACAGTGAACACATGGAAGCAGCTTAGTGTCAGCCATGGAGGAATGGATAGACAAAGTCTACCTTCTAAAAACAAGGAAATTTTTTTTTTCTATTTTTAGTTTTCTTTGAAGCAGGGTTTTATACTAAAGCCTAGGTTTGCCTTGAATTTAAGGTAATCCCCCTACCTCAGCTTCCTAACTGCTGGGATTCCAGGCATGAAACAGCATGCCTAGTGAAAAGTAAACTGTATTATATGTATAAATGCATTTGTAGGCAGCATGGTAAGTCAAATAAGCCGGTCACGAGACAGAGCTTTATGATTTCACTTATGAGACACCCGAGTAGTCCAAACAACGAACAGTGGTTGCTAGGAGCTGAGAAGACAGAGGACTGGGGACCCATCATTTAAAGGTATAGTTTTAGTTTTACAAGATGAAAAGAGCTACACAGATAGATGGTTGTAATGGCCCTAACAGCATTATAAATGCATTAATGCCAAGAACAGCATGCTTAACAATGGTTACGATGATAAGTGCTATAAGCGTTATACAGACAAGGGGGAAGGCAAAACACAGAACAGAACCTTTTCATCTCACCAAGTTAATGTTACAACCCCTTTGATTATTGACTCTGTGTCTAAAATTGTTCAATTAGTCCAACTGTAACACTGCTATTACTATTTCATATCGCTCTTCAGCACCAAGCTTATTAGGTACATTTAATCTTCTGAGATGAATTAATTCTCTTCTTGTAGTTTATCAAAACCATCCAAAATCATAGAACTAAGTATTGGACCTGACATCTAAAGTCAGGCAGTCTACTTCCTGGGCACTATGAACTATGACAATACTATCACCTACACACCCTTCTATCTTTGCTTCATGGAATTCTGCTTTAACAGAGTCAAAGGTTGTAAGTGAGCAGTCTAGAACTCTTCTGCCCTATTTTTCACAAAGCTAAGTCTATCACTTAGATTATGAAGTGAGATCCAGAAATTAGGTAAATGCCACATGGAGCCTTGAGCCATACAGAAGGAGGGGCACTCGATCACTGCAGACTTCCCATACAGGGCATACTCAGATTACCGCTAATGTATGAAAGGAATTAAACTACGCACCCCTAAATCTGGGAAGTAATTGCTATGAGACTTAAAGGAACTGTATGGGTCAAAAAGGTCTAAAACAGTGTTTCTCAACCTGTGGGTCATGACCATTTTGGGGTTGCATACCAGACATTTACAATTTATTTACACTGCAATTCTTTTTTTTTTTTTTTTTGGTTTTTTGAGACAGGGTTTCTCTGTAGCTTTGGCGCCCATCCCGGAACTAACTCTGTAGACCAGGCTGGCCTCGAACTCCCAGAGATCCACCTGCCTCTGCCTTCTGAGTGCTAGGATTAAAGGTGTGCGCCACCACCGCCCGACCTTACACTGCAATTCTTAACAGTAGCAAAATTCGTTATGAAGTAGCAACAAAACAATTTTATGGTTGGGGGTCACCACAGCATAAGGAACTATATCAAAGGGGCCTACAACAGGAAGAACTGTATTAAAGGGGTCACTACAATGGGAAGAACTGTATTAAAGAGGTCACTACAACGGGAAGAACTGTATTAAAGCGGTCACTACCATGGGAAGAACTGTATTAAAGAGGTCACTACAATGGGAAGAACTGTATTAAAGAGGTCACTACAATGGGAAGAACTGTAGTAAAGAGGTCACTACAACGGGAAGAACTGTATTAAAGCGGTCACTACAATGGGAAGAACTGTATTAAAGAGGTCACTACAATGGGAAGAACTGTATTAAAGAGGTCACTACAATGGGAAGAACTGTAGTAAAGAGGTCACTACAACGGGAAGAACTGTATTAAAGAGGTCACTACAACGGGAAGAACTGTAGTAAAGAGGTCACTACAACGGGAAGAACTGTATTAAAGAGGTCACTACAACGGGAAGAACTGTATTAAAGAGGTCACTACAATGGGAAGAACTGTATTAAAGAGGTCACTACAATGGGAAGAACTGTATTAAAGGGGTCACTACAACGGGAAGAACTGTATTAAAGAGGTCACTACAACAGGAAGAACTGTATTAAAGAGGTCACTACAACGGGAAGAACTGTATTAAAAAGGTCACTACAATGGGAAGAACTGTATTAAAGAGGTCACTACAATGGGAAGAACTGTATTAAAGGGGTCACTACAACGGGAAGAACTGTATTAAAAAGGTCACTACAATGGGAAGAACTGTATTAAAGAGGTCACTACAATGGGAAGAACTGTATTAAAGGGGTCACTACAACGGGAAGAACTGTATTAAAGAGGTCACTACAACGGGAAGAACTGTATTAAAGAGGTCACTACAACGGGAAGAACTGTATTAAAGGGGTCACTACAACGGGAAGAACTGTATTAAAGAGGTCACTACAATGGGAAGAACTGTATTAAAGAGGTCACTACAATGGGAAGAACTGTAGTAAAGAGGTCACTACAATGGGAAGAACTGTATTAAAGAGGTCACTACAATGGGAAGAACTGTATTAAAGAGGTCACTACAATGGGAAGAACTGTATTAAAGAGGTCACTACAACGGGAAGAACTGTATCAAAGAGGTCACTACAATGGGAAGAACTGTATTAAAGGGGTCACTACAACGGGAAGAACTGTATTAAAGAGGTCACTACAATGGGAAGAACTGTATTAAAGAGGTCACTACAATGGGAAGAACTGTATTAAAGAGGTCACTACAATGGGAAGAACTGTATTAAAGAGGTCACTACAATGGGAAGAACTGTATTAAAGGGGGGATCACTACAACGGGAAGAACTGTAGTAAAGGGGTCACTACAACGGGAAGAACTGTATTAAAGGGGTCACTACAACGGGAAGAACTGTATTAAAGAGGTCACTACAATGGGAAGAACTGTAGTAAAGAGGTCACTACAATGGGAAGAACTGTATTAAAGAGGTCACTACAATGGGAAGAACTGTATTAAAGAGGTCACTACAATGGGAAGAACTGTATTAAAGGGGGGATCACTACAACGGGAAGAACTGTAGTAAAGGGGTCACTACAATGGGAAGAACTGTAGTAAAGAGGTCACTACAATGGGAAGAACTGTATTAAAGGGGGGATCACTACAATGGGAAGAACTGTATTAAAGAGGTCACTACAATGGGAAGAACTGTATTAAAGAGGTCACTACAACAGGAAGAACTGTATTAAAGAGGTCACTACAATGGGAAGAACTGTAGTAAAGAGGTCACTACAATGGGAAGAACTGTATTAAAGGGGTCACTACAACGGGAAGAACTGTATTAAAGAGGTCACTACAATGGGAAGAACTGTAGTAAAGAGGTCACTACAATGGGAAGAACTGTATTAAAGGGGTCACTACAACGGGAAGAACTGTATTAAAGGGGCCACTATGACATGAGGAACTTAAAGGTTTACAGCATTAGGAAGGTTGTGAAGCACTGGTCTAAAGTACTTTGTAAGGCGGCAGCGAGAAGTATCAGCTGTCAAACCCAGAGACCTGAGTTCAATCCTGGAGACATTGTGGAAGGAGAGAATCAACACCCACAAATCATCTTTGAGTTTCACATATGACCCATGTATGCCTCCCCACACATAAATGTGATTAAAAAAAAAACCACACACAACAAAAGCACTGACAAAAACACTGCTAAAGCTTCAAAGTAAGAAAGCAAAGCAAGCAGCAAGGCTGTCCATGTAAGCACGGCCTGTGGGCACCAACACAGAACCTACTTAACTCTGGGTCTGCATCTAGTCCGACTTCTAAGCCTTTCTCTTCAGAAGAGTTACCTCAAACATCAGAAATAATTCCCTTTTACTTCCAGCGACTGCCTTTCTTCTCTTCCATACATGTCTCAACTTCCTCAGTGACATACAGATTCCTACTTACAGTGTCTGCACTGACTGGGTGACCCTAAGAAAGTCATTCCTTCTCTGGTTGCTGCTTCTAATAGGTTCTAAGCAAGTACGTTCTGTGATTCATTCTGCTTAACACACATTAATCACACTCTCCACCTATGTCCCTATAATGTCAATATTACAAACAACTCTAATACTTGTTTTAATGTTACTAATACTCTAATATAGCTTTTAAAAACTACTCTTTATACCATGAGACATTTGATAAAACTAGAAGTCACAAAAAAAAAAAAGGAAAGAAACCATCACTAAAAAGCTGCTTTAGGAAGACTGGTATATACCCTTAACTGAAGGATGAGACCCACCTCAAAGGAGGAAGTATTTTATCACATGAAGACCCCACTATTTGGATATAACAAAGGTCATCAGCTGACCACTAAATCACTAATAAAGAGTTGTAACTAAGGCTAATCTTCCTATAAAGCTACTTTTTTTTTTCAATTTACTTTTTATTTTATGTACATTGGTATTTTGCCTGCAGGTGTGTCTGTGTGAGGGCATCAGATCCCCTGGAACAAGAGTTACAGACAGCTGTGAGCTACCATGCTTCCAGGTACTCTGGAAGACCAGTCAGTACTCTTCACCGCCGAGCCATCTCTCAAGCCCCTTTAAAGCCACCTTTGAAGAACACAAAATTTTACCAGACAGTGATGGTGCACGCCTTTAATCCCAACACACAGGGAGGCAGAGGCAGGCAGATCTCTGTGAGTTTAAGGCCACCCTGGTCTACAGAGTTGTATTTTGCTTTGTTGTGGGGGAGGAGTGGGGAGTAATGGGGAGGGGTGGTGAGAACTGAGTCCAAGACCTCTACCTTGCTAGGTTTGTGCTCTACAACTGAACAACCACCTCAGTCCCAACAATATAACATTTTCAAAACAACCCTACAGACATGTTAAACATGTTTAAGACAAATTTTAATACCACCATTGCCTTAATCCAGAATTAATTTTGACGGAAGTGGGTAATGGGTAGCCAAGATGTTTATAATACAAAATAATGCTGTGACCAGGAAGCCTTATATGAGGATTTCTAACCCACTGCAGCACTGGTTCAAAGCGCTCTGGATGTTTTTAAAAATTGTATTGCTCTTGACATCTACTCAGGATGTAGTTTAACTGAAAGCTCTCAAGGACCCCAGGAAGCACTGCGATCCATACACACGGGCAGTGAACACCAATGTTTTTATTTCACTTCTGTGCCATAAAAGAACTGAAGACTTGACTGCTTATGATCAAGATGAAATTTTTGACACTGAAGCAGCTTTCTGCTTTTTTGCCTAAACTTTTTAAAAATTATTTCCCCCCTTTCTCCTTAATACAATTTCTGACACTCCCACCCCGAGAAAAAAAGAAAGAAAAATAGAAGACATTACTTCTCAAGGGGTGGTAGTGGCATAATCCCAGCACTCGGGATGCAGAAGCATATGGATCTCTGAGTTCGAGGCCAACCTGGTCTACAGAGCTAGTTTCAGGCTATACAACACCACCTTGTTTCAGGGGTAGGGTGGGGGGAAGACATGACTTCTCTATTCATTAGACTTGCGTAAGTTCACTTTCCTACAATTAATTAAAAAAAAAATCTTTGCTAAGAGTATTACCTTATAAAACTTTCACTAGCAGCTTTTCAATAGTTAAAGCCCCTGAACTGCCTCAATATACCTTGATCAATAAAATATTTAGAGATCTAACAATTAAATGAAATAAAAGTCCTCCATGATCACTCTGCATCCAACCGTTGTGACTAAATAACAAAGACTGAAATAATGTCACTGAGAGCATACACCTTGTGTTTCAGTCACCACGTGCACATAAGTTTCTGCCTGCAGATTAAATACAGCAGGCGTGAAAAAAGGAAGCCTTTCCTAGACTACCCCAAACTGAGCAGCTGCACTGTACCCAAATATCACAATAGTAGGTATTAGTCATGACTTATTTGAGTTAGTATGCAGAATTTGGAAATAAAGATCTGGTAAAGATCTTGTTCTTTTTGAAAAATACTTTAAATCCATTATAACAACAAAACTACAATATTAGTAGTTGTATACTCTACCCTTCAAATAAAATAGAACCTACATAAAAACGCCATAGGACTTTGACAAAGAAGTAAAAAGTGGTTCAGGCTGCCCTCTGAGAAAAAACAAACACCTTATGAACTAAGGCATCAAAATCTCATGCTCGAACCCTGGAATTTACTCTGTTCAATGCTAAGATCCTATAATCCAATGTTGAAATGAACAGTCAGAGGCATGAAGAAATAGGAAAGAACTCTGGTGAAGGGTCATCTCAACAGTGATGTCAGGTACATTTCTTTGTGACTAGGTCTACCATTTGTAAAAAAATAACTCGAAGCAGTTTCCATAAATACGTGAAACCTCTTTAGTGCAGAGAAAAAACTCTCAGGCATCTAATCCCTGAAACTCTGCATAAGAACAACTGAAGGGCAATACTACAACGCTTCCCTAACACACACATTGGACCTCAGACACATACCTGAGCGCTACTCCCTTTAAAACAAACCACACGCAACTGCACTTACTCTAAAAATGCTTTTGCACATTTAGACATTTCCCTGAAATTGTTTTAGATTTGGGAAGTCAATCAACTAAATGTGTGTATATTTAGATATTCCTAACTACAATTTGTTTTGCTTAGTCCTTAAAATTAAAATGTCTGGCCAGCCTTTAATCCCAGCGCTTGGGAGGTAGAGGCAGGCAGATCTCTTAAGAGTTCAAGGCCAGCCTGGTCTATAGAGCTGGTGCCAGAATAGGCTCCAAAGCTACAGAGAAACGCTGTCTCAAAAAACCAAAAGAGTATGAAGTAACTTCTATTAAAAACATTTATGTTTATGTATGTAATGAACTGTATGGTTTCCAGCAAGTTCCTCGAAGGAAACACTTCTCTGCTTAACGCCCCCCTCCATAACTGCAGCCCTTCTGTGTACCAATCACATTTAGTGGGGCCATGCTCCCGACCTTCAACACTGCCACTTGATTCTCAGCCAGTGTTTCAGCAGCAGAGACACCATCACCTATCTTTACAGCAAAACTGCTGCTTTATCACTCACTAGGCTAGGCTGATCAGGAGCAAGACAGCAGCTGTTTGCTGAAAGGTGGTATCCAGAGTGCTAAGATCAACTACAATTAGAAGGGGACCATAGCAAGGCAGAAGCTTTTCAAACCCACATTTTTGTCCCACAGAACCTCCACTTAGGCCACTGTGAAAACCAGGCTCACGTGAAGCACACTGCTCTCCAGTGTTCTCAGTCTCTCACTGGTGACACACAAACGTGATCTAACATGAAGAACCGCCCAGATCCTAAGGTGACACGCTCGTGCAGTAATGATCTGACAACATAAAGAACCGACCAGGTCCTAAGGATACCTTCCCGTATAACCTATAAAACATCATTTCATCTTCAATCACCTGTGCAGAAACTTGTCTGACTCCTCACGCTCATTAAGATCATGTCTTCATTTGAATGATAACAGCCCTATCTTTATCACCCGAGAGGGCTAGTCCTGCCATCCAGACAGCTTTGGCCCAGTTATTATTTCAGTGGCTAGAATGTACTCTTTTGTCCCAAATCTCTCTCTGACTGCCTGGCTTGCTCTATCCAGCCCACCTGAAATTTTATTGTGGAATGAAAGAGGAGTATCTACTGGGGGATCCTCTGCACTCTCGGCTTTACACTTATCTCGGAGAGGACTCCAGTCTTTGGACAACTTTCTTTCTGGAGTAATTCAGAGCAGAGAATGACAAGTTCAATGATGAAGGAGCCCTGGACCAGCAGAATCGCCACACAAAATCTTTTTTTCTTCTTTTTATGAATAATTATTAATTCTGTATCAAATACAGCCCCTCTCACGAGTTGTTTGAGAAGCCCACAGTTTACACTTTAAATGTCCCTGGCCTAGCAAACTCAAGAGTTTAGACAAGCTGGCACATTTCCTCAAAAGTTTAGCAGAAACTGGTAGTGGTGCTGCAGGGTCATCCTCCAGGAGATACACGAGAGTTTGAATTACTCATTCTAGTCCTCTTGCCCTGTGGGGGGAAATGTTATATGCCATTCATAGGACACTCACCTTGAGAATTTTTACAACCACCCTCTCATTGTTGGTGATGTTAATGGCCTCAAATACTTCACTATATTTGCCCCGACCAAGTTTTCGAACCAGTTGGTAATCATCTTGATTACTGTGAAAGGCAAGAGACACACATAAATGCCAGGATTTGGGATTAGGCAAGCCTATGTGCACTATACATCTGTCCAGTTACTTCCATTCATCAAGCATTTGGAGGTGTCCCTATGTAACGTATCTACCCATTCCCTAAGGGAAAGTCACCCAGAAGCTTGGTTCCCTTCGCTCTGCAGAGCTAACCCAACTGACTAGTTCTAACCTGGGGAGAAAGAGCAGCTACTGGGCCTTAAGGTTCACGTTAAGTGACCGAGCAAATCATCTACCCCTGGGGGTACTGGGGTGTTCCCCTGCCCGCGGTTCCACAGCACCTGCCTCCTATTTCACACCCTCCAGGGAGCTACTGCTTGTTTTAGAGAATCTGCACATCTTTAAAAAATGTTCCTCCCACCCAGATCTTAACAGCTCAAGAGGACAGCCATGAACTTCCCATCCCACAGGAACCCCAAAGTGTGAGGGGCAAGGACCTCCCCCACTCCTGACCCCACGTTTCTCCCCACAGGCTGCTGAGCCGGGGGCCGGGCGGGCAGGGGAGGCCGGGGACACGTGCGGCCGGAGCCGGGCCTCCCTGCCAGCCCCGAGGCCGAGCGGCCGGTCGGGTGCGGTTCGCGCGAGGGGGCGGCCGACGACGGCTTTACCCCCAGCTCGGGACGTGGGCTTCGTAGTCCCAGTACTCGCGGCTCCTCAGGCTGTTCACCTCGGCGTAGACCCGGGCCCGACTGCCCGCGGCCGGGCCGGGCATGGCGGGCGGGACCGGGGGGCGCCGCGGGGCGCCGAGGGCGGCGGCGCGGCACGGGGCGTGGGGCGGCAGGCACGGGAGGCTGCGGGCCGCCGGCCGCCCGAGCAGAAGGAGGAGCGCGGCGGCGGCGGGCGTCCGCGCCAGGCCGGGCCCGCGGGGGCGGGAGGACGGACGCTCGGGCCGGGGGCACGGGGGGCGCCGGCCGAGCCGGCCCGGGGCCTGCGGCGGCCGGCGGGACGGCGGGGCTCGTGCTCCGCGGCGGCCTCCGCTCGGCTCGCGGCCCCTAGAGGCGGCGGCAGCGGCAGCGGCAGCGGCAGCGGCAGCGGCAGCCACCGGCCGGGAGAGGGGTAGCGGCGGCGACGGCGGCGAAGAGGGAGGAGGAGGAGGCGGAGGAAACCCGGAAAAGGGGCCGCTCTCGCCAGGAGCGGCCGCCGCCCAGCCCCGGCCCGCCCCGGCCCACAGCGCCCCCTGCAGCGCTGGGGGACCGTCACCGGCTCCCGCCCCCGCAGCGACAGCGCCACCCGCCAAGCAGTGTGGTCACCCGCTGGTCCACCGCCTAAGGAGCCTTCGTCCTCGACTGGAGCCCCTTTCAGCACAGCCGCACAGTCCAGCCACCACGACCTCCCGCATTGGCCCTGGTCTGATCTTCCTGACACCAGCTGTCCCCACTTCTCAGTGACTTGCTTATAAGAACCCTTACCTCGAACTGTCCCCCTCCCTCACTCCTCCTGCCATCCACAGACCCCCATCAGCTCCAAAACTTCCCATTCTTTCTGTGCAGAACCTGTCTAGTTCTAGACCTTCCCTTCCTTCCCAGTTTTCCCCTAAATTCCTCCCTGAGAGCCCACTGAGTCATCTCTTGGGCACTCGGTTAAACTAGAGTCGGCCAGGTGGTTTCCCTGTAAAGTTACTCTTTTCTTCCTGTCATTGAACTGGTAATTAGTGGGAGATACTTTCAGACTGTAAATATCCGGTTTTTGTTCGGGAGGAGGAAGAGCTGGGAACTGAAGGGGGCTAGAGGCGAGGGATTGGGCATGGCTAGGTGGGCATCCAAGCCTCCAACACTCTTCTCTTGGGTCTTCTGAGGTCCCTGGTCGTCTTTATCGACAAGAATATCCTCACACAGCTCAGGCTGCTCTGAGTCTAAACTTTTCCCCCCCCACAGTTTTCTAGATGAGACTATGCTCCCTGTTCATATACCTAAATACCCAGGTTCAAGTCCTGCTGAGCTCTGTGGCTCACAATGGATGTGGATTCGAGTCAATGATTCAACATCTCTGTGCTTCAGATTTTGGAGCATACACCCAGCATCTCCTTCACAGAGTTGTGCAGATAGTTATTAAAACACTACATTCCCATACTATTTTTTGTTTTGCTTTGTTTTTGTGTTTTTGTTTTGTTTTGTTTTTTGAGACAGGTTTCTCTGTGAAGCCCTGGCTGCCCTAGAACTTACTCAGTAAACCAGGCTAATCTCAAACTTGGAGATCTGCCTGCCTCTGCCTCCTGAGTGCCAGGATTAAAAGTGTGTGCCATCATCATGCTGTTACAAAACACTATCACTTTTTCTTCGCTGAGGCCAGCACATGTCCATCTTTCAATTCTCTGTGTAGCTCTGACTGACCTGGGACTCACTCTGTAGTTAAGGCTGGCCTTGATCTCACAGAGATCCAGCTGCCTCTGCCTCCCAAGTGCCACCACCATCTGACTTTGTAATTGTCGCCCTCTGGAGGTGGGAAAGTAGGAGAATCGAGAGTTTGAGGTCCACCTAGGTTTCATAGTAAGACTTCATCACAAAACAACAAATGCAGCTGAGCAGTGGTGGCGCACACCTTTAATCCCAGCACTTGGGAGGCAGAGGCAGGCGGATCTGTGAGTTCAAGGCCAGCCTGGTCTATTAGTTCCAGGGCAGGTGTCAAAGCTACAGAAAAATTCTGTCTCAAAAAACAAACAAACAAACAAACAAATAAATAAATAAAAACCCCAACAAAAACAAACACTCAGAAAGCCCACACATTTGGAACTTTGCACAAATCCAAACACTTTCAGAAACAAAATCTGAAAGAAAATAAAGCACTTAGAGAATAAATGGTCTTTGACCTTTGGTTTCAGACCTGTCAGGCCCACCAGTCTGATTTAGTACATTCTCAGTGTTGCTCTAAGGTTGTTTTATTTGTTCATCCCCCCACTCCCAATTCCTTATGAACTTGTCCACATCAGCAAGTTATAATCCTAACCCTTGGATGGGTTTTCTTAGTTTTGGAAAGCCCTCAATATTCTGCAGAAATTGTAGCTGCTTTGAGCCTGTGTGCTTTCTTTCCTCGGCTTGCATCAGACTCTCCAAGGAGGTGATGGCCTGGAGAGGATTTCAAACTACTGCCATTGATCTGAGGACTATGTCCAAACCCAGCCAGGGCCCCATTCTTTGCCTCCTCCACGCTTGCCCACCTCTGACCCCACCCACACTCCCTGTTCCTGCCTCTCATCCTTCACCACCTAGCCCACACCCTTGTCTCAGAACCTGATCCCACACCTGTGGCTGCTCCCACAGACGGCTCTGGCGCAATACACTCTAGATTTGGCTGATAGTTCATTGGCTCAACCCTGAAACCTGCAGTCGGCCCTCCCACAGTCCAATGGAAGGTGTCTTTATGGCTTGTTGCAAGATAGGATGGGTGCCCCACAGAATTGGCAAAGACCTACTTGGCCCCCCCCCCCCTTTTATGACTAGCTTGGCAAGAGTTGACCTGAGGTGGTACCCTGGCAGCCTAAGCTAAAGAAATCTGACTTGGGTTTGTGAAGGACCAAGCAGATACTTTTGTACAAGTAGGTGGAAGGGCAGGGAGAGTCCAGTATTGACTTTTCTTGTTTACTGCGGGTGCCACTTTACATGTGACAGCGATCAGAGTCTTATAAGAGGCAACGCGAGACAATACCTTGAATCAACTCATCCAGCAGGTTCCTACCAACTCCTCCTCTAGACCCCATTTCTATCCAAATACTAAATGCTTCCCCAAACAAAACCAAACACATTTTGAAGATCTTAGAGCATTTTCTGTCTATTTCTTCCTGGTGGTGGGGGTCAAACCTAGACCCCCATTCAGCTGTCTTGATAAGGTCTATTTTCAAGACATTCGAGAGGTCTGTAGCCTTTTCCCTTGCATCGTTTCCTCTTAAAAAGCTACCGTACAAGTTGGATGGGAGTGTACCTGTGATTCTCTAGAGTCTTGAGGCCGAGGCAAGACCCTTGAACCAAGTAGCTCAAGACCAGCCCACATAATAGAGAAGACCTCATCTCAAAAACAAGACTAGACAAAACAGAAACCCAGCCTAAAAGATGTGAAGATTGGCTGGGCATTGATGGTGGTGCACACCTTTAATCCCAGCACTCAGGAGGCAGAGGCAGGCGAATCTCTGTGAGTTTGAGGCCAGCCTGGTCTAGAGAATGAGTTCTAGGACAGGCTCCAAAGCTACAGAGAAACCCTGTCTCGAAAGACCAAAAATTGAAAACAAACAAACAAAACCCATGAAGATTCTGACTAAACTAAGAGTTTAAACTAGCTTCTGCATTCTACATAGTTGAGCTTTCCCAAAAGAAATCCAGAAAGGCCCGGTGATGGTGGCGCACGCCTTTAATCCCAGCACTCGGGAGGCAGAGGCAGGCGGATCTCTGTGAGTTCGAGACCAGCCTGGTCTACAGAGCTAGTTCCAGGACAGGCTCCAAAGCCACAGAGAAACCCTGTCTCAAAAAACAAAACAAAAGAAAAAAAGAAATCCAGAAAGCTAAAAGCACCGAGTTTCTGCTTTAAATGAGTACGCTAGATGACATATGAATTACATCTCAATGAAGCTGCTAAAGAAAAAAGAAAACCCCTATATCTTAGCCAGGTGTGGTGGTCATGCACACCTTTAATTCCACTGCTAAGGGACAGAGGCAGGTGGATCTTTATGAGTTTCAGGCCAACCAAGACCCTAATTAAAATACAAAAGAAACAAAAAAAGTTATGGTTTAGAGAAGTAGACAATGCCATACCCTTTCTTTCACATGAAGAAACTAAAATCTGCTTGTGAGTTTAAATATGTGTGTTTGTACATCATAGAACCAGATAGGGGATAGTGAGAGGGGAAGGAAAGGCTTTTTTTTAAAAAAAAAAATTTATTGTGTGTATCGGGGTGGGCTGGGGCATGTGCCATGGTATTTGTGCTGGAGGCCAGAAGGCATCTTTTCAGAAGCCAGTTTTCTTTTACCGTGTGTGTTCAGAGTTCAGACTCCGGACACCAGACTGGGTAAGCACAGTTCTCACTGAGAACCTCTGCAGCCTGAGAGAAGCCCTTAAAGGCCTGGGGGCGGGGGGGGGGGGGCAACAGACCTTGTGCTGGGAACGCACAAAGGAAGACTGAAGGAAGAAAGAGGATCAGGTGGAGGGAGCCTGTGGGAAGGTAATGGGGGATGGGACAACATGAGAGCCAACCAGAGTGACACACGTATGGAGATGCCATGACGAAACCCAATACTTTGCATTCTAACCTAAAGAAGTAATCAGTGGGTCAAAGTGCCTGCCGTGCAACCTTCAAAACCTGAGTTCAAATCCCCAGTCTCTACATACCCGGAGGAGCCTGCAGCCCTAGTGCTGTAGGAATGTGAACAGGAAGATTCCTGGGGCTTTCCGGCTGCTAGTTCAGCTCCAGGTTTAGTGAGAGACCGGCCCTGTCTCAAGATAATAAGGTAGAGAGTGATAAAGCAGTACGCGGTACATACATGTGCACATGCACCACATCGATATTACACATAAAAAATGATTTTTATTTAATTAAAAAATAAAACCCACAGGTTGGGGTTTTTCTGCAGATGAGGAAACCAAGATCCCAGTGTCAAGGATAAGTTGAGGCCGTCAGTATTTAAACTCACAACGTTATTTTCCTAACTCCTTTCAGATTCAGTCATCCCTCCCCCAAAGAAATTTATCGTAAAAATCATTGTGATTAACTAGAAATAACGTATATGCGCCAAGCTAAGGGATCAGTGAAAAGAATTACAGTATTTTTCTACAGTGAAGCATGAGGCAGTGTTAAAATGGTGCTCACAAGGAACTCTCTGTGGTCAGAGTTTGATACTGAAAGAACTTTTTTATTGATACAAAAAGTTGCACCATCAATCATGGTAAAAAGAACGACAAGGGACAGAGAGGTGGCTCAGTAACGTGATTGCCACACTAGCCTTACGACTACCTGAGTCCAGCCCCCAGAACGCAAGTAAAGGTGGAAGGAGAGAACCAGCTTCACAAAGCTGTCCTCTGACCTCCACACTCATGTGGTGGCATGTACGTACCCACCCACACATACATCATACATACGTAAAAATAAAATAAGCTAGGAGTGGGGCACGGGCCTAATCATTTTAAAATAAAATTTAAATGGAAAGCGATCATAGCCGTTTCCTGCTTTCTGCCTTCTGTAAATATGTCACCTTACATGGGAAGGACGTATTACAGACTTGGACTGAGAGACTGTCCTGGGTCATCCAGGTGGGCTCAGGGTGATCACAAGACTCCTTAGAAATGAAGGAGGGAGCCTGGAAGTGGTGGCGCACACCTTTAACCCCAGCACTTGGGAGGCAGAGGCAAGTGGATCTCTGTGAGACTGAGGCCAGCCTGGTCTACAAGAGCTAGTTCCAGGACAGGCTCCAAAGCTACAGAGAAACTCTGTCTTGAAAAACAAAAAAAGAAGTGAAGGAGGGAGGGGGCTGTCAGAGAGTAGATGTGTTGATGGAGAAGCCATGATCAGAATGACGGGATTCTGGCTTAGAAGATACGCACCCCGCTGGCGTATGGCCGCTTGAAGCTGGAAAAACCAAGGAAACAAATTCTCCCCTACAGCCTCCAAAGTACAAATGTAGCCCTGTGAGTACCTTGGTTACCAAGGAGACCATTTCAAATTAAGCCGTGTTATGATGTTTGTGGTCATTTGTCAAAGAAGTAGAAGAAAACTCCCTGACCAAAGCTCGAATCCATTTCTGAGCAGCCTGGTGAGGAGCTCTCCTCCCCTGTCCTCGCTGAACTAAAATTCCTACCGAGCTGATGGCGCCTTGGGCAGGAGGAGTCATTTTCTCCAGTGGTGTAACTCTGGTGAGCTGCCTGCAGCCAGTAAATAAACCCACACCCGTTCTCATACAAACAACTGGAGCTAAACTCAGTAGTAGGTCACAAACATCAAAGCAAGCAAAGACAGGCATGAAAATAAGAGGAGGAACTGTTGGGAAAGGGGGGAAAAAAGGAGGGAAGGAGAAGAAAGCCGGTAAGAGGGTGGCGGGTGACCATGACACAAACACCTCTTATTTGTGTAAGAAATTGTCGAAGAACAAAAGTCCTGCCCAGTCAGGCTCGCCTAGGTTCCCAGCGTGGTGTCTTTCTGTTCTTGACACCTTATCTCCTTTGTGTCTGTTTGGCTAGAAACTCTTTATTCTTGATGCGTCCTTCCAAACCTACTTGCCCCTGACACATTGGTTTCAAATCTCCGCTTGTCCTTGTTTGAGTTGAGCTGGAGCCTTCATTAGCTAGCATGGTCTAGTATATGACAGTTTATATGCCTATCACACTGAATAAAGTTCATTAAGTAAAGTCTGCCTCTCCATCCTCAACAAATGACACGAATAAGTTGTTCTTTAAAATGCTAATGCAAAAAACAAGTAATGTTTCCTTTGACGGGAATGGACATTTTTCAAAGAATTTAGGAGTTAGTAAGGTAAAAAGCAAAAGCTGTTCTCCGATGCCTTCTATAATCTCACAGTTTGGTGTGTACCCTTCCAGGACTTTCTCCCACAGTAAAAATAAACGATACAACCTATGCTCTCCTATTTTGCTTGGCTTCGCTTCAAAGCAAGATGCCCAAATACACACCTATGTTTAGTAGGTGAGATTGCAGGTAGGTAAGAGATACATAAAAATGGACTAGAAGGAAATACAGCCAATGCCTTTTGTGCTTAGGATAATGTTCATGCTTATAATCAGGAAAAAGTCCTCAAGGTGTATATGGACCTGACCCCACCCTCACTCAGAAAACTTGAAGGTTATGGGGACTTTTCATCAGTTGAGAGTAGGAACACGGTAAGAAAACAGGATTGTAAGTACTCAATTTGATATAAGGAGCCCACTAGTAATGTTGGGCTGTCACCTAAGGGTGCTCCTGGGACTCCAGACAGGTAGATAAGCATGTGAAATAGGGACCAACTGCTGCCCTAGGTCCTTTACAAACACGTTCTTTTTTAAAGATTTATTTATTTATTATGTACACAGTGTTCAGCCTCCATGTATGCCTGCAGGCCAGAAGAGGGTGCCAGATCTCATTACAGATGGTTGTAAACCACCATGTGGGTTGCTGGGAATTGAACTCAGGACCTCTGGAAGAGCAGTCAATGTTCTTAACCTCTAAGCCATCTCTTCATCCCTCCCCCCACAAACACGTTCTTTAGGGACATCCCCTTCTGATTCTTTTTTTTTTTTTTTTAGAGACAGGGTTTCTCTGTGGCTTGGGAGCCTGTCCTGGAACTATCTCTGTAGATCAGGCCGGTCCCGAACTCCCAGAGATCCGCCTGCCTCTGCCTCCCGAGTGCTGGGATTAAAGGCGTGCGCCACCACCGCCTGGCCCCCTTCTGATTCTTGTTGCCCTAATCATCCTTAGAGAGTGCCTGGGTGTCTTCCATCCAGAGAGTGCCCTGCAGGAGGGGCAGAATATGGAGCCACACAGCACAGCCACATAAGGTACAGGAACAGAAATTTTCTATTAGTCTCTTGACGAGGGCCTCTTTCATTCAGCCCATCTGGCTGGATGGGCATAGGAGCTCTTAAAGTTAATTGAACTCTCCTAATACTCTCAGGGAAACATGGATAAAATCGTTTGGACCAAAATGTAAATAAAATGCTGAACATCCATTAATCTAAAATCTGTAACCCTAAATTCTTCAAAAATCCAAAATCTGTGTTGTTGTTTGTGTGTGTACTTGTGTATGTATGTGTGTGTGTATTTATTTGTGTATGTATGTGTGTATGTTTGTGTGTGTGTATGTATGTGTGTATGCATGTGTATGTATCTGTGTTTGTGTGTGTGTATGTGTACATGTGTGTGGGCATGTGTGTATGAACACTAGAGGTTGACATCAGGTGTTGCTTCTCACCTTACATTTTCTCTGAATCTGGAGCACACCAATTTGGATAGGCTTATTGGCCAGCGAACCCCAGGGATCCTCCTAGCCTCTTCAGGACTAGGATTATAAGTGGGCCACTACCATCTGGATTCTATCTATCTATCTATCTATCTATCTATCTATCTATCTATCTATCTATCTTCTATCTATCTATCTATCTTCTATCTATCTATCTATCTATCTATCTATCTATCTATCTATCTATCTATCTATCTATCATCTATCTACCTACCTTCTATCTATCATCTATCTACCTACCTATCATCTATTTATCTACCTACTCTCTCTCTCTTCCATCCCTCTCTCTATCCATCTACCCATCTATCCATCTATCTATTCATCCATCCCTCCCTCTCTCTCTATCAATCTATTATCTATCATCTATCTATCTATCTATCTATCTATCTATCTATCTATCTATCTATCTACCTATCTATCTATCTATCTTCTATCTATCTATCTTCTATCTATCTATCTATCTATCTATCATCTATCTACCTACCTTCTATCTATCATCTATCTACCTACCTATCATCTATTTATCTACCTACTCTCTCTCTCTTCCATCCCTCTCTCTATCCATCTACCCATCTATCCATCTATCTATTCATCCATCCCTCCCTCTCTCTCTATCAGTCTATTATCTATCTATCTATCTATCTATCTATCTATCTATCTATCTATCTATCTATCTATCTATCTGTCTATCTATCTATCCAGTGTATGTGTGAAGCATGTACATGTTAGTGTGGGTATATGCACATAGAGATGCATATGGGTGCTTGTGGAGGGAAGAGGTCAAGATTTAGTGTCTTTTCTCAGTAGTTTCCTGTCATTATTTTTGGAGGATAGGGACTCTGCTAAACCCGACATTCATCAGTTTGGGTTGGACTGGCTGGTCAGTGAACTTCAGGGATCTGCTTGCTTCCACTACCCCAAAGCTGGGGTTACAGATGTGTACCACCATTCCAGACTTTTACATGGGTTCTAGTAATCAAAATTCAGATTCTCATGAAAGCCCAGATAGTAGGGATGGGTCCATGGCCCTGGGACCTTCCCTCTGGGATGCCCACCACAGCAGTGTAACACAGAGTTCCAGGATTCCACCCTCAACTCCAGAAAGCACAATTTACACCCCAGAAAAAAAACTCAAAAGAGACGGAGGTGACCAGTCTCGTCACTGAACAAATGGAAGGTGGAAGGTGGCACCGCTGAAACCAAGTTGACATTGGTGTCGTCATTGGAACTAACACTGAGTCAAGCAGGGGCCCAGCCTAACTCCCCAGCAAGTGGAAGCATTGTGTCACTGTGCAACGGCCTCTACCTCACGACTGTCTGACCCTAATTCTAATGTCGTTTGCGTCAGTTGGGTCCCTTGGGACACAGGGAGACCCTCCGGGCTCACCTACAGCTTTAGTTGTCAGACTTTCCCATTGACAAGTTTCTCCACGTCTGCCTGGGGGCCGAAGACCAACTGCAGAATATTCATCCTGTGTGAGGTGTCCGGCATCTCCTCATGATTTGGTTCAGGTATCGTGGGCACAGACTACACAGAAATAACGGTCGGGCTCGCCTCTCCATCCTACTGAGTCATTCAGTGTCCCTTGACCCACTACCCAAGACAGGGACTCAGTCAGTTGATCATCAGGGTAGTACCAGTTAGATTTCTCCACGGAACTGTTACCTCTTAAATGGACATATCTTTTGGGGATTTTTTTTTTGAGAACCATGTAGTTCCCATGGCCCTTATTAAACACTGTATTTGTGAACTCATTGTTTCTGGTTTCACTCAGTGAGTTACAGTCGAGCATTATGAGGTTGAGGATAGTGGGTACACCTGTTATTACCAACACTTGGGAGGTTGTGGTTTGAAGGTTTCAAGGTCAGCCATTACTACATAGCAAGATTTTGTCCCAAGTAAACAAACATTATGAGGTTTTAAATTTTTTTTAAATTGTTGTGTATTTATTTATATGATGTGTGTGGGGGTGTGTCATGTGTGCTTATAGGCATGTGCATGCCACCGTGCACATGTGGAGGTCAGAGGGTAACTTTCTGGGTCACTTCTTTCATTCTGCTGTGGGCTCCAGGGTTGAACCCAGGTCACCAGGCTTGTAAAGCAAGCACATTTACCCCCTGAGCTATGTTGTCAACACGTGATTATTATTATGATTTTTTTTTGAGACAGGGTTTCTCTGTGTAGTCCTGGCTGCCCTGGAACTTGCTCTGTAGACCAGGCTGGCCTCAAACTCAGAGAGATCCTCCTGTCTCTGCCTCCTGAGTGCTGGGATTAAAGTTGTGGCCACTACTGCCCAGCAATGAATTATTTGAATGTTCAAATTGTTCATTATTTTACTAGTAAGATTCCTTTCCAATAGATTCGTGAGTATCTTGTTTGTTTGTTTGCTTGCTTGTTTGTTTGTTTGTTTGGAGATAAGGTTCACTGGTAGCCTAGGCGAGCTTGAACTCCCAGCCTCCTGACTGCTGGGATCACAGTTGAGCATCACTATGTCCAGCTGTATTTCAGTCATAAAAGATACTCCAGGACCATGCTGTAATTTTTCCTGCTCCAGCCCTGCAGTCACGAACTGCTTCAAGGTCTCCTTATTCCTTTTTGAAGAGAATAGTTTTTAAAAGTCATGATATGGGATTGAAGTGTGTTCACTATTACAACACTCTGGCTACCCCAGTCTCTCATAATTGAACACACACACACACACACACACACAATTACTACACTTGTCTATATTGAAACCTGTGGGTTTAAAGTGTCCATCATTTCAAGCTAAACCCACATCACTCATTCTAGTTTGGCCTCTTCTGGGTTCACGCACAGCGAGCAATCTGGCAATGAAGAGCTCCTTCAGCTGGAGGAGGGATGTTATAGAAAGTCCCTACGAAGACGCGAAGGGAGAGCACTTACCATGCAGATTCTGGCACGAAAGTGTTTGTAGCAGGACTCAGCTTCACCTGCCGTGACCTAGGCAGAAGCGCTGTGGGGGAGAAACAGCAGGAATCGCACAGCTGGGTCAGTGGGTGACAGCGGATACGTCATAGGGAACAGTGGAGGCAGTGATTTATGGACCTTCATAAAGATTCTGATTTTTCAGATGACCGTGATATGATAGGAAGCCATCAAAAGAAGGACACAGCTCTGAAAGGTCTTGCTCCAAATGTGAATATGAAAGCCAAGAGACCCGCTATAAACCAGGTGAGCGTGTGTGTGTGTGTGTGTGTGTGTGTGTGTGTGTGTGTGTGTCGGGGTCCACAAGCGTGAGAATGCTCTGCTCTGGCTGTCTAGGAGGCTAGTCAACTGGACGAGGCCCTGGCTCTGAGGAGCAGGTGGCAGTGTCCGTGAGATGAATACCGCCGAAAACCTAGGTACAAACATTTGGTTGAGGTGCTTGCTGCCGCTGTCTGTCCACCGGTGAAATGCTGCCACCCACCCCATCTGGTCCTTTGCTGGGTCCTAGAATGTGACTCCTTGGTCAGAGCTCTAAGCTTTCCTACTGAGCTCTCTCGTATCCTTCCCTGGCCTTCTCAATGAGTCAGAACTCCCACTCTTTTGAGCCCTGATCCTGCAGGGTGTGGGTTGGCATCTGATAAGCTAATAAATAATATTGTATTGATGCCTACCCCTCCCTGAAGGAGTCATTGATTCGCTTTTTTTTTTTTAAGGTAGCAACTTATTTACCTACTTCTGGGAATGTGCTAATAATGAAGGAGGCCATTTCTTTCTGGGCGGTTCTTAAAGGGCACTGGCCTAATTAGGGTCACTACTGTTGTGACAGAACACCATGACCAAAAGCGAGTTGGTGAGGAAAGGGTTTATTTGGCCTACACTTCCGCATTATAGTCCATTCCCGAAGAAAGACAGGGTAGGAACTTAAAACAGGGCAGGAACTGATGCAGAAGCCATGGAGGGGGGCTGCTTACTGGCTTGCTCCCCAAGGTTTGTTCAGCCCGGTTTTTGTTATAGAATCTAGGACCACCAACCGAGGGTGGTACCACCCACAATGGGCGGGCTCTACCACAACAATCCCTGGCTTGTCAACAGCCCAATCTCATGGAGGCGGTTTCTCAACTGAGACTCCCTCTCCGGATGACTCTAGCTTGTGTCAAGCTGAGTGTGGTAGCACAGACCTGTGATCCCAGCTCTTGGGAGGGGGCAGTAGGAGGCTGAGAAGCTCACAGCCAGCCTTGGCTAGACAGTGAGTTTGAGGCCAGCCAGGGCGATGTGAAACCCTATCTCAAAAACAGACAGACAGACAAACCAAACCAAAGAACCAACCAACCAACCAACCAACAACAACAACAACAACAAAAATCCAAACAAACAAACAACACAAATATTTTTGGTTGTGAACCTAGCCTTTAATGGCTGAGCACAGGTGTCTATGGTGTGGCTTGGGCCACTGGCAGTAGGACCAGGATCTAATTCTAATGGATGAACTGACTTAATGGAGCTCATTCTGTATGGAGAGAATTCTGTATGTGCTCAGCCTAGGCACGGGGGTGAGAGTGGGGGTAGCTTGGTCCTGCCTTGAGGAGGTGTTGGGACAGACTTAGTTGACTTCCCAGGGGAGGCCTTACCCTCTCTGAGGAGTGGATGGGCGTAAGGTGAGGGAGAGTGGGAGGAGAGGAGGGAGGGGGAACTGGAAGTGGTATGTAAAAAAAATAAGTAAGTAAATAAACATAAAATTAATTAAATATGTATAACAATAACCCCGAAGAAAACTGACTCTTTCTGTCCCAGCAGTCGGTGGTTGCCAGTGACTCCTCATCTGGGGGTGGGACTTCCTGACCTCCTCCTCACGCTGTGTTGGGTTTTCATCTGACTTAGCTTGTGCAGGTCTTGTGCATACAGTCCCAGCTGCTGTCGGTTCATCTGTGCAATCGCCTTGCCGTATTCAGAAGACTCTGCTTCACTACAGTCGTCCATGGCCTCTGGCTCACACATTCTTTCCGCCCTCTCTTCCGGGGCCTCTGCAAGGCTGTTAATGCTCTAGTAGATGCCCCCACACCCGTGCATGTATTACCAGTACTAAAGGGATTCTATGATAGCTTGTTTTGTAACTAGAGCACACGTGAAGTTGAGAGGTGGTAGGAATAGGGGAGGAATTGGAAGGGAGGGAATGAGGGATGGTTTTGACCAAAATACATTCTCTGCATGTAGGAAGTTCTCAAACAAAAATAAACTTTAAGAATCAGGAAAAAAAATGATGTGAATTTCTAATTCGTTCCCACATTTTTCTTGACCAGAAAAACATGTAAGACTAATGGGTGTGATTTAACAGCTTTAAAAACTATGAGGAAGTAAATAATTCACATTAACAAACACTCATCCCCATCTCCAGCAACTAAGTTAACTGGTATACAAGTATTTATAGCAGGATTTTTCTTAATAGCCCCACAGGTGGAGGCAAGCCACGTATTCACTGGCTGACTAATGGCTAAGTACAATTCTGTGCATCTGCCATTGAAATGTTATTTGGTAATAAAAATAATGAATTACCGATATACACGGCAGCATGAATGAACCAGGAAAACATTATGCCAAGTGAAAGAAACCAGTCACAAAAGACCCACATATTGTGGGATTTTATTTATAGAAACCTCGAGAATAGGCAAATCCACAGAGACAGAATGAGGATTGCTGGTTGCTAAGGGGTGGGAGGCGAGGAGGAGTGACTGCTAACGGGGTGTAGGGCTTCGCTTCAGGCTGATGAGAGTACCCAAGGGGGTGATTACGTGAGAGCCACTGAACCACGCCCTTTAGATAGCTGTATGGTTTAGAAATCATTTCTCAATAAAATTGTTAGTTTTTTTTTTAATGCAAGCAAGGAAGGGAGTTACAGGGAGGAAGGGAGGAAGGGGTAGAGGAGCGAGAATAGGAGTGAGGGAGCAAGGGAGAGAAAGAGGAAGGCGGAAAGAAGGGAAGGCAGGAGAGGCATGAGAGCAGGCAGGAAACCAGGTCAGAGCAGTGACTGAATGAGACGGGTCTCAGGTCGCAGGTCTCACCTTGCTGGAGTGTGGCTAGAGGGGAGGAAGATAAGGGAAGAGAAAGGACCACAGGAACTTTCTCTATTTTGCCCTAGGCAAACACCGAGTCACTTACAATGTGGATTTCCCCATTAGAGAACAGAGGATGTGGGGCTGGAGAGATGGCTCAGTTGTTAAGATCACCTGCTGCTCTTCCAGAAGATTGGAGTTCAGATCCCAGCACCCACATTGGGCAGCTTACAATGGTCTGTAACTCCAGCTCCAGGGGATCTGACGCCCTCTTCTGGCCTCCAGGATCACCTGCACTCACATGGCATATGTACCTTCATACATACAAACATTCATGCATACATAAATACATAAAAATTAAAATAAATAAACCTTTTAAAAACCAATGAAGAACGTTTGAAAACTCTCCAAATTATAAAACAAAAGAAGCACCACATATTTTAACGCATATCTAACAGAGTACTCAGCGTGGCTTCACTTCTTAGAGACCTTTGTCTGACTTGAAGCTGACAGTTCACTGGGGCCCAAAGTTATATGCGAACTGTTGGAATTTCAGTAGTGAGACGAATAGTTTTTGTCTGCTAACAAAGATAACCCCAGCAGATACACAACTGACACTCATCTGTAGTGGGAAGACTGAGGCAGTGGGATTGAGAATTTGAGGCGAGCCCGGCTATGTTGTGAGGCCCTGTCATCTACACATACAAAAGGTAACCCCAAGGGTAATGGTTTTATTGTCCTGTAGGTCATTAATCAATTTTGTTCCTAACCTGGCAGCCTTTTATGATGGGCTATACAATTATTTACTTTAAAGGAGTTAGATGGTTCTTTGTAGCATCTAACATTTCCCCCATTTACAAACACATCTTGGGTGCTTGCTCATTTTAATAAGAATTCAAGTTTTGAATATTCTTAAGGTGACAGTTTGACAAGGGTAAGTTGTCGTTTTCTTTTTTTTTTTTTTTTGATTTTTCGAGACAGGGTTTCTCTGTAGCTTTTGGTTCCTGTCCTGGAACTAGCTCTTGTAGACCAGGCTGGCCTCGAACTCCCAGAGATCCGCCTGCCTCTGCCTCCCGAGTGCTGGGATTAAAGGCGTGCGCCACCACTGCCCGGCAAGTTGTCGTTTTCTGTATTACAACAACGTTACTGGGGGCTGGAGAGACGACTCAGTGATTAAGAGCATTTGCTGCCCTTGCGGAGGACCTGGATTTGGTTCCTAGCACCCACATGGCAGCTCACAAACATCTGAAACTCCAGTTCCAGGGGATCCGACACTTTCTTCTGACCTCTGCAGACATCAGGCATACACACAGTGCATAGACATACATGCAGGCAGAACATTCATGCACATAAAAGAAAATAAGTAAGTCTTTTAAAAAGTTTTAAGATGATACTGAAAAATGATGCCCTTCATCATAAGATGTCTGAATTTGTACCAGAAAGATTCCCCCTTTGCTCTGTATGAATAAGGAGGTATTGCAAAGGATTCTGGGTACTTAGAGCCAGGGGAGATGTTACAACGTTGCCATATGAAAAAGGGAGGTTTGGGGAGAGGGACTGAGAAAGATGTCTTGCTCTGGCCTCCCTGTGCACGCACACCACATATTTTAATGCACCACACACACGCAGCAAAAAATCTCCCACACAAAAAGAGGGATTATGCTTAAGATTCTTATAGACATATGTATGGGAAGCAGGAAAGAAAACAAAGTTTCTTTTCCCTATTCTTGATTCTCACCTAACATTTCTGATACCAGCTTTTTGAGGCTTCTCCACATACACACCACCACCACCACCACTATCACCACCAAGTAACCCTTCAAGATTTGCTAAAAGCCACTAGCTGGGTGTCTTCTAGTTTAGTTCATTTCAGACCAGAGCTTGGCCTGGAGACAGAGTCGGATCCTGTAGATTGAGGGTCTAGCTCTACTAGGGGTACCAGTCTCAAGTGCAGACTGTGATCTGTGCTTCCAACTGAGTACCTTAACTGAGGTTCCGTCAACTCTCCTTGGGGCCAATCACTTTGTTAGAGCTCAGGGACTGTTTATTAGAGATGTAACGAAGATTATAGACACTAGCAAGTGGTGCCCAGAGCTGAGGGAAGAGGAGCGGAAAGAGTCCCCCGCCCCAGTGGGTGCTCCTCTCCTGCAGTCTCCAGAAGTTCAACTGCCTCAGAGCTTTCAAAACTCAGTCCTTTGGGTTTTTGCGGAAATATTCTAGGTAGGCATGATTGGCCCACAGTGCATCGCCTCAGCCTTCAGCCCCTCCCCACTCCTTATTACTCTAGAGATTACGGGGACTTCAGAAGCTAGAAGCAGGGGTGGAAACCCAAATGTATGTCCTGTGGTTTGAATGTCCCTACAACAAATATAAGTCAAAATTTAATCTTCCAAACGCCAACCATGCCAGAGCCAAGAGATCCTGCTTTATAAAAACAAAACTATGCCAGGCGGTGGTGGCACGTGCCTTTAATCCCAGCACCCGGGAGGCAGAGACAGGTGGATCTCTGTGAGTTCGAGCCCAACCCGCCTAATGCTCCAAAGCTATCTCGGAAAACCAAAAACCAAACCAAAACAAAACAAAGCTGCAAGCCGGGTGGTGATGGTGCACGCACGACTTTAATTCCAGCACTTGGGACGCAAAGACAGGCAGATCTCTAGTTCAAGGACAGCCCGGTCTACAGAGGGAGTTCCAGGACAGACAGGGGAACACAGAAAAACCCGGCCTCAAAAAAATGCAAATCCAACCAACCAAATTACCAAAAAAACAAAGCTACAAAGAAAAAGGCAGAACCTAAAGTGTCCACACTATGATCAGATTTATGAAAAACAGGTAAGGATACAGAAGCAATGAGTTCCATCCTCACCCCACACTCACCTCCCCAGTACCCTCCCCCTTGGAGTTGAGCTAAGGAATGACAAGGGTGATTTTTGTTGTTACTGTTCTCTTCTTTCTTCTAGAATATAATTTCTATCCCTAACTTTGGAACATTACGCAGCTATAATAATGAATGAGGAGGATCTATATATATGGAGATTGGCAATGTCTAGAATATATTAAGTGAAAAAAGCAAATTGTCAAACAATATGCATAGTGCGATCCGTTTTTATAAATGTAAAATTATACAAAGGGAAATGAACACTTGCTTATGTGCATAAGGAGGCGAGGCCACAGCAATTATATTGGAGGGAAAATGGAAAACATGACACTTTCAGTTAAAATAACAGACTGAGAAAATCCTCTGTCTCATCTCCAAGGCCAAGAAAATAAACTCACAGTAACCCATCCTCGGAGCTCACAGCCATAACAAGCCATCGAAAGGACCGGAGAGGGGACACCAGCAGTGAGAGATGCTACTGGAGGTTTCTGATAGTGGGAAGCAGCTGAACTGACAAGAGCTGAAACTTAGAGGTGCCATCAAGCAGCCTGCTCTGCTAGTCTACATCAGGTGTGTCTAGCCACCCACATGTCTCGCAGGTCAGCTACAAGTGTAGCCAAATATGTTTGTGGTAGATGACATCACATGGCCATGACCAAGGCTTGAGCATGCCAGTGTATAGTCATCGTGTGAAGAGGTAGTGGCTATTGCTCCTGCAGGGGCCTGACTTCCATGGGTAGAGACCTGACATCATTTGGTGACCCGGCCATTATACTGATGTCTGCTGAGAAATGACCACCATCAATGGACTAAGTTGGCAATATCTACCTGGTAAATTGCCCCTTAAAATGTGGGTTTGCTGTGCACTCTTGGCTTGCATACACTTACACGGCTAGCCTTCCCGAGAAGCAAGAGGGTTCAAGAGCAATGGCCCCAAAATGCTCGGAATTGGGTCAGCACGATACATCCGAGCTGGAGCAGGACCGCACACGGAAGTGTGCTGAGGAGTCCCGTACGGAAAGCATTGAGACCACAGCCGGGATTCCCCTTTCCCAAAAGAGCCTCTCTCCTATTTCATGTGCTGCCCCACAGCCTTACTGAGATCTCCTCCCTACTGAGAGATGGAGTCTGTGTTCCCATTCCTTCATGGGGGTGACACTCAATCCATGACTCACTCATCACGACAGAATTCTCCAGAAGTGCCACTTCACAGGCTGGAGCTCTTACACTGGAAGCTTAAACCTCCATGTCAGCAGTTTGACCTGAGACCACCAAACCTCAAAGTAGCCTATGTGGGGAAACACAGGGAGAAGCCCGAGGAGAGAGAGAGAGAGAGAGAGAGAGAGAGAGAGAGAGAGAGAGAGAGAGAGAGAGAGAGAGAGAGAAGTCTGGCCAGCTCCTGTCATCTAGCTGGCTGGGGCTGCAGGGGAGTTCCCAAGCCAGAACCCCTCGCTGAGTCCTCCCACAGACAAAGACTGTAAAATGACAATGTTGTTTTCATTACTTTGGGGTGATACTTCTCATGTCAGTTGTCCTTGGAGTAACCTCTCAAAGGCCCTTTCAAATGTGGCTTGGCCAACATCTACTCCTTTGGACCCTGGTGCAGGTTTACACTACAAACCAGGGAATCTCCCAACCTAAAGACAGGGCAGGGCCAAAGGCTTGAAGAAACGTGATTCTAAAACCAGAGGTAACGTGCGAAAGTCCATGTGAACCCCGCCCTTCTGGTCACTTGGCTCCGAGGATTCTGTCACTCAGGAACATCTTCCACAGCAGGACACTGGACAGTCACCGTTGGAGAAATTCAGGAAACTAGCGTGTAGATGCGGTGAGCGAGGTTAAGTCTTCACACAGCAGCAAGAGCGAGTCCTTCAGCAAAATGTCAGGGAGCTGTGAGAGGTAGTCTAGCTGTCAAAGCCACCTGCTGCAAAGCCTGGCGACCCGAGTTCACCTCCCAGGATCCACATGGTGGAAGGAGACCCAATTCACAAGCTGTCCTACGACCTCCCACGCATACCGTGTGGCCTGTGTGTGAGTACTCTCCCCAGACTAAAAAACACAAGAGTGATGTAAAAAGTTTGTCAATGCTAAGGTTGGGGTGCAATTCCATGGTAGAGCATTTGCCCAGAGCAGCCCTGGACCTGGCACCACAAAAAATAAAGGCAGACAATCCCAGAAAGTACTGGCTGGGGTTTGGGTAAGGAAGACTGGGAAGGAAGGAAGCCGAAGAGTATGTTTAAGCCCGTGCACAGGGTGAACAATTGGAGCTAGATCACACTGGGGCCTCTGGGAGAGTGTGCAGAAAAAAACATGCCTCAGAAATGTCCATTCAGTGGGCAAGGATCCGTCAGCTGCTTCCGAGTGAGCAGAGCATTGTTTCTTGCAGCTTTTCCTGCACTCAGAATGAACACAGGACCTGGGAAGAGAATAACCCTTGGGAAGAGTCATAGACATTTACAGCCAATGGTTCTTTTACATGATACTTCAGGAAGATAATTTGGAAATAATTTAGAAAACTATTCTTGAAATTAAAGATTCTAAACCAAGGAGAAATTCAATCCGCCAGATTTGAAGACAGAATAAAAATATTCTTATATTCCCATGGACCCTGTTTTGGAGGCTACTAGCGTGTTGATCCATCAAAGGAAAACAAGCCCTTCAAGAACAACTCAGGATCCAGGATGCAGGGAATGTGGTGCAGACATGCAGAGAGTGTGTGAAGGGCCACACAGGCACACTGAGCCGAGCCAGGCAGGGCGGGGAGACCTCTAGAAGGTTCTAGTTGGGAACGGGACTTACAGGTTATCTATTGTGGTTGGTACTGTAGACAATTGCTTTCGGAAGGGTTTTACAGTTCTGTTAGAGAGAAAGGAAGGAAGGAAAAGGGGGAGTGAAAATTTCCCCCGTGGGAAACACTGAACAGGGAAAATAATGCATTCACTGTACTTGGCTTCAGAGTAGTGGTTCTTGGCCAATATCAGAAGCACTTGGGAAGCATCAGAAAGTACCGACGGCTGGTCCCCGGCTGGTCCCCACTCTCAGATAGCCTGATGAAAGAGATTTCAGCACAACCTGGACTTTGTGATTAAAGTTTCCTGAATGATTTAGTGTGCAGTTAAAGTTGGCCTTTTCTTGGCAGGAAAAATTCTTCGCTGATCACAATAATGTAAAAACGGAAGAGGATTCAAACAGAAAATTGTCATTCAATTCTATGGGGAGAAGGGAGAGAGGAGGCGTGTGGGTGGGCAGAGCAGTCAGTCATGCCTAGAGTCAAGAGATCAAGGCTTCACAAGGGAGCATCTTATTCAGAAATAAGGAGGCAGATGCCAGGAGAGACAGATGCAAGAGTGGCCTTTTCTTAGAGAATCAGAACTCACAGATGGAAACTGTGTGTGTAGGCAGGAAACGAGGACTTTGCTGACTTTGTCTAGAAATAGTATTTGACTTACTAATACCACCAGTGTGCATGCATTTGACCAAAGGAAGGAAGGAAGGAAGGAAGGAAGGAAGGAAGGAAGGAAGGAAGGAAGGAAGGAAGGAAAAGAAAAAAGAAATTATCTTGATAAAGAACAAAAGAAACAATTGGGAGGCTAGCGAGATGGCTCAACAGTTAAGTTTACAGGCTGCTTTTCCAGAGGACCTGGGTTTGATTCCCACCACCCACACAGAGACCCACAACCATCAGTTACTCCAGTCCTAGAGGCTCTGAGGCCCTCTTCTAGCCTCCCTGAGCACATGTCTTGAATGTGGTGCACAGACATATATGCAGACAAAATACTCAAACACAGAAAGCAAATAAAATGTAAAAAAGAAATAAAATGGGAACAACCCAACTGTCCATGAAAAGGAAATGATAAGTAAGTTGTATTCATCTCCGAGGATGCAGTCCCTTAGGAGGAGAATGGTGAACAAAAGTCACAATCCATTAAGATCTGTACAATCCACACGCATAGAGGTCAGCTGTGCATCTCTCAGGCAAATCCAAATAGGGAAGTGGAGAAGACGCACCTGGTTGTGGTGAGAGGGAAATGGACTCAGATGGCAGTGAAAGTCATGGGGGATTTCATTCTGTTTCTTTTTATTTCCCTAAGAAGATAAATTTCTCAATTATTGTTGTTGCTGTTGTTGTTGTGGTTGGTTTGTGTGTGTGTGTGTGTGTGTGTGTGTGTGTGTGCTTGCACGTTGGGAATCAAACCTAGGGCCTTGTGCATGCTAGGCAAAGCTCTACTACTGAGCTACATTCTCAGCTCCTTTCTACTTCTTGTAAAATTCAAAATTAATTAAAAATGAATATGCATAGATGAAGTCTAGACTACCCCGCACCGAGTGTTAATAACAGTTTCCTCTGAGTGTGGGCTTGGCTAGAGAGGAAGGTTTATGTTTTCACTCTAGCCGTACAGTAATAATCGTTTTTCTTTACAGAGACCTCGGGGAGACTTTTGACGAGGAAGGGGTCTGGGAATTGAGGCAGTTCTGGCCTGGCATGTGTCCTGCTTCTGACTTGGGAGGAGGACAAAGGGCGAAGGTTCTGGCCTGGCAGGGGCAAGGGGATCTGGTAAAACCAGCTGCGAGTTGAGCTGTGGAAAGGGTGTGCTGACAGTGTGACTCACTGTTGAGGAGGGTGGAGATGGCTCGCCCCTCCCCTTCCCGCTTAGCCACCAGGCAGCTGGGCAGCTGGAGCTTGCACAGCACCCAGTCTCTACAATCCCAAAGTAGGAACCCTTTCCAAACCCAGACAAACAAGGAACCATTTGATTTAAGCCATGCAAGAGGGTTTCTTGGAGTCGGCCTGGGCAAGTAGAGCTAGCCAGGTTCATTGATTGACTAAACACAAGAATCATGAAATCCAGGACCCTTGGGCCTGTGTGTTTGGGGCAAGGGCATGGTCTTAATCACCAACGGAGCTTCCTTGATTACCCTCCACATTCCAAGAGCTCCTACCTCTATGCATTTTCTACGTGACCCTCAGGGACCACTGGGGAAGCTTACAGAAATGTGTATAAAGATCCCCAAAGTTTTAGATTATTTATTATTCATTTTTTGTTTTTGTTTTCAGATAGGGTCAGACTCTGGCCCAAGATTGTTTGGGACTCACTCTCTAGTCCACATTCAAGTCTATGACAACCATCCTTCCTCAACCTCCCAAGTGTTGGGATTACAGGCAGGATTACATAGCTGATTTTATCTGACAGATTAGTGGCTGTATAAAGTGGGGGTTTCAACACCAGATGTAGAAAGCAAGAAACGACCCTCCAATGTATGATTGAGGGGAAAGTTTTCTGTAAATACGAGGGAGAGTACATCTAGAGGCACCTGGAAGACTCCAGAGCGGGGAAAGTCGTAGACTAAACACGGCTAATAGGAAGGATTACTAGGCCCTAAGTGGGGGATGGCCAAGAGAGAGGAGGCCAGATGAGAGGGGGGGAGGGGGGGAGGTGGAGGACCAAGAGAAAGCCAAGAGCCCATGGCCAAAATGGCAACCTTACATAGGAATGAGATGAGAAGCTGGGGGAAGGGAAGCCCATGAGCTAGGGTGGGGCCAGGTGAGAAGAGCTGAGAAGAGCCAGGATGGCAGCACAGGCTCTGTGACAGGTACTGGCACTGTTGAGATAGCCCGGAGGCCAGCATGCACCGTGGTGTGCTAATAGGCACCAGGGTTAGTCATTTGTCCCCAGTTTCTTTGGGACCTGCCAGTGGCTAAGTGCAGTGTCTTACCAGCCCAGTCTTCTCTCTCTCTCTCTGTTTTTGTGACAGAGTCTCACCATGTAGTGCAGGCTGCCTTCCAACTCAAGATCCTCCTGCCTCAGTCTCTCTAGGGCTATGATGACAGGCACGTACCACCTTCCCCAGGAAACCCTGCCTATTCACCAGCCGTGGGGCCAACCTTGAGAAGGAGAGAGGCCCCATTACCTCCAGCGACACTCCCCCACTTTGTCATCCAGTGTTAACTCACAAGGGTGCCAGACTGGCAAACGCTGAGGGCCAGCTCATATGCTGTGTAAGTTCCAGCTGCCTGGTGGCTAAGCGGGCAGGGAGGAGCAAGCCACCTCCACCCTCCTCAACAGCCAAACACTGGTGGCTTCCAGTGGGCCATTTGTCCTCACTCTACCCGCACTGAGGCAGGAGGACATCCGTGGGCCCTGAGTGGAATGCCTAAGCAGACCTCGGTGCAGTTTTTAAATGAGCCTCCGCTGAAGACGATCTAGTCTCACTGACAGTTGGGCTGGCTGTCCAAATGATTCTGGAACCCTGATTTTACATTTCTCCATCCTTATTTTTCTGCTTCATTGTTTGTCTGTGTGGTTCTGGGCGTCGGATTGGAGCATTGTGCACCCCAGTCAAGTTCTCTGCCATTGAACTTCATTCCTAGCTTAGTTCTTTGAAACAGGGTCTTTAACTCCGGCTAACCTCCAAATAATGACCCTCTTGTTTCTGCCTTCCCAGCACTGGCCTGTTGTAACGTGCTTGGCTTATTTATTTATGTAGGGTCTAGGGCTAGAGAGAAAGATGGTTCAGCACTTAAGAGCACTTGATACAGACGACCTGTGCTTGGTTCCCAACACCTCCCTTGGGCAGCTTAAAACCTCCTGATACTCCAGTTCCAGGGAATCCAGTGCCCTCTTCTGCCCTCCACAGGTTCATGCACAGGCATACTTATGCAAACACACACAATTAAAATAAATAAATACATCTCAAAATAGGATCCTAGGGACTATTGAAGCTCACTTCGTATGACCTTGAACCCTATTCTTCCCCTTGCAGCTCTGGTGGACTGGATCAGTCTGTACCACCACACCCATTTATCTCTGCTTTTAACAATTAGCTAGGCACTTCTTGGCTCCCTCTGTCTCTCTCATTCCGTATCTGCTCTTTCAGCATCTAATCTGTGCTGCTCCCCAGAACAGGAAAAGACAGAGGACAAGGAGTGGATCCCCAAGTCCTGTGGCTCAGGAGGGAACAGAGGTCACTGTTGATCTTCATTTCGTGATGTCGGTTTTAATTATCACAGAGTTCCAAACAAAATAACTGATGGAGGATGGGGTTCTTTTGTAGTTGACTGGAAACAAACTAGAACCACAACAAGAAGGGAGGGGTGCCTAGGGGGTGACCCAACATCTTGAGGCTTCAATACACAATGAAGCCTCAGAAATACTCTGGATGTCAGCAACCCCTTCTCATGTTTTACTTTTCCCCTCACGTCAGGCCTTGTTTGGTCTCAAACTTGCTGCCCTCCAACATCCACCACTGGGGAGCAGGAATTGTGACATGCAGCTATCAGTTTGTCTTCACTGGGGGAAGGTAAGCAATGCTCTTTGTGCAAAGAAGGCTGAGAACCTGAGCAGTTTGCTTAGGTCTCCCAGCTGGTGGGAGATAGAAAACAGCGGGCATTTACAAAGCACTCGAATGCACACATCCTTGTTAGTTGCCGTCCTTCCGGTTTCCGTCTTTATTATACACATTCTGCACAAAAGGAACCAGAACTCTCTGGGATAACAGCTGAGTCCAGACTTGGATAAGGGAAACATAGACAGATGGACATCTGGTCTGCCAAGAAGCAAACAGATACACAAAAAGGGATGAGAACGTATCAAAAGGACACAGGCACCAGCTCAAAGAGGCTTCTACTGGTCAAATCCGGGGGGATCCAAATGCCAACTAATCTAGCAGTAGCAAGGAATTGACACAATAAAGTAAGAGTCTAAATCTACCAGGTGGACTGGAGAGATGGTTCAGTGGTTAAGAGCCCTTGATCTTCCGGAGGACGCAGGTTGGATTCCCAGCACCCGGATAACAGTTGGCAATGTTTTACAACTCCAGGTTCAGGGGATCTGATACCCTCCTCTGGCTTCTGTAGGTGCTAAGTACACAAGCATACACACGGTGCCCAGACATGCAGGCAGCCAAAATAACGATATACATAAAATAAAAATAAATAAAAACCCAAAAAGAACTTATCAGTTCACCCTAATATAAGTAAACAAAGCAGAATTTTAGACAAACATAAAAGGAATGATAGAATTAGAAAATGCACCCTTTGGCAGAGTGGTGGTGGCACATGCCTTTAGTTCCAACACTCACAGTCTCCAAAGCTCCAAAACCAAAAAAAGCTGCTGGGTGGTGGTGGCACATACCTTTAATCCCAAAACTCAGGAGGCAGAGGCAGGTGGATCTCTGTGAGTTCGAGTCCAGCTTGGTCTGGTCTATAAGAGCTAGTTCCAGGACAGTCTCCAAAGCTGCAGAGAAGCCCTGTCTCGAAAAACAAAAAACAAACAAACAAAAAAAAAAACAAAAAAAAAAGAAAAAGAAAAGAAAGAAAATACATCACTTAGCAGCTGTTATAGTAACAATGAATTTGGGCAAGAATCATTAAGGAGCACCAATGCTGGTAGGTGCAAGAGGGTGAGAAACAAGGTATTTAAATAGACTCACAATATCTTCCAACAACAGACTCACTAAACATCAAGGGACAAACAGCAGCTGCAGCAGAGAAACCAGGCAGACGCCATCTTAACCAGGGGGCCAGCCCATTTCCAGATTCTCATGTTGACCTCAGGATGACACTGTTTCTCTGTTATTGCTGTACAACATGCAGGGCCTAAGCTGAATCACAAGAAAACACCAGACAGGCTGAAACTGAGGAGCACCGCACATAAATCACTGATGTTTTCTCTATAAGAATACCAAGGCTGGGACTGGCTTTGTCTTGTGGAGAGGCAGAGACAGGTAAATCTTTGTGTTTGAAGACAGCCTGTTATAAACACTGAGTGTTCCAGGATTACATACGGAGACTCTGTTTTTAAACACACACACACACACACACACACACACACACACGTGAGCGCGCGCACACACACATACACAGGGACATCACATATATACAGACACACACAGAGACAGACACACATACAGGCATATACATACACACAGGCATACAGATATACACAGACACACATAGGAATACAGAGACACACACAAATACACATAGACATAAACAGACAGACACCACACACACACACACACACACATACACACATGAAGGGAGAAAGAACGAATGACACACATGAAAGGGAAAAAAAGAATGTCAAGGTTGGGCCTGGAGAGATGGTTCCGAGGTTAAAAATGCTTGCTGCTCTCACAGAGGACTTGGGGTTTGGTTCCCAGCATCCACATGGCCCCTCACAGCCATCTATAACTTCACTTCTAAGGGATCTACTGCCATCTTCTGGCCTCCATGGGTACCAGGCATACACACAGCACAAAACACTCACATAAAATAAATAAGCCTTTTACATAACGGTGTTAAGGTCACAGAAAACAAAGATTGAGGTACCATTTGAGGACAAAAAAACCCCTGAAAACATTGATGCATTTCTTTATCTTACTATGTAGAACAACAGACAAAATTTACACAAGGAACATAAATTAGATAACAAATCACAGCAACCTTATTCTCTCCGTAATTATAATTTATTAAACTATTTCTTTACTTCGGAGGTGCTGAGAATCAAACCCAGGTCCTCTGCAAGAGCTGGGATTACAGGTGTGCGCCACCTGGCCTGTTACTTATCTTAGATTGGTTGGAAAGCTGGTGTGACATCTGTGCACTGAAGTCCAGTTTCGTTATTGTGCATGTGTGTGTACTTACCATCACCTCAGCCTCACAGATGGTCTAATTCTCCCTCAGAATCTAGCCCAGCGGGCGTCATTCACTTTCATCTCACAGCAAAGAAAATAGAGGAAAGTCACATGCTTACAAAATTCAAGATTCTAGCTTCAAACCATGGTCTTTTAATTCCAAACCCAGGGTGTGCAAAGCGTTTACCACACTGAGTACCGATGGTACTGATAACAAGAAACATTGATTGGAGAATGAATCACGGTGATATGTTTAGTGATTTAAGACACCAGTGCTGGGAGCAGCGTCTCTGAAGCATTTATCTAATCATTCTTTATCAATAAAAAATCGGGAGTCCGATATCGGGGTAAGAACCTGAATGATCAGAGAAGCAGCAGAGAAGCCACCAGTGACCTCCTACCTCTTCTGTTCCTTCCTTCAAAATGTCTGATATCCTTTCTAAGTCCCGCCTTATTACTTCCTCGGTCCTCCGAAACCACTATGGTTAATTTTGGTCAACTAGCGGCTAGCTCCGCCCTCTGGTTCAAAACAAACTTTGTTGTCAGAATGCAACCAAAATATCACACAGCGTGTCTCCACATAGTAAAACGCCCACCTGTCAGTTCTGATTGCCCATTGTGCATAAAGCACAAGGAATGCCATCAGGTCCACTTCTGGGACTGCTCCTTAGGCGGGAAGACAGGGCGCATCCAGGCAGGTGTATAGCTACAGTGGGTCAGCCATGTTAAGGACTAGTCTGTGGGTTCATAGGTAGGAGGGAGAAGCCAGGGCCAGCATGAACCTAAGACGGGCATTCTCACACTGTGTCTCGGTTTAGGAAGAGCCACTGCCTTTACTAGCCAGCAGTCCTCCTGGTGAGACCTCAAGCAACCTAGAGGGTCCCCCACCCCCCAGCATGATGCATCTTTTCTGCCCCCACGAGGGTGATGGTGGATGGGACTTGTCATTTTGCCTGGAGATCTCCCATTGCTCCTGGAGGTCCCCATCAGGATCAGTTTGGTGCCAATGGGAAAGAGAACCCTTCTACAGTGTCTAAAGAAGACACACAAAGGGAGATGGGATGTAGATAATGGAGAATGGAGAAGTCACCATCTTCCCCAGTAAGAGAGGCAAGGGAGCCCCTGTAGATGTCGTAACCATGGCCACAAGTTGCTGTAATTTAAAAAAAAATGCCATGAGCCGGGCGGTGGTGGCGCACGCCTTTAATCCCAGCACTCGGGAGGCAGAGGCAGGTGGATCTCTGTGAGTTCGAGACCAGCCTGGTCTACAAGAGCTAGTTCCAGGACAGGCTCCAAAACCACAGAGAAACCCTGTCTCGAAAAACCAAAAAAAAAAAAAAAAAAAAATCACACCATGCAACAAGGCTCACATAGGTTTATTGGAAGAGGAGCAAGAAAGGGGCAGAGAAGGAGACAGAGAACTGGGGCAGAGACTGGTCTCTGGGGACAAAAATGGTGGACGAGAAAGAGAGAGGGAGGGTAAGCGGGGGAGGGAAAGAAAGAAACGGGAGATGGGCAGGCCCACCTTTTAAAAGGGAACGTAGTAAATGTGCACAGGAGGTGCTCTTAGTGGCTGCAGCTGAGGATGTATTCTCTCAGGACCCTAAAGGCAGATGCCTAAATATTAACACAAGGGATACTCAAACAGAAAGGAGGAGCCTTAGAGCACATCCATTCCTGCCCTCTGGGCTCAGGAGACTCCAGGTCTTAGAAGATACAGCCTGAAGGGATCCGGACCAACTACTTCATCCCTGCCTCCTCAGAAGATGAAGGAATAGATCTCAAGGCACAGAGGTTGCCGAAGTCGGTGACCATTTACCTTGGCAGTCTAACAGCTCAGTTGTCCTCGGCATAATCTAGGCTTTATAAATGCAGCTGTTTGCTTTGTTTATAACCAGTTCCTGCTCTGTGAGCCAGGCAGCCTTAAACATGTGGCAAGTCTGCCTGGACAGGTAAACCATATGCTTAACTGGTTGTTGAGGAAGGAGAACACAGTGCCTTGAGCTTGGATCTTTTTTTTTTTAAATTGGGGTTTGTTTTCTTTTTTTGTTTTTTTTTTGTTTGTTTTTGTTTTTGTTTCTTCGAGACAGGGTTTATCTGTGTAGCCCTGGCTGTCCTGGAACTAGCTCTTGTAGACCAGGCTGGCCTCGAACTCACAGAAATCCGCCTGCCTCTGCCTCCTGAGTGCTGGGATTAAAGGCGTGCACCACCACCGCCCGGTTTTCATAGGAAGTCTCTCCACATTGCCCAAGCTGGAATTGAACTTAATACAGAGCCCCAAGTGGTCTTCCACTTAGCGTGAAACCCAGGTTAGCTTCCAACTTATGATCACCTTGCCTCATCCTCCCAAGCACTGGGATGATAGGCATATTCTACCTTGCCTGACCCAACCCAAGTTTCTTTAAAATATACTATGACCTAGCATTTCTACTTTTGGGTCAACACCTAGCAGAAATGTGCACATATACTCTCTAAAACACACACTAATTAGTTCCAGGACAGGCTCCAAAGCTACAGAGAAACCCTGTCTCAAAAAAACAAAAATAAAATAAAATAAAACATACACTAAAATCTTCATTGCAGCACTTACTGTGACAGCCCCAAACTACAAACACCCCAAGAAACCATCTGTGGTGGAATGGCTGGCTAATCACAATGGAATACTGGGTAGCAGCAGTGGTGGCGGCGGCAGCAGCAAGATTGAGCGGCATATAACCACCCCTACAGGGGCAGGTGACACTTATCAACAGGCTAGGTGACAGAAGTCAGACATGGATGGCATGGTTTGATTGATCAGAGATAGAAAAGGATGGGTCAGTGGCTGGCTTCAGGATTCAAGGTAGAGGTTACCTGTGGGGGTAGTGATGACATTTAAGGGGTCTTTGGAAGGCTGGGGTCTGTAGCCCACAAGCACCAGGAAATAGTATCTTTTTTGTTTGTTTGTTTGAGAAAGGGTTTCTCTGTGTAGCTTTCGTGCCAGTCCTGGAACTAGCTCTTCTAGACCAGGCTGGCCTCGAACTCACAGAGATCCACCTGCCTCTGCCTCTCGAGTGCTGCAATTAAAGGCGTGCACCACCACTGCCCAGCTGTATCCTATTTCTTCAGCCTTATGCTGGTGTGTAAGTCTGTTCCATTTCTGAGGTTATGTCAGGCTATACACCTATGACTTATGTACATTTTTTTTTCTTTTACCATTAGCTGTTTCTCCCATCTCAATCCAGAGAGTGTCCCTAGAAAAATGGATGAAGGAGGGAGATGGGCTTAGGTTCATGACCAAAAGCAAGGAACCAAATGAACATGAAGCTCTGTATTCTGTCTGTGTGTCGAGCCCTGTGCTGCGCTCTTGTGGGAACAGAGTCACGAGGAGTGCAATGCACACATGGACACACAGCCTAGGTGACAGGAGTGTCATCAAGTGCAAGCAGTGAGTGGTAGAGACAGGATATGAACCCGCATCAGACTGATGCCAGAGTCCAAGCTCATGGTGCTTTCGTTCCTGTCTGGTGCAGATAGAATACTGTCACGCAGTTCTTCAATTCCCTTTGTTCTGCTACCATCGATGCAATGGCTCGGTGAATGAGACTTTCACCTTTGCCTGGCAGGCTCACCGCTGGCCCTTACACACATGCTTCCTGAGAACTTACTGTCTCTGCCTGTCTCTTGGCTTGACAAAGCAACTTCTTGTAGGTGGACTTTCCTGCCTTGCCAACCAGTTTCCAAATAACCACATGGAAACTTCTTATTGATTAATTGTTAATACTCAGCCTCTAACTTAGGCTTGTTACTAACTAGCTCTTCTAACTTAAGTTAACCCATATTTCTTATCTACCCTCTGCCACATGGCTGTACCTATTTTCAACATGGCATGTTCATCTTGCTTCTCTCTGTGTCTCCTTGAGACTCCTCAGACTCCACCCTTCTTCTTTTCAGCATCCTCCTAGTCTAGCTCTCCTGCCCAATCCCTTCCTGCTCAGCTATAGGTCAGTGAGTCCTTTATTAACTAATGATATTAATACATATTCACAGTGTACCAAGATTGTTCCACGGCATGTTCTAGATATCAAAGATGTCTGGCATTTCCAGTGCCTCCCAGTGCTTCTGAATGGGTTCAAAGACTTCAGAGATCAGTACTGAACCAGTCCATGTGACTCTGGGAAGAGGGGAATGAATGGACCCGGGAGAGAGCATTGCAAGGGCTCATGTTGAACGACTGGGAGGAAGAGGTCACGTGTTAGGAAGGACTCCTGCTCTGTTCTTCTAAAGGGCTGGAGCACGGGCCCATCTTCTTTGACTACCCAGTGTGTCTCTTTCTTCTCTTAGTCTTCATTACATTTCCATTCTGGGTTACCACACTTCTCTTGGCCTTTGTTTGGGAGTCAAAGACTGTGTTCAAACTTGTGCTAAGACCTGGATCCAGAGTCTCAATTTTCACACCTCAACTAAGACCTCATTTGCTCCAGGAAACCGTCCTGATGCCTTGAAAGATGGGGCACCCTCTATCTCCCGTCTTACCACACTGCGGCTGTTTCCTCAGAGTAGAAGCTTCTGGAGAACACAGACACTATCATCTTTGCTACTCCCAGCTGTAGGCTCAAGGCCATGCACACAGTAGATGCTCAATGAACATTTGCTGAGAGAATAAAAACAGGTGCTCTGGAAATCATTAGATGAGATCCGCTTCACACAGCTTGTTTTCCTAAGTCCCGAACATTCACTTCTCTGTGATGGAGCATCTTTCCCTTTGGGGAGGAAGAAGCCAGGAAGTTTCAATTCATAGTTAAAGCTTAACACCTTAACAGGGTAGATCAGACCCTGTGGTTCAAAACCTAGACTCCTACGGAAATGCAGGCAGAGGGTAGGGGGAAGGAAGGGATCCCAGAGAAGTAGAGGCAATGGGAAGGCAGAGTGGCCTCTGAGCGCGGAGTCACTGCTCCAGGCAGCTGTCAGGATTAACGAAGAGTACATTCTTCTTGTTTCCCAGGGCGCACATGCCTCGGACTCCCTCCACCTCAGCCTTGCTGGTATCTGGAGCTAGACAGGTCTTGGTTGTGGGCTGCTCCTATTCATTGTTCTGCAGTAGCATAGTTGCATGGTTTCTTCCCTCAATTCAGGCCCACTTGGAATGCCCAAGGTGACCCTTGGTTAGGACAAGAGTGTTCACAGGTGTAATCAGAATAGAGTCTGGGTATGAAATACTTACGGATTTGAAGTTGGCTCTTAATGTAATGTTCTGTATATATTTCTAGTATTTGATTAAAAAGGAAATGAAGGGCTGATGAGATAGATAATGAAGGGCTTGGCAGGTAAAGGCTCTTGCCCCAGCCTGATGACTTGAGTCTAATCTTCAGGACCCACATGGTGGGAGGATAAAACCAACTCCTGCAAGTTGGCCTCTGACCTCGACATGTGCCCTGTGGCATACGCATTCATGAACACAATTAATCACGTAAAGGAAACATAAAAATAAAATTAAAAAGGAAAAATAAACATGAAAAAAATAAACTTATTTAAGAAAGTAGAGGACCCAAAGATATAGGGCAAGAGGGGGGGAGAGGCGTGATGTGGGGTGATGTAGCCATAAACCAAAGACCCCAAAGAGAGCAAGGAGCCGCTGGAAGCCAGGAAAATTGGGAATAATTCTTCTCTAAAGGCTTCAGAGGGAGAAGAGCATTGACACCTTACTTTGGGACGTCTCATCTTTGGAACTGTGAGAGAACCAATCCCTGTTGTCTAAAGGATCGTTTGTTATGAGGGCTCTAGGGAGTTAATAAGGACAGCAATTCTAGTACCATCTTCAGATGCCCGCGGCATCCTCAGGTATTACAAAAGCAGTTCAGATATTTCCAGAAGCCTCCTGGGTGGTAGAGGTCCCACCTACTCACCCACTTCAGACCAAGAGGGCGGGTGGATTAAAGGCTGGAGGAGAGTGAGGTGAGTGAGGTTTAAATTTCAGCCCCGCCCAGAATGGCTACGTGATGATCTGGGCAAGTTGCTTAACTTCTCTGATCCTTGGTGTCCTCATGAGTTAAACAGGGCACACGGAGGTGCCTGTATCTCACAGAATCATCAGTGCTGATGCAACAAGATGATGTACAGAATGTGTCCCTCAACAGCAGCGAACACACAGCTAGCGTTGAACAAACAGTAATGATTGGTGTACGTGCGTTCATGAAGCAATAGCAATATTACCTAATGGGTAACAAATACACAAAGGGCTAACAATGGCGATTTCCACTATTATTATTTAAATCCAGCAAGCTGAGTCACTCAGTCCTGCAGTGACCTGTGCCGTGGGCGGCCTCCACACCCACCACCTCGGCAACGGCTCTCCCAGGTGGCGGTGATGCTGGCGTGTTCATGCTGGTTTCATGTTTTCTACATACTTTTCCTCACCCCATCCTATGGATCATAGAAGTCTTGTAAGATGCATAGAGTAGTCACTGGTTTTATACAGGTGGAAACCAAGAGGCAAAACCATTGGGAAGTTTACCCAAGCTGAGACAGACAGCTAAGCCATGGTGGAACCCTGGCCTATTAAAACAATCCGCATCTGGGGCTGGGGAGAATGGTTCAGGGGGCTAAAGTACTTGCTGCACAAGCGTGAAGCTTTGAATTTAGATCCCAAACATCTGCATACGAAAGCTAGGCAAGGACGCAAGGAGGTGCTGGTAATGTCAATGCTGGGGGCAGAGGCAGAGAGAGCGAAAGAATAGCTGAGGCTTGCTTGTCAGGCAGCCTACCCAAAAATCTGCAAGGTCTGGGCACACTGAGGGTAACAGCACGTGGCACTTGCTGCCAGGAAGAAACAGGAGGATCATGAGTTCAAGGTCATCCTTGGCTATATACGTAATTCAAGGTCAATCTGGGCTACAGGAGACCCTACCTTCAACAAACAAACAAAACAAAAACAAAAGTAGAAAAAGATGATTTGAAGGAAAAGGGGATGAAGCAGCAGTCCATGAATTATTGCAGCGATGGGATATGCGTGCGAGTGTTTCTACATTCTAGGACCTTCTTTAACACTAATGAACTTGCATGAGAGGTTGTCTGGGACTGAGAAGGGAGCAGAAAGGAGGAGACAGACTTGAAAGGAAACTGAATCCAAAAAAAAAAAAAGGCCAAGGGATGAGCCATGTGGTCATTTGAGGAAAGACTGTCCTTTGTCCTCGCAAGGGAACCAGCAGGGTAAAGTCCAGAGGCAGGAACCTGCCTGGCCTTTTTGTGGGAACTGCAGGGAACCAAGTGACCAGACAGAATTAAGTCAGGAGATCTAGGTAAGAACTGAGGCAGGAAAAGAAATAGCAGGGCAACTGAGAGGGTGCACCCTCAGAAGGGACTCTGGATCCTACCCTGAGCCAGACAGGAAGTTACCCCAAGTTCTGGGCCAAGGAGGCATGACTCGTTTTATGTTTAACCCGAGCCTTTGTTGAGGAGTGGGTACACTGCATGACATGAAGGAAGAAGAAAAGCCTTTCCTCTCAGCCTTCCTCCCTCACATTCCCCCCACTCCCCTCTCTCCCTTAGTCTTTTCTCTCCTTGCTTCTCACCTTCCTCCTTCTCCATCCTGTCCCTCCCTTCCTCCTCTCTTACAGCTTTATCAACACATTGCAAGTGCACCGTGAGGGCAACAGCAGTTGGTTAGCTAAAAGATAATGGGGGTTGAGACTGCGGTGGCCGCCGCAAGAAGACGTTACAAAGAACCAGCGAAATCTGGTGAGAGATCAGACGTGGTGCTGAGGCAGGGGCATTCAAGGGCTGCTTTAGGATGGCTCCTAGGTTTGCTAAACTGAGCTCATGGGAGGATGAAGTCATCGTCTGCTAAGATGAGAGAGAATGTGCCAAGAGTGGGCTTGGAGGGAGAGGGAAAAAAAAAAGATCACGCTTTAGTGGGAACATGTGAAGTTCGACACGCCTGTCACACAGCCAGGAGCAGATGTTAAATATGCAAGGGGAGGCTGAGTGTGCAAGGCTGGAGTGGAGAAGAGAGCACATTCACCTTACGATTGTATTGATTTATAGTTGATATACCGCAAACTTACATACTAAAAACTATATGGTGTCTGTCCTTGGGTTTCTATTGCTGTGAAGAGACACCATGACCACAGCAACTTTTATAAAAGAAACATTTAATTGGGGTGGCTGGCTTGCAGTTTCAGAGGTTCAGTCCATTATTATCATGGCCGGGAGCATAGCGGTGTGCAGGCAGACGTGGTGCTGGAGAAGTAGCTGAGAGTCCTACATTTTGCAGGACTTTGACAGTCCTACATCTTGCAGGACTCAGACACTTGGCAGTATCTTGAGCATAGGAAACCTCAAAGTCCGCCCCCACAGTGACACACTTAAACAAGGCCACACCTACTCCAACAAAGCCACACCTCCTAATAATGCCACTCCCTATGAGCTATGGAAGCCAATTACATTCAAACTACCACAGTGTCCAACTTGGTAAGTTCTAGTCTATTTATATCCATGGTGTATGTGCCTGTTCCTTGTGTGGTCCTCTCTATAGTCCTGTCTCACTGTATACTTAGGGTCTGTTTCTGTTGTTACAGACAGTATGCGTTTTCTAGAATTTCACAGGAGTCTACCCAACATGAATCTCCTGTTGTCTGACTTCTCTCACTCACATTTTTTTTTCCTTCCAAAACAGTTTCTCTGTGTAGCTCTGGCTGTCCTGGAAATCACTCTGTAGACCAGGCTGACCCTGAACTCAGAAATTCATCTGCCTCTGCCTCTGCCTCAAGTGCTGGGATCAAAGGCATGCGCCACCACCACCTAACTTGAAAAGTTTTAAAGCTGTGTGAACATTCCTGTCTTTGGACTTGATGTCTTTAATGGACCTAGGTTCCTTCTTTTTGGGTGAGCATCTCAGGGTAGCATGTCTGGGTCACATGGTAAAAAGTATTTTAGATCCTTAAGAAACCGAGGAATGGCTTTCCAAGGGGTTTTATCATTCTACATTTGGACCAGCAGTGGGAATCTTCATCGACTGCTTGATCCTGTCAGGCTTTTGAAGTGCTGTGCACTCTACTAGTTTATTGGTAAGTTATAGCTTCCTGCACATTCCCATAAAGAGGGAAATGCTGAACATCTGCTGCTTTGTAGGGGGTTCGTACATACACAGCTATGTGCTCCGTGTGGCAGTTTGGTCAAGAACAGATTAAATCTATGATGAGGTCCCATACGTAGCAATGAGCTGACTTACATTATTGTAGCCATCGCAACATCATAGTGCAATGCATTATTGGCATGTTTGTGATGCTTTGGTGTGCTGCCAATGCATAACAATATAGCAATACGATTGTGTATTATACATATTTAATAATGATTTAATTTAATAACTGTTATGTTGGTTTAAGTAAAAAGTAGATTTTTTCATTGTTAGAGTATATTCTTTCCGCTCCCATAAGGAACTTTAGTATAAAGCAGCACGTGGTGCTATGCCAGCAGCAGCTTCGTGGGCTTTGTGTTTACCCCATCGCTGGGTTGCATCACTCTCTCTGGTGTTTGATTTAACATGGGGATGTTTTGCTCATGGGTGAGGTAGGCTGAACTATGAATATTTACAACCTTTAGCCCGGGAGTACAGCAGGCCGCCTAAGTTTGTGTAAGTACACTCTATGGTGTTTGCCTAATGATGCAATAGCCCAACAACCCAGTTTCCAGTGTTTCTTTATTGCTAAGCAACAAAAGACAATGTTCATCTCTCTCTCTGTCTGTCTGTCTGTCTGTCTGTCAGTCTGTCTATCCATCCATCCATCTATCTGTCTGTCTATCTATCTATGTATCTCTGTATCTATTTTTGAGACGGGTCTCAGGTAGCCTAGGCTAACCAATAACGTACTGTGTGCGCCTGAGGATGACCTTGAATTCCTGCTCCTCCTGTCCCCTTTACCAGTGCTGGGATTACATGTGTGTACCATGTATTTACATATTCTTTAAGCAGCGTTAGAAGTTGATGTTGATCACAAATACAATATAGGTACGAATATATACAGTATCTTTTCTCTCCCCCTTCCCCCTTAAACAGAAAAAAAAATCAAATTGTCCCTCATGACCCTCTTGACCCTCTTATTGTTTTAATCAGACTGCAGCTCAGTCTTCTGAAACCCTTTGGACTGCAGTGTATCCACTAACAAATGTCAGGGAAGAATTCTAACTGATATTTCTGGTGGACTCCAGGTAGTGAGAAAGTGTCGTGTTGACGGACTATAACTGGCTTGAAGATGACCAGGAAGGAGACTTTAGCAACCTGAAGGTCACTGGAAAACTATGCAGAGACAAACCCTGTCAACAAGGTATGGGCTCCTTCATTAAAGCTTCTGGAGAAGGCCACACATCACAGGGGACCGACTTATGGCTGTGGGTCAGGATGGCCTCTGTTAAAGTACCAATGGCAGAGCGCCTACTGAAGGCCTCCCTGCATCTCTCTGGCTTGGACTACACTATAGTCAATTATGCAAGAGAGACCTCCCCAGACTTCAACGTCAACTTCCAACTGCGGAGTTCTGGTTTTGACAGCTGCCACATTTGCTCTGGGTTTACTCCAGCTGGAGAATTTTGAAAACGTTTGACGGTTTAAAAGAGAACACCACCTGTGGAATCCTTGGTAAAATCCCTACCACCGTTTCATCCATAATTCGCCAGGGACAAGGCTTTCTCTGGAATTTTTCCTTCTTGGCTCTAGCTGCACCGTTTTCTAAGTCCTAACGGAAGAAGGTTCTTTCCTTCCTCCCTCCCTTCCTTTTTTCCTTTTATAGGGGCATCTTAGGGACAGCACGCTACACTCCCTGCCAACATAGAAAATGAATTTTAGTATTAATGTATCATGCCAATTTAGTGACATATTAATTGTATGAATTAAGGTTTATATTTTCCAAACTAACCACACCTTGAAACTCACACTGCTTTACATGTATATAATTGTTTAAAAGTGGTTTCCAATTACAAATCATAAAACTTAACATCTTAACCACCTTTAAATGTATCAGAGAATGTTGTTGCTGTCGTCCTTCCAGGCTGCAACTTGTTGGGTCGCCATTATCTTGCTAGCTACAAGCCATTAAAGTGTGCAAAAGGTCTTCACCACACATCACCCCAGGATATTAAAGACACACTTGTCTCGAACTCATAATTATTTTAAAACCAGACGCAGTTTCTCTTTCTCTTCAAGCAATGAGAGACATTGCAAATATTACAAAAACTGCAGCTAGAGTGTATAAGGTTGCAGGCAGTGAACACGGACTATGCCACTGGCAGAGACTTCTAGCTTTCTGGGCCTGGAGTTTCTGGCTGGAAGGATAAATAGAATTATTCATTACAGGGTCCTTGCAAAGATTTGCATGAAATAGACTTAACATTGGCTCCAAGGACAGAGGAAGTGCTGAGCAAACTCGAGTTGTTGTTGTGACTACCAATTTAGGAGTGATTCTCAGAGAAATGAGGTAGATCGCGCTCAGACGTAAGGGTTGTCAGCAGCATTGCTCCACCTCCGTTGCGCAAGGCACAAGGAAGGGGCAGGACCACTGAAGCCCCGCCCCTATAAGCGGCGTTCAGTTGTCTGGGCAACGCACCGCCCGGGTCGCTGCTAAAGTGACGCGGGACGTCTTGCTGAAGGCTCCCAGAGCACACTAGGCTGAGAAATGTCTGAGGAGGACTCCGACAATGCGGCCACCGACTCCCAGACGGAGGAGGAGAGCGAGCTGCCTGTCATCCAACTGTGCGGGCTGGTGGAGGAGCTCAGGTATCGGCACCGTGGACCTCTGAGGCCCCAGCTGCAGCCCGCAGACCACTCAGGCCTATGCCGAACCCCGCGGGAGCGCAGCCCACTACGTGAAAAAGGAACTTCTTTGCCTACCCTTGCTTCTTGCCTAATCCTGAGTTGGCAAGCCTCTGATGGAGCCAGGGCAAGGTGGAGTGGCAAGGGAGTCAGGTAGCCTTGCAAAGACCAGAGAGGATTTGGTGACGGTAGAGCTTTGGCCTGGTGTGTCTCCCTGGTGCCGAGCTGCTGCTCCCCCGGTCTGCATCAAGTGGCCTCCTAAGCCCCTTTCCAAAGTTTGTATGAAAAAAAATTAAATGGCAGCTGGGTAGAAACGAAGCTATTGAAATGATCTGCGTGAGGCTTCGTGGGCTGAGTGAGGCTTTAAGCATAGAGGCTGTGAGGAAGCACTGGCCCAGAGCTCTGACTTTCCTACAGCCTGTTTTCTACCTGCCGCAGCAAGTTCACTGGATACAAAGATTCCATGATGTAGCTGAGGTTCCTTGAACGATGTATTGATCTGAAACAGTATCCTGTTTCTGGCAGCCTAAATAGTTAACACCAGAACCTAGAGATTAGTACCAATAGCTACCATGTTGAGTGTCTGTCATATGCCACAGCCTTATGTATGAAACAACAATCCTAGGAGGTACACACTCTCTAGTTTCCTTCTTTAAGATCCTGCAGCAGAGATTCAGATCCAGGGACCCGTGGACTGCTCCATGAGATACAATCAATATGTGCTTAAAAGGCAAGGTGCCTTGATTTCCCTCTCTTTCTCATTAGGCTTCTGTACTAGTCTCAAATTCAGGAATTAGTTTAACAGCATACCTAGGCCTCAATGTCACTGTCTCTTTTACATATATATTTGTGTATGTACATACAGATAGAATGGGAAAGTTCGGTCGCTCAGTGATAGAGTCCTATTGGTTTGATCCCAGTACTTCTCTCTCTCTCTCTCTCTCTCTCTCTCTCTCTCTCTCTCTCTCTCTCTCTCACACACACACACACACACACACACACACACACACACACACTAAAGTTGGCCTTGGTGGCTCTCACCTTTAGTCCCAGCACCAGTGAGGCAGGTGAATTTCTGTGATTTCAAGGTCAGGCTGGTTTACATAACACGTGTTCCTGGCTAGCCAGGACTCCACGATGATGCCCTGGATCTTAGCTTCCTTTCTATTGCTGGGACAAAACAACTATGATCAAGACAACTCATAAAAGAAAGCATTTGATTTAGGGGCTCATGGCTCCAGAGGCTTAGAGTTCATGATGTTCATGGTAGGGAGCATGGCCACAGGCAGGCAGGCATGGTGCTGAAGCAGTATCTGAAAGCTTATATCTGACCCACAAGCACAGGGCAGAGAGCATGCAGTAACTCGGAATGGCATGGGCTTTTGAAACATCAAACAAAGCTCACCCCCAATGACACACCCCCTCCAGTAGGGTCACACCTCCCAATCCTTCCCAGACAGTGCCACCTGCTAGAGACTAATCATTCAAATACCTGAGCCCAAGGAGGGGGGACATTCTCGTTCAAACCACCATACATTGTCTCTAAACAAATAAACATAAAAGGCAAGTCTCATATATGAGAAGTAGTACCTTGTATCTAAGTTGTATCTTGGCGTATACAAGCTAAGTAGATATGCCATCTCTTGTTTGAAACCCACAATTCAAAGACTTCTTCGTTTATGATAACCATCCAATGGAATCTCGAACCTGTTGGGTGATGCCAGTAAAAAAGCAGAGAAACAAAAGCCACCATCTGAAGACGGGGGGGGGGGGGTCTAGATAGCTTCAAGAAAGTTGTTTATTCAGGAGTACTTTTACAAGCGAGTTAGATGATATCTGAAGAGGGATCAGCAATAACAGTCACCAATAGGACACCAGCACTCTGAATTTTGTGGCTTGTTAGACACAATAACCAAGAGATCCAATACTCTGACAGCAGTGCATGGCCAGAAGCTGTCCACAGGCCACTGCACTCCTTGCCCTTACCTTTTAATAAAGGTGCTATTATTATACCCATTATTGGCGAAGAAAGGAAGACCCCAAGAAGCTGCATGTCTTACAGAAGGCCGTGTGTGACCAGTAATGTCTAAATACTGATTATTTTGGGGTGCTATTCATAGCATTTACTTAGGTACCCTGTATCTTACAGCTATGGAAACTCTGCTCTCAAAACAGAAACAGAGATGTTTGAGAAATATTACTCTAGACTGGAACCCAGGGACCACCGGATGCCACGGTTATCAGAAATTAAATTCTCAGCAGCAGAATTTTCACAGGTACACAATGAAAGTTGAAAAATCGTCTCATCCTGTTTGCCTCTGTAAATGCAAATAGTGTTGGTGTATCTGCCTTTGGAGTGCCTTCTTGGGTCAGGGAGTCAAGGGACTTTCTCCCTGCCCTACTCGGATTATTCCTTCCCTTGCAGTTTCCTTTCAAGTGAGGGAACCCCATACACTTGGTAGCTGACTCTTCCTGAATACCTTAGTTTATCCGGAAGAATTGCTTGAAGGCTGGTATGATAGGCAAGCACTCTACCCCCCAAGCTGGTACGTTCCTGGTCCTTGGGGTTTTGTTTGAGACCTGGTCTGACTATATAGCCTAGGCTGACCTAAAACCCTGTGGCCTTCCTTTCTTGGCCTCTCAGGTGCTGGGATTACAGGTTTGTGCTACCATACCAGAATTTATCTCAAAGGGCCAATCGATGGAGGGTTATTTTTTTTTTTTTGATTTTTCGAGACAGGGGTTCTCTGTAGCTTTTGGTTCCTGTCCTGGAACTAGCTCTTGTAGACCAGGCTGGCCTCGAACTCACAGAGATCCGCCTGCCTCTGCCTCCCGAGTGCTGGGATTAAAGGCGTGCGCCACCACCGCCCGGCTGGAGGGTTATTTTTTGAGGATGAAAGAAAAAAAAAACTTACTGTGAGATTCACACCTTACCTGTACCACTTTCTATGATCTATGACTTTAAGGGCCTAGAGGATTCATTATTCTTGTCTGTTTTGCTAAATACAGTGCCTAGATGGATTACTCTTCTGTGTTCATGCAGAAGCCCTGAACTCTAGGTCTTCCCTGGCCACTAGCAGAGGTGTTTCTGAAATTCCTTTCCTGGGGAGATGTGAACCGTAACTATCCTATCCTCCTAAGGTTCCAACACAAACCACAGTATGAATCTACCACAGTTTGCCCTGGGGAGCCAGTGAGTCCAGCGGGCTTATTTACCGAGCATGGGGGACCCCAAAGAAGCTGCACTGCCAAGTCTTCACCCAGTATGCTCTCTGTAGCTGCAGAGGTGGAGCCCCTGCTCTGTCCTCCCCAGTCTAGGTACTCTTGCCTCTTCTGGAGGCCTCATGCAATTAAGGCAGAATGCCTGGAAGTGGCTGGGAGGAGTGGCCAGAAACTCGGGTGAGGGTCCAGCGACCCTCTCTGTTCCTTCTGTGAGGGACTATCAACCGTCCACAGGCGTGATTGTGACGGACTCTCCAAAGCACATACAGCTGTTCTCTTGGATACAGCAACAGTTTGGTTAGTTCGTTACAATATTGGTCCGCAGCATTTCTACCTTCGAGATATTTCTGATATATTTCAACTCATTGTCGACCATAAGCCTTGTGATAGTTAGTGCAGGGCCTTAGGATGACTCAGAAAAATGTCGTTTCAGGCCTAATGTCCAACATCCTTTCACCGTGTCTTCTCCCTGCCTCCCCGCCTCCATCCAGAGCTTCTTGTAGGTCTCAGAGCTCCTTCTCATGACTCCCTAGTTCCTCTCTGACCCCGACTTGGTTTTGCTTGGGTTACAGTTCCGGAGCAGGCGTAAATCCAAGGCCCGCGCAGGTCTGGATCGTACATCAGGCCTCTCTGTAGACCAGAAGCTTGAACTCGTACAGAAGGAGCTGGAGGACACAAGAGAGGAAATACGGCACATGCGGGCCAATGCAGAGCGGGACCTGCAGCACCATGAGGTACTCCCTCCTCCCTGGGCTGCTCCTCTTCACCTGGGGGTGTCCATGTCTTGCTGGTCCTTGAGAAGAAACCCAAGGAGAATGAGACACATGAGGACTGAAGGACTAACCTCTACGGAACTTACCAGTAGTTGTGTGTGTGTGTGTGTGTTTACAACAGTCTTTAAACTTGTTTCAATATAAAATATCGAAAATGCTCCAGCATAGAGAACTATCATCACTAGCGACACCCAGCTATGACACTCATTGGCATAAGACCACCCCCGTTCCTCTTTCCTCACTGGCATGCTCTCAAGTGAACTCTAGGTGTATTGTCTACTGTAAGTATTTTATCATCTGTCTCTAAAATATGGTTCTTTTTCAAAGGCATAGCCACGGGCTGGAGAGATGGTTCAGTGGTTAAAAGAGCATTTGTTTCTTTTGGAGAAGACCAGGATTCAATTCAATTCCCAGCACCACGTGGTGGCTCATAACCATCTGTAACTCCAGTCCCTGGAGACCTGATGCCCTCTTCTGATCTTTGAGGGAACCAGGCACATATGTGGTCTACATACATACATGCAAGCAGAACACTCATATACATAAAAATAATAAAATAAATAAATCTTTTTTTTAAAAAAACCCATAACCACAATGACGACTATTCAGACCCTCAAGTTTTTGCAATAATTCTTTAATAATACGAGGAGTTTAAGGTTTAAGTGGGTGAATCGTGTACAAATGCCCAAGTCAGCCTTCATATCCCGCATGCATAGTCGTGGACACGACTTCTGGACTCCAACACAGCCTCCCCATTAAACCTGATAAAATCAGCCCTCCAGTGAAGAAATAATCCTGTTAATTTGGTTTCCCAAGTTATTAGCTTGCCTTTAGCACAGGACTTGGCAGGGCCTTGCTTGAGGCCAGGCCAGGAGCAGCAGCACAGATGAGGTGAAAGTCAAGGAAGTGTGTTGGCACGAGCTTGGCAGACTCTCATATTAAGGAGCCCTGTTTGGGAATCAGGTCGAGTAGGGTAATGAGGTCTGAGAACTGGGCAGGGGGTTTATCAGACCCTCTTTGTCTTAGAAAGCCGGATCCCCCTGGGGATAACTGAGCAGGAAAGCAACATGCTAAAAGCAGCATGTAGGGGACCTGATGTTCCTACATGGGAAGGCTAGAGTTTGGGATATCACCGAAGATGCTGTTTCCTGTTAGCAAACCAGGAAAGACTGGAACAGAATGATTTCCTGTGTGACCTTTGTCATGTTACCCTTTAAAAGTAGGTGTGTATATGCTTCGATGTTCAAAGAAGACCATATTTGTTACAGAATATTTTACTTTTTAAAGATTTATTTATTCTTATTTTTTTTAAGTGTGAATGATTGTCTGTGTGTACTTCTGTGCATTTCATGCATATGTGGTGCCCCTGGGGGCCAGGAGAGAGTGTCAGGTCCTCTGGAACTGGATTTACAGAGAACTGTAAGCCAGCATGTGAGTGCTGGGAATATACCAAGGGTTCCCTGAAGGAGCAGTCCGTGCTCTTAACTGCTCTCCCACCTCTCCAGCCCCATTATAGACCATCTTAAAATGTGCTATGTTTTAGTGATCTATATCTCACATGCTGGTTTTAGCATGTTGTTTCCTGCTCAGTTATCCCCAAGTGCTGCCGTCTTAGCAGAAGGAACTACTCTCACTTGGATTTACCTCCTAGATTTCAGATACATTTCTGTGTACTTATGAATTTCCTTTTAAGAGGTATTAAATTCTCTCATGAAGTATACCTTTTGCTTAACACTGTCTTTCTATGTCATTATCAATTTCTTCCTTATCTAGAGACATGCTCCAATTTGTCCTGTGGATTCCCAAAACCTTGGATAATGACAAACCATATACTGTATTTTCCCCTACATACATATAATAATAAAGTTTAACTTATACACTGGGCATAGTACAAGATTAACAATAACTAATATAGAATAGGACAACTTTAATAATAAGCTTTAATAAAATGCCAGCATCAGTTCTTTTGCGTTTTGGGGGCCTTTATTAAGTAAAATAAGGGTTGCTTGAACACAAACACTGGAATCTGCCTTCTCCCCACAGTCAATGGATAACCCCAGTGACTGACTGCTAGTTGACTGACGTGAGCGTAGCGTATAGAACAGGATGCCCTGGAGAAAAGATGACTTTGTGCCCCAGGTGTCACAGGATGGAAGTTTTATGCTGTTTAGGATGATGCACAAATTAAACCTGAATTAGTTATTTCTTACACTTTCCATTTAATATCTTCAAACGGCTCTTCTGCAGACCCCGAGCATGCAGATAAAGAAGGACTTCTGTGCATATGTATTTCTTTGTAGCATCTTTTCCTCAGGCTACGCATGCGTGTAAGAGCACTTTATCACCCCCTCACTAATTCACCATCTCTCTGGATTTAACTGGGACTCGTGCTTTGCATTGTACCAGCTGGAGTTTTGGTGGTATTTGTTATTTTGAGGCAGAGTCTCACTTTGTAGCCCAGGCTAGCCTCAAACTCACAGCAGTCCTCTTGCCTCATCCCCTCAGCTGCTTGGATTACAAGCATGCACCGCCACACCCAGGTTTTCCATATCTTTTATATGGCTTGACCTTTAGTGGATAATACTCCCAGTATGGGAATAGTGACAGAGATAATTGGTCTTGTTTTCGTCGGCTTGCCAGATTTTGTGGGTGCTTCAACTTCCAAGGCATCTTTTAAAATAATAGTTGTCATAGAATCAGCTTCGTACTTAAAGAAACCTTTCTAAGCCTGAGAAGAAACACCCGCCCTGAGACAGAGGCAGTGGGGACTTAGGTATCCTTAGAGGAGGTGCTGTTGGGAGTTTTTGGAAACCCTTCTCTCTTGGCTGACCCTTCCAGGCTATCATCGAGGAAGCTGAAATTCGATGGATTGAACTTCAGAGAGCAGTGCATGAATTTGAAAAAGATATTCTGAAAACCATATCCAAGAAGAAAGGGAGCATTCTGGCCACTCAGAAAGTGATGAAGTACATCGAGGATATGAACCGCCGGAGGGTGAGCCGCTTGCAGAGCTTAGAATTAAAGAATCTATTCTTTTTGTTGTTGTTTGTTTGTTTGTTTTTTGAAACAGGATTTCTTTATGTAATGGCCCTGGCTATCCTGGAAGTCACTTTTTAGGCCAGACTGGCCTCGAACGCACAGAGATCCCAAGTGCTGAGATTAAAGACTGTGCACACACATCTTTAATCCTAGCACTCAGGAGACAGAAGGAGGTTGATCTCTGTGAGTTCGAGGCCAGCCTGGTCTACATAGCGAGCTCCAGGACAGCTAGGACTATGTAGACATATCCTACTTAAAACTAATAAACACACAAAACACCAGAAAGAAATCAATTCTTATGGCAGTGACAGAGACATGGCCCACACGCTGCAGCCTCTGCCTTCGTAATCACTGCTGTCATTATCTGGCTTCCCTGACAAGACAGCAATGTCTGTGTGGTCAGTAAACCACTCTAGAGACAGTTTCAGGGACCATCGTCTGCTTAATCCCATGTGACCTATAGGAAGCTTAAGGACCGTGATTGGTTAGCATATTCCCTCGGATTGGATAGTGAGCACTCTAAACATCAGGGAGGGTCTCTGCCAAAGAAGACTCCTCTGCGGGCCAGCTACCAGCTGCCCACTCTGCTTCAGGATTTGGGGAGTTCTGGCTTCAGGAGCACGGTGAGCCATTCTTCATATTTAGGAGAGCAGTGTTCCAGGTAGGCCGCCAGGTTGTGCCTGCATTTTCTCCTACCCTCCACCATAACACTTCCCACATATATAAAATACTTTTTAATATCCAAGTGTGTGTGTGTGTCTAAATTTTAAAAAAATTTATGTGTACGGGGTTTCTTTTTGTTTGTTTTGTTATCTTTATGTGATCCATGTGTATGGCCTGGTGCTTGTGTAGGCAAAAAGAGGGCATTCAGATCTCCTGAAACTGGAATTATAAACGGTTGTGAGTCTCCTCATGGGTGTTGGGAATCAAACCCGGGTCCTCTAGAGGAGCAGCCAGCAGTCTTAAGTACAGAGCTGTCTCTTCAACCTCTTACCCCTAAAGCGTGCATTTTACATAAAGCAAAACCTAAAGGAAACAACAACTGGGCAGGATGAGTATTCGTGTTTCCTCTTCCTTGTTATCTGTTTCCTTGGGAAAGGTGTGAGCTAGTCAGGTTGCTGCATAGGCTGAGACAGGTCTCCCTGCAGCGCTTTTCATCTCCTTCCTGTGAGGAGGTGAACTCGGACACAAGAGAGGAAGGGGAACTGGCTGAGGAGAGAATGCTTTCAATTGCAGAGAGCTGGTAGTGTGTTAAGCTTTGGACCCTGGGGTCAGTTGCGGGTCCTTAATCCTAACACACTATGAATGATAAAACTGCAGCCTACCATATAAACAAACATCAAAGAATCCCAAGATTATTTTAACAGTAGAGTCCCCTGCGGTAGCGCTATACCCAAATAATGACAATTGCAGAGGCACTGTGACACTGGCACGGGACCAACCCAGTTTCCACTACATCTTGGCATCTCAGCACTGTTTGGGCAGAGTCAAGAGGGCTGAGAAGAAATGACCGAAGGCTAGGGCTCACGGTCTGGTTTGTAGGCCCAGATCTATTATTCAAAGCAATGGGGGTAAAGACGAGTAGTTGACTAAAATGTTCTTTCTTTCTTTCTTTCTTTCTTTCTTTCTTTCTTTCTTTCTTTCTTTCTTTCTTTCGTCTTCCTTCCTTCCTTTCTTTTTTTAGGATAATATGAAGGATAAATTATGTTTGAAAAATGTTTCTCTCAAAGTTCAGAAGAAAAAGATGCTTTTACAACTGAGACAGGTATGTGTTTTTTCTTTCTTTCTTTCTTTTTTAAAAGGTAGCCTGAGTATTAGTCCCCCTCAGCAGCTCTCCCGCCCCTGACAGAGACTCCTGACCTAGTCTCTGGGATCTTCGAACAGCTTACTTTACACAGTAGAAGAACTTCACAGTTGATTTAGAGGTCTAAGGAAGGGGAGATATTCTAGCTTCGTTTCTGAAATAAAGAAAAAGAAATTTAGGGTAGAAAGGATTTTTTTTCAGCTTATAATTCCAGGTCACAGGCCATCATTGTGGGGAAGTGGCAGGGACTTCCAACAGCTCATCACATCCACAGCCACAGTCGAGAGCAGAGGAAGATGAAGAACTACATGCTTGTTGGCTTACTTGTGCTCAGCTGGATTTCTGCGCTCTTAATACAGTTCAGGGCCCCTGCCTTGGGGATGGTGCTACCCCAGTGGGCTGGCTCTTCCCATGTCAATTGGCCTAAGTAAGCCTCCCCCACGGGCCAGCCCAATGTAGACAAACCCTTGCTGAGACACTCTTCCCACGTGATACTAGATGGTGTTAATTGGACTTTAAAGCGAACCCACGCAGTAGATGATCTTGGCTTACCTGGCTGCATCCAACACCCCTTCCCTCCTCTTGAGAGTAAGGAAAGAGGGTGAAAGGAAATAGAATGAGCAGGGGTCATGAGCCAAGGAGTGCAGGCAATGTCTAGAAGCTGGGAAGAACAAGGGATGCTCTTACCAAGAGCCTCCAGAAGGAATGCAGCACTAATAGCATTATGATTTTAGCCCCAAACCTAGTCAGACCTTCAGCCCCCAGAATGGGGAAGTAATACACCTGTATGGTTTTAAGCCACTAGGTTTGTAGCAATTTGTGGCAGCAGCCAGGAGAAACCAATATAGCTAGTGGGCAGGCAAATTGGAGGCTTTCTGTAGAGAAAAATTGGAGGCTTTCTGTAGAGACACATGTGGCTCTTTGAGGGATGTGGCTGGGTGGCATCATTTCACTGAGCAGGGGTGAGTGTTTCAACAGATGACGTCAAGATCTCCCGGTTAAAGGACAGGAGGGCTACTGTGGTGCACAGGTTCTGGAACTTGGTCTGTGACTTCATCCTTTCATTGCCCAGTGTTTTTATCATTATATCAAATATGGGCACTGATGACATATGCATCAGAGGTAGCCATGGGTAGTGATGTGGGACTGGGCAGGACAGTGTTCATGTCAGGCAACTATTGCTTGGTTGACTCAGGATCCAGAAAGACCTCGACAGACCGGAGCAACCCTAATGTGACCAAGGAGAAATGCAAGACTTCTAAAATATCTGCGCGGGCACAGGCTTAGATGCAGACTCTGTGACCATCAGCAGGGGCGCATGCTGTCCTAGAAACACGAACAACAGCAAGGAGGGACTGGCTCTGCTCTGCCCTTGCCTGGGGCAGCACTGCCAACGTGAACTCCACAGTTGAAAGAAGCCCTGTTTGGCCATGGCAAGAGGAGGGAGACTGGCTATCTGTGCTCAGGGCTGCCGTGGAAAGGCAGAGCCAATGAGGCTAGAAGAAGGATGGCTGTCCAGGGGCTGCCCACAGGTAGTGAGCTCCTGGTCTCCAGGCTTCGGGTTCAGGCACCATAATGGGAAGCTTGGAGTAAGAGTATATAGATGACCTTTAACCTGTGTGCCATTGCTGCACAGAGACGACAGAGATGTGAGGTCTATCCCTAAGAGCACAGGCTAATGGAGCGCCCTAATGTCCTGCCGGGGTGGGGCGAACACAGCTCTGTAGAAAGGGAACAGAGGTACGAGGGCCTAGAATTGTGCTGTCAGAGGCTCAGTGGGGAGCGGGTTTGCCCTGGGTGCAGAAAACAGGCTATGCAGTGTTGCTGGGTGAATGGTATCTGGATTTAAGGAAATTGACCCCACAAACAAGAGGGCATGGGCCTGGACAGAAAGTGGGGGCACAGTTTAGAGAGGGACCCCATATACACGCCTACAAAAATGTTCACTCAAACAAGAAGAAGTTATGGGCAGCCATTTGTGGGTTTCCAGGTTTAGAAGTTGAATTTATTTATTTGCTTTTGAGACAAAGTCTTGCCACATAAACTTACTATAGCTTCACTCTTCCTCAGCCTCCCAAGTGTTGGGATTGCAGGGTTATGACACCAAGCCCAGATTAAAAATCACTTCCAAATGACCTGCTTTTTAGTTTGCCTTTATAGCATTGTCAAAGTCTCCTAGGCTTGGCCCCAGGGCGCCTGTGTGCTGTGTCCTTCCCTTTGGTACTAAACTGTTACATCGCCATCTTTGGCTTTTCTGTGATATGTAGGTCCCTTGAGTCTGGAGGCATTGTGTTAACTTAATAACCAGCCCTGGTGCCTACTGCCATGCCAGTGCCCAGGATGTTTTTAGCGGACGGTGGCAGGTCTCCGAAATCCTACCAGACTGCAGGACAGGAGCTTAAGCTAAGGGTCACTCCTGACCTTGCCTCTGTTCTTTGGGAATTCCAGAAGGAGGAAGTGGGCGAGGCCCTGCACGACGTCGACTTTCAGCAGCTGAAAATCGAGAATGCTCAGTTTTTAGAGACGATTGAAGCAAGGAATCAGGAACTGATCCAGCTGAAGCTGGCCTCTGGGAACACCCTGCAGGTCCTCAACATCTACAAAGTAAGGCCCACCCCAGGGCCAGGCACCCTGCCAGGCTTCCCTCAGCCACCTGCCCCACCACAGGGAGGTCCCTGTGCACACAAACGGTTTGCCGAGACTACAGGCATTTCCGGCTGTCCCCTGACTTCTCTTGATTTGGCAACACTGGGTCTCATAAAATCCCCAGAATGCTCTCACAGTCCTAACTGTCCACTAGTCCCACCTGGGTGCCTTTTCCTTTTGAAAACATATGTCTATGCTCTGGTCCCGCCCTGACTGATTGAATTAGGGGGTGAGGGCCATGGATTTGGCTTTGTTTTGAATTCCCTGGGCGATTTTTATGTGCAGTGTTTGAAAGTGAACCACATGCAGGCCCCGTTTAATTGAGGGATGCAGTCTGCACTTCCCTTAAAACAGTCTCAGCCATAAATCAGAAAACTACTAAATTATTCATCGTCTGAACGCAACACTTTGGGGAGAGAGAAGAGGCACTATTAATAATTAAGCAGGGGCTGTGGGTATGAATAGGGCCTATCCCCAGCAGGCCATGCCATCTGGTCACCCAGTGAGTGATGGAGTATTGCAGTGGCCAGCGAGATGAGCGAGTACGTCTCATCCCCATCCTGCGAGCTAAGAATGGCGTTCGCAGAGGAGCACGTGCAGGATAGCACTGAATGATGGAGAATACTGTCAAACCAGCTCCGGAGAACTGAGCTGTCTTCTAGAAGGTCCAAATGTGTGTGTGTGTGTGTGTAAAACGATGTGATCATTATATATCATATATATAAAATAATACATATGTATCACATCCTATTATTTTCAGTTTGCACGTGTGTGTTTACGGGCAAGTATGCCGTGGCATACATGTGGAGATCAGAGGACAGCATACAAGAGTCAGCTCTTGCCTACCATGTGGATTGCAGGGATCAAACCCAGCTTGTCAGGCACGGTGGCAACCAGGTCTCCCTGCAGAGCCACCTCACCGGCCCTATGCAAAAGTATCACACCCAGTTATGCTTTTATGTCACCAGTAAAGCATGTGTAGGACTCTGCAGGCTTTTCTCTTGTTGGCAGAAGAGACTATATAGTGTGCAAAATGTTGCCTCTGGTGCTGCGAAGCTGAACATATACTATCTGGTCCTTCACAGAAAGGGTTTCCTGGCTCTCGGCCTTGCCCAGGACAGTGGTGGCTGTAGCCTAGGTAGCTCGTATGTGAGCTTCATTTGGCCCACAACAATGTGATTAGCAATTTGAATCTGTTCAAATTCCTGACTATTGCCAGGCGTGGTAACATGTGGGTGGGGTAGGGAGGGCAGCTTGGGCATTGGGAGACCTTGCCTCCAAACAAAAAAACCTCCCAAGAATCCTCCACCAAAAGGAAAAGCAAAGTGAATTTGAATGTATTAGACAGATTTACATTTGCTGAACATTTTTCTTTACAAATCACAAAAACCTAAAGCAAAGCTGCTGAGTTTTGTTAAGCACCAAGTCATAGATAAGAACCAGGGGGCCCGCCAGGCCAGCGTGGGTCCTGCTCGACCTCCTCCATCCTGCACAGAGCCTGCAGAGCGGCTGAGCCAGCTTCCTGACGCTCACGTGGGACTGTCCACATTTAGCTTGTGCCATCTGAACAATTACTTCAAGCTGAGACCAGTCCGGGTGAATTCTGATGGCTGCTCACCCTGGGCCTCGACCTGGAGACGGTTCAGTGGCACAGGGCCTGCCTCAGCTTGTGGGATTTGGGCAGTGGAGCTGCAGTTTCCATGGTGAAGCTGTCAGGTTGCAGAACCTGGGCTCCACGGGCTGGGTCTAAGGTCACAGTGTAGACTGCTGGCCAATGGGAGCAGCAACACAGCGGGCCAGTCAGAGTACTGCCTGTGAGCCTGTCGTAAGGTGTGAGCAAAGGTGGAGCTGAAAAGATGCACGGTGGAGCCTGAGGGTGGGCCCACGTAAGGAACTGTGGGAGAAGCTACCTCGCTTCTGTTGGCTTCTCCCATATCCCAGTTCTCAGCTGGAGGCAGAACAATGGTCACTTGGGAAGTCTGCCTCCACTGGGACTGGATGGTGACGATGTGTCACCTGGTCTAGGTCCATCTGCCAGAGGCAAGGTCCACATCTCACCTCTGGATGAGTTTTGTGTGGTCTGGGCAGTGTGCCCAGCAATAGAAAACAAGGCCTGCCCAGAGCAGGTGCCTGGTGAACAGTGCTGACTGGCAGCAGTTTGGATGTGGTTTTGGTGGTCATGGGAGGGTGAAAGAAGGAGCCATTTGGCGCACGTCTCAAGCAACCAAGCATGAGACCTTGTTGAAAACATTCGGATTAACTCCCCATTATTGGCAAAAGTAACATTGCCATGCATGCCAGGTGCAGGACCAATCGCTCGGGACACAGCTCTGATACCATATAGGTAGACATGCCGTTTTCTGTGACTTTCCTAAGTGAGCCAGAGTGTAAAGGGTGCTGGTGTTTTCTCTAACTCCATGCCCTCAGGCCTGGCTGGTGGGTCTGCTGCTTGACTGACTTAAGTGCCCTGGTACCCTGAGGAGGACAGAATTCTAAGAAGTTCCCAGCCCCGTGCACAGGAGCACACCCCTTGTAATGCAAACCCAGACTTGGAACAGATGGCTCAGGGCATGAAGTCATTTCTGTGATGTCCTTATGTGGCCCAGGGGACACTAAGGTGAGGTGTCCAGGAGCCCTGGTTCATTTCAGGAACCACCAAAAGCAGATTTTCTTTGCAAAAAGAAGCCCCAGATGTGGAGCATAAGAAGTTTGAGGGCCGGAATTTCTCCATCACTACTTTGAAGATAGAAGAGGCTACACGGAAGGAATCTTAGTGGCCTCTAGGATTGAATGAACTACTGATAGCCAGGAAAAAAAAAAAGCCAGTGCTGCGACTTCAAAGAAATAACCAACAACCATTGGACTTAAGAGAGGTCCTCGAGACCCAGACACAATCCAAGGACCTGGCCAGCTCTTAGGTTTCAGTCTGGTGGGCCCATGGGCAGAGAAGGCACTGCATTGTGCCCAAAATGCCCCTGGGTAAACATAGAAGGAGTGGTTGTTGGTTTCAGAATCTGAAGTGTTTTGCTACCCTGGAAATCTGGGTCTGTCTTTTCTGTAGTGACCTCAAGTGGCCGACATTGCCACTGAGTGTCACTCAGGTGACTTGCATCCCCTGGCCCAGCAGAGCACAGCCCGTTCCCTCCCCCATCCATCCAACAATATGATCTCCTCTCCCAGCCCCTTTGGGACCCTCCTTCCCCTGACATTTTCCTTGCCCTCTCTTCCTTCTTCACAGAACTAAGTGTGATTTTATCTGTCAGTTATCTGTCCTCATTGCTGTTGCAGAACACCCCACCCCAACACATCCTACTGTGTGTCAATTGGCACAGCCGCAGTCTTGGAATTCTTCTTGCCGTGATTTTCGGCCTCCCTACCTCTCTTGGCATTGGTTGAGAATGAGCTTCCCAGAGGCAAGGCCTAGAATGTTTCTCTAACTCACCAGTGCTTGGGGTTGGGTGGGTTGGTTCTTGGGTGTGCCTACCCCTCATCCAGGCAGAGCACATTCCAGAATTTTTGGAGACTTCCCAGCAGGGTAGGGCTCAGGGAGAGCTTTTGGAGACTTCCCGGTAGGATAGGAGAAGGCTTAGGAAGAAGGCTCCAGAGGAGGTCAATCCAAACATCAGGAGCCTGGGGGGAACTGAAGGGCAATAATGCCGTGGGCATCTGTTAGGCAGTGACTGTAGAATTCTCTGACACCAGCAGGCCCAGCTCCTTTAGGCAGGGGTGTGAAGTGGAGCTCAGAGGCTGAAGAATCACACCACATCCATTCCAATCCTGGCTCTTTTAGTTTTAAGTGGGTTTGGACCCATCTCTTGCAGGGGTTCCTCTCTCTGCACCCTCATGAGGTAGTCACGGCAGCTGCTGAGTGAGCTGTACCTGTCAGACACAATGCTCTGCTCCCTGCCAGGATGTCCCCTTACAGCCTAGCAAGGAGACCATATCAGTGTAAGGGAAGTTTGGAACCAGTGGGGCAAGAGCTGAGTCCTGTTGTTGGATCAGTCTGCATCTCCAGCAGATCCAGCCGGCTCTGAGACATCAGATCTGGACACATTTGGGAAGGGTGGTCCCCAGCTGATAGGAATCTATGTAGATGGAATGATGGCCTCGCTTCGTTTCCGTCTCGGAGGGCTCCTCTTAGCGCCTGCCATTCTGGTGTGTTTCAGAACAAGCTTCACCGGGCAATGGAGATACACAACAGTCTGGACAAAGAGATCTTGCAGAGAAATGAGCTGCTTGGAAAAATTGAAAAAGAAACCATACAGGCAGAGGAGGTAGGAGGGCACAGCGTGCTGTTTCTGATGTTTGCCTTCTTCCGTCCACAAAGGTCACTGTCCTTCGATCCTTGGTTAATCCAGACCACAAAAATCAAAACAGCTCTGAGCCATGGTAGCAGTCACTGGATTTATGGCTCAGTGATGTTATATTTACCACTGGGTGAGGTTCCAGGGTCTGCTCACAAGGAAAACAGTCCACAGCACATGGCCTTATAAAATACACAAGGTGGGGGCTGGAGAGATGGCTCAGGGGTTAAGAGTATTGACTGCTCTTCCAGAGGATCCAGGTTCGGTTCCCAGCACCCACATGGCAGCTCACAACTGTCTGTAACTCCAGTGCGAGGGGACTGGACTAGATTGCCATTGAAACATAAAGTCCTCTCTTTGGAGTCCTGACATTCATAATGTAGTCCAGTTTAGTTTTCTCTTTAACTTCTGTTTTTCAGTGCTGGGGATGGAATCCAGGGCTTTACACGTGTTCTACAAGGGTTACACCCACAGCCTGTCTTAACTTCTTTTCTTTTGCTGTGATAAAACATGACGACCAAGGCATTCTTACAAAAGAAAACATTTAATTTAGGGCTTGTGATTTCAGAGAGTTAAGAGTCTGTGATGGTGGAGCAAAGGCACAGTGGCGGGAACAGCTGGGAGTCTCTCCTCCAATAGGGCCACACCTCCTAATCTTTTCCAAACAGTTTCACCAACTGGAGATCAGGTATTCTACTATATGAGCCTATGGGGCCATTCTTAGTCAAACCGTCACATGGCCCTTTGTTTACCTTTATTTTATTTTATTTTTGAAACAGGGTCTCACTGTGTAGCCCTGGTTGGCCTGTAATTCTTTATGTAGACCAGCTGGCCTCAAATTCACAGATGTGCCTGCCTCTGTGTCCTGAGTTCTGGGTTTAAAGATGTGTTACTATCATGCCTCATTCCTTTGTTAGCTTGTTTTGTGTTTTTTTTTTTTTTGACACAGGGTTTCTCCGTGCAGTACCGCCTGTCCTGGAACTCATTCTGTAGAACAGGCTGAACTCGAACTCAGAGATCCACCTGCCTCTGCCTCTGCCTCCTGAGTTCTTGGATTGAAGGCTTGTGACACCATTGCCCCACCTCTCTCTCTCTCTTTAGATGCCACAAAGTAGGTGGCCGTGCCTTAACCGAATGCATGTTGTTAGGCCCAAGGGCCTCTTCCATCGTTGTCAATGGGAGTGCTAACCTTCCCTCCTTTCATACAACACATCTCTTTTTGTTTTTAATAGTACACTGAGTCCAATTTGTGCTGACTAACATGCTCCTAGGTGTAGGCTCATCCACTGGAGTGTGGTGAACTTACCAGGAGCTACACTGCTTCTCACTTCCCCAGAAGCCATCAGCGATAAACAGCTTCTTGTTAGGGTTGGAGGTTCAGGAGCCCCTGCCTCTGCCTCCAGGCTTGAGCAATGACTGCTTCACTTTCTGTAGGCTTTGTGCAGGCAACCACAGGTCCCGGGAATTCATGTGTGTGGTGCCCTAGCGTGTCCAGCAGTCCTTGTTCAGTCCTGGCCTTCCTAACCTCTGACTCCTCAATCTTTCCTCCCCTCTTCCACGGTGGTCCCTGAGCCTTGGGTGTGGAGGGGTGTAGAGGTTCCATCTGTGGTTGAGTATTCCACTAACTCTTATTTTCTGTACTTTACATCCGGGTTTCCTAAGTGGCTTCCAAGGATCGGATTCAAGTCTTCAGACTTGCATGGAAAACCCTTTTGCCCACTAAGTCACCACACTGGCCTTCTATACGTTCTCGCCACCACACTGGCCCTTCTATATCTTCAATCTTCTGTAGCCCAGGGTGCCCTTGAACTCACAGAGATCCGTCTGCCTCTGTCTCCTGAGTGCTGCGATTAAAGGTGTGCATCACCACTGCCTGGCCTCTGTGACTAACTAGTGTGGCTAGCTCCACACTCTGATCTTCAGGCAAGCTTTATTTGTTAAAACAAAAATCTCACCACATATTTTACTGACTTAAGTCTGTTTGCAAAGAGATTTTGAGGGTCTGGAGAGATGGCTCTGTGGTCTAGGTCAGTGACTGCTCTTCCAGAGGTCCTGAGGTCAATTCCCAGCACTCACAAGGTGACTCACAACTGTCTGTGATGGCATCAGGTGTACATGCAGACAAAGCACCCATATGTATAAAATATGTATATAAACCTTCTTTAAAAAAAAGATTGGGGGGCAGACAGAATCTTGCTATGTAGCCCAAGGAGGCTTCAAGCTCCTGATCCCCCCGCGTTAGCCTGTGAGTGCTGAGACTGGAAGGGCTGCCTAGCCACACCCAGCTCTCCATTAAGTGTCTAACTATGATTTACTTTGGCTAATTGAATCGCCGCTCTGAAACTGTGCATTTAGTCCACCATCTGGACTCCTCCAGGGACAGTTCATGTTGCCTGGTTTTCTTTCCTTTTTTTCCCTTCTGTGTGGGTCGAATTCTCCTGTTTCTTTGCCCATCTCATAGTTTTCAGAAAACTGTGCATTTTAGGTACTACAGCAGCTCCTGTCATGGTGCTGTTGTTGTCTAGTGATTTGGCTGGACGAGTCAGTAGATTCTGCTTCCCCTATTGCTCTGTTGCCAGCCTTGCTGTGGCCAGTCTGACAAGCAGACTGCTTGGTTGCTGTTGGTCTTTCATCTTCCTGCTAAAACCTCCTCTGCTGGTGTCCCACCCAGCTGCTAGCCCCTGTTAGCTACTGCCCAGTCTCTCAATTGCTTTCAGCAATACTGCGAGGTACTGTCTTACATACTGATCCAATCTCATGGCAGGCCTCTTTCCAGCAAGGTATTGCCAGTTTTTGAGGCTTGCTCTAGATACAGGAAGGCTCTTCTTGGTTTGTTTGTCTAGTTCTGTTAAACATCTGCCTGGTCAACTGTTTTGTTTGTTGCCACTTGTATTATTGAATCTGGCTAGTTTTATATCTACTTGATGCAAAGCTGGAGTCATTTTGGAAGGGACCTCCATTGAGAAAATGTCTCTACCATATTGGCCTATGGGTGTCACTAGGCAGTGGTGCATTTTCTTGATGTATTATTGATGCAGAAGTTTCCAACTCACCCTGGGCAGTGACACCCCTGGGCTGCTGGTCCTGGGTACTATAAGAAAGCGGGCTGGGAAGCTCAGTGGTCAAGAGAAAGCACTGCTCTTGTAGAAGAACTGAGTTTGGTTCCTGGTATCCACATCTAGCCACTCACAACTGCCCGTAACTTCAGCTGCAAGAGAGTCAATGCCTCTGAGGATACTGTATGCATATGCACATACCCATACCCATATACATATAACAATAAAATCTAAAAAATACATGGAGGGAGGGAGAAGGAAAGGAAGAAAGATAGAAAGAAGGAAGGAAAAAGCAAGGAAAAAAGGAAGATTAGAAACAACCCAGTAAGTTGTTTCTTCTTAAATTCCTGCCCTGACTTTCTAGGATGACGGATTAAAAACTAAAATGAATCAGGTGGTGGTGGTGCACGCCTTTAAGCCCAGCACTCGAGAGGCAGAGGCAGGTAGATCTCTGAGTTCGAGGCCAGCCTGGTCTACAGAGTGAGTTCTAGGACAGGCACCAAGGCTACACAAAGAAACTCTGACTTGAAAAACCACAAAAAAAAAAAGAAAGAAAAAGAAAAAAAGTAGAAGAAAGTTGGAAGCTGAAATAAACCCTTTCTTCCCCTCGTTGCTTTTGGTCATGATGTTTATTACAGCAACAGAAGCCAACTCAAGGGCTCCTCTAGCATGGCAAACCCAAAGATCTCCATTGTTTCCTACAAAGTTCTCAGCCATGAGCCCATCATACTCTCCCCGAAATAAAGTCAGTCCCTTAGGCCGCCGACCAGTAGATACATGGACATAGAAATGGGAACAGCAGACCGCCTTTCGTGTAGTGGCATCCCTGATGTACACGTGGGGTGTTCTGGGGTCACTGTGGTCCTTGGTCTTCACAGCATGACCTCGCACCTATAATACATTCTGATGCTTCGTTATCCTGCTCCTCCTCTTCCAAGACACTTTCACTATGTAGCCTAGGCTATTCTTAAATGCTCAATCCTTCTGCCTCAGCCTGCTGAGTTTTGGGGCTCCAGGTGAAACTCAGATATGATGAGAGAATCCTGAGTATTCTCATTACCCTTAAGGGAAAGCAAGTGTGCTGTGCTTCTGGGCACAGCCTTCGGTGCGACCACAACAGCCTGCCTGTGGGAATCGGGTTGGATTACCACTTTCTTTCTTCCTTTTTCTTTATTGTTTTTGTTTTGGTCCTTTGTTTTGTTTTGCAAGACAGGATTTATCTGTTTAACAGGGCTGACTGTCTTGGAACTCACTTTATAGGCCAGACTGGCTTCAAAGTCTCAGACATCCACTTGCCTCTGCTTCCCAAATGCTGGGATTAAAGGCATGCGCCACCACCAACCATCTTAGATTATCACCTTCATAAAACATGTTAATAGTAATTTTTTTATTAGTTTGTATCACAGTAAATCAAAACAGTGCTTCTAAGATTGGCAACTGGAAACCAATCCATTGAGCTTGTTAGAATTCAGACTAACAAGATGGGTCTGGGGTTGCCCAGCTCTGTGTTTCCCACCAGTTCCCAGTGCCAGACACAGAAGGAGCCCAAAGGCTCCTCAGCAAGGAGGCGATCTATGACATGATAGCTTCTCAGTTGGACGTACCAAGGAGTAGCTCGCCTCCCCCAGTTGTGAGGGTCATTATGTACTTTGTACTGGCCTCAAAATGTATGTTCCCAAGGATGAATTCAAATTCCAAATCCTCCCGGGTCTACCTCCCAAGTGCTAGGATTATATATGTACTTAATGCCACTGAACTGTGTGCTTAAAATGGCTAAAATAGAAAGTTTTATTATGTATATTTTACACTATGGGAAGATAGGAAATGAGTTGGGACTGGTGAAATCAAAGTGTTTAGAGCTATATAATCTCATGCATGAAACACCTTAAGAAATCTAAACAAGAGAAAGCATAGTCCTTAATAAAGGAGAGAAACGAAATAGAGAAGGAAAAGAAAGAGATGAAAAGCACAGTCTCTGGTATTTCTGAACTGGATGAAAACATCCTGATCTGCTAAGAAAAACCCAGATTCTTGAGAGGGCCCCACGCTCTGTGACCGTCACTATCAGTTTTGGAACTGTATTGAAATTGAAGCTCCCAGAACTTCATGGACTAATGGGGTCCTTCCCAACAGGACAGAGCCAAAGCCTATACCTTGAACATTAAGTTACGGAAGCAGCTGGCAGAGTTCCGGGCTCCCCAGGTGATGGCGTACGTCCAGGAGAAGATCTTGAATGGGGAACTGGAGAAGACCATCAAGATGTGGGAGAGGAAGGTGGAGATCGCAGAGGTGAGTCTGTTGTCCCCAGGCAGGATTGAGTTACTGACCTGGCCTTGATGACGGGATCGCCAAGTATCTCAAACCACCAACATCTTCCTTCAGGATTTGTTTATCAGGCTGAGGTTATAGGGATGCTGGACGTGTTGTGTGCGTGTGCATGAGAAATCTCGGCAGTTATTTCAGCTGTTCAAAGTGAATGGTGCATTCCTCCCCCAGCTAAGCTCCCACTTGTAATGGTTAAGAACAACGTCCTTTAGGGTCTGGGAGAGAGAGATTCTTGTTACCCAAGTGTGTTTAGTCACTTGCTTCTGGGATGAATTCTAGAATCTTGTGAATGCCTCCATAGTGTGGGTATTTAGTAACTGCTTCTTCTTACACGGAGAAGGAGTTTTTAAGCAAAGGAGAAGCCGCACACTTGGTGGCAGCCCCTTTAGTCCCACACTTGGAGGCAGAGGCAGGCAGATCTGTGTTTGAGGCCAGGTCTCCGTAGTGAGTACATAGTTCTACAATGTACTCAAAACTACAGAGTGAGGTCCTGTTTTAGAGAGAGAGGAGAGGAGAAGAAAAATGGCTTTCAGATCACAAGTCCATGCATTTACATAGTTGCCATGGGCCTCTATGAGCTGGTGTGCGTCTAGATCTCATGGTGGTCTGCACATTCAGGGTAGAGATTAAAACCCGTGGGAGCTGCTGGGGAAACTGGGATCTTCCTACATCTAGACCCCAGTTCCATTTCCCTCGTGTGGTCATTGGTGACAGGGAGGACATGAGGGCGCTAACTCAGCATGCAGCATACCTGAAAGTGAGCAGAGACTCCAACAGGGGCCTGCACCATCTCGCTTTGGGCAAAAATACACTCTTTAAAACAATAGTTTGGTATTTTTTTGCTGTTGCTGCTTTTTTGTTTTTATTCTATCTATCTATCTATCTATCTATCTATCTATCTATCTATCTATCTATCTATCTATCTATCTGTGAGACAGTGTACCATGTATCCCAGTCTATTCTTCCCTAATTCAGCCTAATATGTACCTGAGGATAACCTTGAACTTTGATTTTGATCCCCTCTCCCACCTCTATTCCAATGTGTGGCTGGTGCTGTGGATTAGACGCAGGGCTTTGAGCATGCTGGGGGTGCACTATAGCAACTGAGCTACATCCCCGGCCCTAGAAAGGTCTTTTGGGTCTCCATTACTCTGTGATGATGTCTGCCTGCAGGGTGCACCATGGGACCTTGGCCCTTCACAGGGTCATCTGCATGGCCAGCAGTTTGTAGATGGCGGTGGCCTACAGCACAGGCACACACACCCCGTTTTTCCCAAGTAACCTTCTCCCATCTCCCCTTTTCTGTTTTGTAGATGTCTTTGAAGGGGTACCGAAAAGCCTGGAACAAAATGAAAACACCGAATGAGCAGCTTCAGACGATCCGGCCCCCAGGGAAATAGCCAGGAGCAGCCCATAGCTTGCAGACCCAGAAGTGACCTATTAAAGTACTCTAGTGTTTTCCAGTAGTGGGGTTCTCTCACTGTTCCTTGTGCCCAAATAGTGTTTATCCGTCCCCCTCCCCTGTCACTACCAAGCCACATCTAAATGGTCACCAGCAGGGCCACATCTACCCGTGGGAACATCTTCCCAGCCTGGCCCCTGGAGCCATAACACTGAAAGAACCACAGGGCACTCTAACGGTTTGATACTTGTTAGCCCACGTTTAGTTCACAAGCGTAAACGAAGTGACCTTCCCACATATGGGAGTGGGACAGAGGAGGGAGAGCCAGCCCAGTGATGCTGTGGGGCCTGCCTGTGGTCGCCCAAGTGGCACCTATCAAAAGCGGACTCCAGAACAGTACCGTAGACGCCTAGCCCCGTGCACTCCGAGCTTCTTGTCTGTGGGGAGGTTAGCTGCTAACTAGACACCGCTGCCCAAGAAAACAAGCACGAGGGACATCAAGATCCTTTCTTGGGGCCAACACAGCCTGCTCTGGCCAGCTACAACCCCTTCTCCCTCCGCCTCCCCCCCATAGTAGTCGTAGTACATGGGTTGAATAGCCACTTTTGCAGGCCAGCCTGATTCCTGAAGACCGTTTGCCCCGACGTTCTGCCCATTGTCTGTTGACTTGTCGTACGCAGTGGACAATTTTGGTCTTTGGGAGTGGGTTTGGGGCCGTTCAGTATGGCTGTGTACAGAATACGCATTCTTTGTCAGGGCAATATTTGATTCGTCAAAAAGGAACTCAGGGGGCAACTTCTCCCAGGACTGGAGCGAGGACAGGGAAGGGCCAGCCTTCCTCGCCTGGGCCATGATCCAGTCACTGTAGTCTTCCACACTGGTATACAGAAACAGGCCAGGGCACGAGTCGCCTCCATAGGTCATGATTCCTTTGAGGACCCAGAGATTCAGCTTCTTCACTTGGCACATCACAGGGCTTCCTGGTTCCCCCTGCAATAAAGGACAGGGGGCTTAGGTTTGAGAAAACCTTCTTTTTCTGTAGACGCCAGAGGTCTGTTTTAGAAGGATTTGTATTGATTCTCTCTGGAAACGGGCAAATTATAGGCTACCATTTCAAATTTAGACAGCCACCACCAACCACACCATGGGGACACTAGTGTCTCCTCTCTCCCTCTCTCCTCTCCCTCTTTCCTGTTTGCTTGTTTGAGACCTGCTCACAGATGACCGTGAACTCTGACCCCCCCCCTCCACTCCACCTCCTCATGCTGGGAGTCCAGACTTGCTACCACAACTGCTTTTTTTTAATGCAGAGCTGGGGATCAAATCCCTGAAGCCAGGGCTTTATTCAAGGCAAGCACTCACCAACTGAGCTACCTCCCCAGTCCAATTTTTCTTTGCATTATGCAAATTATTTGTGGCCTTGGCCAGATTGCCTGTAACGTCCCGGCTAGTTTTTCACTTCTTGGTTTTTGCTAGCACTCTGATCTGGGGCTGTTCTGGGTCTACAGCTTCCTAACCCACTACCCAGCCACTAGTTACTCCTGCTCACCAGCCCCGCCCATCCTGCTGCCTTCCCATTTTCCTGAGTTGTCCCCTGGGTCTCAGGCGTTCTGCACACACCTTAACTCACGCAAGGTTAGAGAAGGCAGAGGCTTAGCACTCCGGGCTGGATTTGGAACCAGCGCAGGTGACCTGATCCCTTAGCGCCTGTGACACACGCAGCGCTGGTGCTGGGCACGCAGGGTTCGCTCAGTCAAGTATTAGCTATGGCTGTCTCGAGGGCTTATAAAGGCACTAACTTTTCTGTATGGAGTTGAGGGAATGCAGAAAGTCCCAAGATTCATTCCACCCCAGACCCCCCCTTTTCAAGCGCCAAACCTCCACTCATACCTCCGTGGTCCATCTGGGTCCGAGATAGGGGAGGACTATTCACCCTCCTTGATTGTATGGCCCCCTCAACTGGAAAAGCCAGGCAAGCTGGCCAACGATACATTGCTCTTGCTGTTTGGACTGAGCGAGCAGTGTGGCAAGTGATAACAGCGAACCGTTTGCACAAATTCAAGGATGAGAAGCAGAGAGGCAAGGGTTGACCTTATCAGCCCCTTCTCATCTGCAGACCCGGGAATGGCCTGCCTGGCGTGTCCCCTCCCTGGATACCTCCCCTTGCTCAGGACGTGCGGGTAGAGCAGAGGTGAGGGTGAAGGGGGGAGGAAGGGGTGACTGAAAGCATGGCAGAGCTGAGGCATGTGCTTTCTGCAAAGACACTGTCATGCCTGGGTGGTGAGAAGGCGAACGCAGGTTCCTGGGCAACGCAATGTGTGTGCTACTCTGTGCTGCTCACCGCAGGGAAAGGGCAGCACAGCAGCCCTGTGTTTTCTTTTCTTTTCTTTTCTTTTTTTTTCTGTAGTCTGCTGTGTCACCTCACTCGGCCAGTCGGCAGAGGGTTGAAATGTTGTTTAGAGTTCTGGCTGGTCACTTGGGTTTGCTGAACGGCCATTGTCCATGACGCACTCAGGCTGCTTGGGGTATAGTGAAGAAGGGTATAGTCTCCACCCTTTCCTGGGTCCCACCCCAAGCTGATCATCTTTGTGCTCGAGGAGGAAAATGGATGGGATTTAGGACACACAGTTTGATGTTTCTGACACAGTTGTGGGTACAGATGACCCATCAAATGGTTTTGCTACTAACCTCAGGCACAGAATAAGCTCGGGTTTTTTTTTTCTTTTGTCCCTGCCCCCACTTCTTCCCCACCTGACAGAGCTGTGATTTCTGGTCTCTGAAGTAAAGGGATCAGAGGCTACCAACCCAGGGCCTTCGAGGCAGCTCTGTCTTACCTCCTGGTGTCAGGGGCAGCTACCACACTGAGGGGCCCCTTTCACCGAGTGGTCCTCTCCCTTGACATCTCACAGAACCTCTAAGGGTTGTAAAAACTAAAAGGGGAAAAGTAAGGAGCAGCTCTACTGGGCCCGAGGGACCCGTTAGTCCCATTCTGCCTGAGAAGTGCGGTGTTCAGGATCCAGACACCAGAGCCCATTTCCACGAGAGGCAGCTTTCCAAACACTGAAGTCACCAATAGATATTTCATGAGCAGAATTCAGTTCAAAAGCTAAGGGTTAGTGGCTCAGGATGGCTTGGGATACAGTACACGCTGAACCAGAGTGAGGGCGAGAAAGCTTGGATACTGAGAGTCACGTGGGCTCAGGAGGCTGGCGGGGACACACAGCAGACTAGCGGTATCAAGTGACAACACTGTAGGGTTTAAGTACTTTCTGTCAACTGTTATTCCTACCAGAGACATGGACCTGCGGCACTGGCCCTACCATTCATTCCCCATTCTGTAAGGAAGAGCTCCCAAGACCCCTTGGTGCAACCAATGATCAATGATTACTTTCAAGAGCTGGCTTCTACTGTGTCTTCTTACCAGGCAAACTTTGTATTCCTTATTTGCGTGACTGGCACATTCTGTATTCTGGTCTCTTTGTAAAGGACACAGGTCAATGTCTTCCACGGAGATTCTCCTCAGGATACTCATTGTCATGTGATTTCCTGTCTGGACCATGCAACAGAGAGCCCAAGAATTACTAACAAGAAGGCAGTCCTGAGTCAACCCACCAGCAACTCGCATATCCAACCAGGAATCAACAGAAAATGTCCCTATACATCCCTTTTACCCATAGAAATCAGAACTCGTGTCTGAGTTTTTACTGGAAACTATCTTTGCTTTGAATTGAAATCTGTAAGCAGGCAGAGAACAATTTACCCCTCCTTCACACTTAAAGAATGTACATTTTCGCCGGGAGGTGGTGGTACACACCTTTAATCCCAGCACTCGGGAGGCAGAGGCAGTTGGATCTCTGTGAGTTTGAGGCCAGCCTGGTCTACAAGAGCTAGTTCCAAGACAGGCTCCAAAGCTACAGAGAAACTCTGTCTCAAAACACCAAAATAATAATAATAATAATAATAATAATACATTCTCTTGTTTCATTCTTGTCCGAGAATGGCAGGAAATGGGTGGCTTAGGTAAGAATGTGTTCAGCCGTAGTCCCCTTACTCCTCCCAGTGCTTGTTAGGCAGCATGCTGCCTGTATACTTCCTGGATATAGAACTAAAAAAAAAAATGGCCCGTGGAATATGGTACAAGAAAAGACCCCAGAAAGGCAACCACTGAGAATCAACTATAAAACCTCAAGCATTCTGAATGATTAGGATAGGCCCCAGAGAAGTTCCTCTGAGTCCCCCCTCACTGCCAGCACACACACAGCCTCCTCTAGGAGAAAGAATGCATTAACTGCAGATGTGGGGTTCCATCCTGCCACCCAGCAGTTTCTCAAGGTTGGTGGTTTCTGTAGCTTTTTGTCCAGGAAGCAGATGGCCTGGACCATGTCATCGAAATGTATGGCAGATTCGGTCCTCAGGAGGGCTATGTCATTGCTCCTGGAGCTGTTAATGAAGTTCTCATGGGGGATGATGATGCTGACTGAGTACTCTGTGTGATCAACCTTTCTGGGGTCCATGTTGGCTATACCGACAACAGCAATGACCTTCTTCCTAGAGAGACAGACAGCAAAGGGCCTTTGAGAAGTCGAGGCAGTGACGAAGCTTCACACTTCCCTCATTCCTCATTTTTTATGTTTTTCATTTTCAACCTGGCATTCTCATCCAACTCAATCCCTGGGTATTTTGTCTTTGTTTTTAACGTGTGTGTGTGTGTGTGTGTGTGTGTGTGTGTGTGTGTGCATGCGTGAACACACATGTGTATGTGTGTGTGAATGTGTCCCATGTGTGCCTGCCAGAGTCAGAATGTATTGGATTCCTTAGAGTTGGAGTTAGTAATGGTTGTGAGATCCTCGATGGTGCTGGGAACTGAACTTGGACTCTCTGGAACAGCAAGAAGCGCTCTAACTGCTGAGCCATCTCTCCAGCCTCCAATTCAGTTTTTACTCAAACCTTTGAACTCAGTCTCCAGGGAATCTCTTCTGAATTTCTAGATTTGTGTTCTCCCTTGTGAGCCCGATCTCTTGGGGGATTCTTCTGTTCTGATAACCATTTATCTTACCATGCAAAAATCATCTGTTCACATGTTCTTGGGTGACTTTTCTGTATGAATAGTTTTTTGTTGTTGTTGTTTTTTTTTAACATAGCTCAGTGATTAAGAGTACTACCTGCTCTTTCAAAGGTTCTGAGTTCAATTCCCAACAACCACATGGCTGCTCACAACTGTCTGTAATGAGAGCTAGTGCCCTCTTGAGGAAGAGACCAGGTCAGCCATCTTCATCAACCTAGACCATGAAACCCAGTACGAACAAGTTCAACAGAACTGCCATATATGGACTTCCCATACATGCTTCAGAATTGGCAGGGCATGTATTTCTTCTTCTTCTTCTTTTTTTTTTTTTTTGTTTTTTTGTTTTTCGAGACAGGGTTTCTCTGTGGTTTTGGAGCCTGTCCTGGAGCTAGCTCTTGTAGACCAGGCTGGTCTCGAACTCACAGAGATCCTCCTGCCTCTGCCTCCCGAGTGCTGGTATTAAAGGCGTGCGCCACCACCGCCCGGCTGGCAGGGCATGTATTTCATTCATTCATTTCATTTCAATACAAAATATGTACTCATGACTCTCACTCACTGTCTTAGCACTTAACATCATTTTTTTGTTGTTGTTGTTTTGGTTTGTTTTTGTTTTTCAAGATGGGGTTTCCCGTTTAACAGTCCTGGCTGTCCTGGAACTCATTTTGTATACCTGGCTGGTCTCAGATTCACAAAGATCCGCATGCCTCTGCCTCCCGAGTGCTGGGATTAAAAGTTGCCGCCACCACTGCCCAGTCTCTTGGTGCAGCGTCTCGCCTCACATACTCTGTGAGTGCGTTTGGGGAGGACATGGCTTTACAGAGGCGGGATTAAGTTGGGTGTTCTCTACCTCTCCCCTCGGGACTCACCCAAGAAACAATATGAATGTAAGGCAGATGCATACACCCTAAAACCATAAAGAGGACTCAGCACTCTGCCATCTGAGCAAGGGCTGGTGCACCCAGCAAAAGACAACCGGGAGTGGCAGGTGACACCTGCTGCCGCTGAGCTCAGCAGCAGCCCAGTGAGAAGGCTCTCAGCAGAAAGGCAGATAAGAAAGCAAGTCCTCTTCCAGCAGGAGGAGAATGGAAAACAATGAAAGACTTAGAAAGTGGGCCAGGAACAGTGACCAATGAGACAGAAGTCAGCTGAGTTGTCTTATGTGTCTGCTTTCATTTTCTTCTGTATGTGTGCAGGGTGTGCATGTGTGTGCACGTGCGTGTGCACATGTGTGGAGGCCTGAAGTTGATGCTGGGAAGCATCCTCAACTGGTCCTTCACTTTCTTCATCGAGGCGTGGGCTCAAGCCCAGAGCCCACACACAGTCTCCCTAGGCGAGAAGAGTTAGGTCAGGCCCAGCTGTGTGGAGCTGGTGAGGGAACAATCTGCACTTCGCCTCAGGAGCGTACAGACCTGCTTCATCTTACTCTCCCCACCCCAGGCTATTGTCAGTCCTGGCACTGATGAAACCCAGCTGGAGCCAGGATGCAGGGGTAAATGCGGCTGTCACCCACACCAGAGCGGGGAGAAGAGAGAGTGGATCGCTGGTCACAGATGGGAGGATCCGCAGAGCTGGACATCCAGTCCAACGAAGATGAACTCTTTCTAAGGTTGAACAAACACTTCATTGTCTAAGCCATGAAAGTCATGAAAATGAATGAGGGTAATGGCGGAAGCTGGGATCGCAGGGGTGAGCCGGGCATCTCCCGGGTAGATAAGCATTCTTAGCCATACTGCTTAAAATTGGAATCGCCTCAGACATATTTAATACCAGGGTGGTGGTGGGAGGGGCAGAATGATGCCTACAGAGTCTTCCATGGACAAGAAATGTGAGTCATAAATAGGACAAGAATTGGGAGTGAGGGGGTTCTACAGAAATATCTTGCCATAATCTCAAAAAATGGGACCACAGTTGGTAGTAAGGCCTTTATTTTTGTATTTGGAGGTAGAAGTACCTAAAGCCTGATCCAGTAGGACCAGTGCCCCCTTCCCTTAAAAAAAACTTTTCTTCTTTTCATATGTATTGTATATGTGGGGTGTGTGGGTGTGTGTGTGTGTGTGTGTGTGTGTGTGTGTGTAGGATTGAGGTTGATGTCAGGAATCTTCCACGTCTCTCTTCTGTCTTACTCTCACACAGAGAAAAGTAGCCATGTGAACACACACCTAGAAGGCTTCTGCCCATACATCCAGAAGGCAGCAAACCTGCTGACCCTCTAACCTTGGACTCTCTGGGCTAAATCATCTAGTTTATGGTATTGTGTTATGGAAACCTAAGCTGACTAGGGGAGAGAGAATTCCGTGTTAGTAGATATAAGAATCAATATAGAAAGATATATAGACATCCACAAACACATTATGCATTTAAAAAAATCCAAGAAGATGATGGCAGGCCATGGCACAAGGGGAAGAATCTAGTGACTGAGGGGATGGTTTCCCTACCTGACTTTGTTTCTTTGTGGATATTCAACAATATACATGGATTTCTACTTAAAAATGTAAATTCTGGCTCTTATAGAGACAGTGTTGAGACACACTCTGAATGGTGTTTAACACACCATTGTAGGCTTTCCCACAATACAGTCTCTTACAAAACTAGGCTGTCTTGAACTCCTGGCCGCAGGATTGTTTCCTTTTAAACCAAGAAAGTTAGGAAAGCACCAAAATCTGCATGTGGTATTGTGCCCTGTCAGACTCTGGGGTGCTCGTGCTGTAAGACCTGAAGTCCCTATGAGCGAGTCTAAAATAAAGCACGCCAGCAGAGCTTATGGTGGCTCCATGTATACTGAGTATGTCCATGGAAGATCAGGCACACTCCCTCCCTCATTGAGGAGCAAAAGGTTGTTGTGAAACGGTTAAAGGCCAAGCACAGAGTCAGAAAGTGAAATAACTGTGGAGTTTTTTAAATAATAAAAGTCAAGGCTCTGTACACACACACACAAATCCTGACCAGTGTGAGGGTCAAGGGTGGACCATGAACAACAGAAGGTAATGAGAGCAGACTGAGCAAAATATAATGATACACATGCTTGAAAACACTGTCATAAAGTAGACGTCTATGGTACTCCGGTATCAGGAATGGGTTACATCTTACTGAGTCTACTGGCCAAAGGGTTCCCATGGAATCTCCCTGATGTCACAGACTATTTGCCAAGGCTGTCAGTTGCTCTCTCTCCACAATGGTAAGACCCTGTTGCTGAAATCATCATGTCATTGATCACAGAGAAGTTGATGTGGTGCCTGACTAGAAGTTTCAATCTTACTGACTAGTGTTCATGGCTTTGGAAGGCACTCTGCAGACTCCGGAGGGAAAAGGTAACCATCAGTATCAGCCAGTTATAAACCCTGACCTACAACAGCAACCTGCCTGCAAAATATAATGCTGCAATAGTGGCACAGATATCATGGGAGTAACCAACCACTTTAGGGTTGCTGAATTTAAGGCCCATTCCATGAGCTATTTCCCATGCCATACAAAGTGGCCAAGAACCTGAGACTAGATAAGTCATGGGCCTAGGGGGAAACCTAGTATAACTATTCTGCTAAAGGAACATAGCAATAAAATGACTCTTGATGGCATATTCATAGATCTTGATCAACATGTGTCTTGATCAACACATCAGAGAAGTTTTTTCTTGTAGTAGGTGAGAGTTAAGACAGAGACCCACAACTGGACAATGTGCAGAGAATAAGAGACTTAGGAACACTCACTCCCAAATGGGGTGTGTTCATTAACCCCCTCCTCTCAAGGCTCAGGGATCTATGAGGGAGAGGGAGACAGAAAGATTCAATAGTGATATTTTATTTATGTTTTAATAAATAAAGTTTACCTAAAGATCAAAAGGGCAACGTTAAGCCACTAAAGATCAGGGAGAGGTGACATGCACCTTTAATCCCAGGATTTGGGAGACAGGGGCAGAAGGATCTCTGTGAATTCAAGGCCACCTGGGCTACACAAGATCAATGTAGAAACAAATTCAGGTGGTAGTGGCCTACACCTTCAATCCCAGTAGTAGAGGAAACATAAAATGAGAGGAAAGAGAGGCTTAGTTCGCTTAGTCTGTGGTAGCTCATCCTTGATAGAAGAAAGACTTCTCTAGTGGCTTGGATGCTTTGCTTTTCTGGTTTTTGAGTTGAACCCCAATTTCTGTCTCTGGGTTTTCATTATTTGTACTACAAGATTGTAAGAGTCAGAGATAATGGATGACTCCAAGGAACCAGTGTCTTCCAGATACAACAGGACAGGAGCACATACGAAGTCACAGAGACCGTGACATCACACACAAGACTTGTGCAGGTTCCAGCCAGCCAGGATCCCAGAGAGGGGGGAGTAGACACAGAAAATCCAAGGTTAGAGTGTCAGCAGGCTTGTTTCCTTCTGGACTTACAGCCCTAACCAAACCCTAACAATTGGTACCTGCTGGCAAAGGGGAAATCAGTGTATCAACCACACTCCAGGAAAGGCCCCATGCCCAGGAGTAGTTAGCCAACACAAAACCAGCTCAGTGATAATTTTGTGGACTTTCGTTTTCATTTTGTTTTGGTTGGCATTTTTTTTATCTTATTGATCTTTTGCTTGTTTGTTTTGATTTTTGTTTTTGAAAGAAAGAACAAAGTTGAGTAGGTAGAGAGGTGGAGAGGAGTTGGAGGAAGGGGGAAAACATGATTAAAATATATTTTACAAATAATAGTTAATAAAAAATAAAATGCCATAGGAAGTCTATTATTTTATATGCATACTAGAAGAAGAATAAATTTAAAAATACACAAAGCAAGTCTTAAAAATTCAGCAGCTAAAGAATATTCTATCAGGAGTTTACATTATAATTTCTTTAGCTGATTAAACTATTCTTTCAGGCTGGGGAGACAGCTCGGTGGATAAAGTACTCACTATGCAAGCATGAGGACCGGGGTTTGGATCCCTAGGATCCACATAAAAGCTAAGAGTCCTGCCTGCTACTCTAGCACACAAGAGGCAGAGATAGGAAACTCTGGGCAAAACCCAGCCAAATCAGTGAGCTTCGGGTCGGGTGAAAAACCCTGCACCAGTAAAGTAGAGAGCAATGGGGGAAGATATCCAATGTCATCCCAACACATGCACACATAAACATCACACGCATGTGCACATTACACATGCACACGCAAAACCATCACAGGCTTTGTCTTTCACATCTACTATAGGAGAAATTAAGCAAGAATGTGCAATACATCTGGCTGTCAGGGTGATGACATCACAAAGCTGAAACTTTCCATCCTTTCTCCATCTATGCAATGGATAGCATACTCTTTCACATGCAGCGTGCATAAGAAATTATATTATCATGCTAGTCTATGATAACTGAAAATTCACTTTTATTTGGCTGGTTTTTTGTTTTGTTTGTGTTTGTTTTTGAGGCAGAGTCTCATGTAGCCAACTGGCTTTAAACTCAACATATAGCTAAGGATGAAGAAATTTTAATTCTTGACCCTTCTGCCTTCACCTTCCAAGTAGTGGGCTCCCAGGCCTGTGCCAAAAATCCCCCTTAGATGTTTACTTTTATATTCTAGCATTTTCTGTGTAATTAGTGAACAACTTTGTGTGGGATTTCTTCCCTAGTGGTTGAAATTATCCCATGACTGCCAATCCTCAAAAGTTAAGGTCGGCTATTGGACTAGAAGTGAAGTATTCTATAGTTTATGAAAATATTTTGGAATGTTTGCCAAATATTTCCTTTAATCATATTTATGATTTTTTCTTTCTTATCTGTACGAATTTGAGCTTATGGTATATAATTTGGAGAACACAGACAAGAACAATTGGAGGACAGAGTCATGTTCTGAGCACCCAGAGAAAAGCATCTAGAGGCATGTTTGATTTCCTTCAGCTTTTCTCTGTGCCCTTCTGTCTGTAGCAGTAACATTTACAAGGCCCAAGGAATCCTGCCGACTTCCTTAACTTATCCCGGAAGGACACCTGGTGGATAGAATTAAAGAATCTGCATCTCTGTAGTTGCGGCAAAATCCCAAGTGGACTTCCTAGATACAACAAATGACGTCTTGCTTTTTACTGGTGCCATTTCTCGGTCCTCACAGTAAAGTCCCATGAGCCACTGGTGACCTCAGGACCTTGACTCAGGAGAGTACACCCGGAGGTGAGTAGGCCCCACCAGTCCCCAGGCCTGCAGCGGACCCTCCCAGCCCTCCCTCTGGGGCACTAGCCTGTCCTGGAGAGCCGAGGCGCTGCTGAGGATCCAGAACTCGCTGAGAATGCAGCCGAATGCCAGGTGGGTGTACTCTTGGTCCTGTATGGACACCACCCAGGGGAACTCGGTGCTGCTCACGAGGTTCTCCTTGGACTTGGACTCGTCCTCGATGTTGGCTTTCTGGATGCCGCAAACTGCAGAGGGAACAAAAGTCTCACTAAGTGGCACCTGGGGGCCCGGCCATTTCCCAGCCCTCGGGACTCCTGTTTTGTGGGCTGTTTTGCTTGGGGCTGACTCTACAACCCTGTAGAGGGCTTTTGTTCCCTCTGAACCCTTTCCAAGTGTTCCTAGACCCTGCTACTGGCACTTCGGCCTAGCGCAGTACCTCTTGGTAGGCCTTGTCTGGCATTTTTCATTCAAAAGTGGGTGGCAAAGGGATCTCTAGGCATTCTTGTCTAGGCCTTTCCTTAAGGAAAAACATCCCTGCTGCTTGCTTTCCCGGCTCTCCTCTCACAGTGTGAGGTGCAGTTTTCCAGCTTTGCGATGGCATCACCCTGACGGCCAGATGTATGCACGGATTTGTATATTCTTGGCTTTTGACCTTTTCTAGTTTCATTTCCACTACAATAGATGTGAAAGGTAAAGCCCGGGATGGGTAGCTCTAATCATCAACTTGATGCAACTTCAAATCACTTGGGAAGAGAGTTCTGTTTGTTTGTTTTTCAAAGCGATTTATTTATTTTTGTTTTATGTGCATTGGTGTTCTGTCTGCATGTATGTCTGCATAAAGGTGTCGGATCCCCTGGAACTGGAGATACAGACAGTTGTGAGCTGCCATGTGGGTGCTGGGAATTGAACCCTGGGTTCTTTGGGAAAACAACAGTGCTCTTAACCACTGAGCCATTTCTCCATCCCCGGGAAGAGAGTCTCAGAGAAGAATTATCTAGATAAAGTTGGAGTGAGAACATGTCTTAATTATACAGACTGCTGGGACAAAACTAAGGCTACTTCAGAAATGGCAACAATGACATCCCTTGTCCATGCTCTGATTTTTCTCTGGAGACATTGATGATTTGTAATATTAGCCAATCCTCCCCAAGCCACGAACCTCCATGTATGTGACAGCATTCCTTTTTCCAAAATGTTATTTGGGTGTTGGGGAAGCAGCTCAGTAGTAGAGTTCCTGCCTTGCGCCCCATTCCACTGCCAACGCCACGATGAGAAAATGTGGTCCAGACCAAGGGTTTGGTCTGGGTCTCTGCTATGGCTTAGTAGGAGAGATGTCATGTCTGTGTTTCTGAGCATCTCTTGGTCTCCTTGGCAGGTAAGAGTAGGCTGAAGAAGGTGTGGGGTCTTTGCATAGTGTGTGTGTGTGTGTTCACCCATCAAACCAAAGGCACCAAAGGTAGAGCCTACTTGAGTCATCTGTCCCCTGTTCATCTGCCTTTTTCCAAGCTGGGCGTATTAGTCCTGAGCAGCCTACAGGTCAGGGAGGAGGGGACCATAGCAGCCACTTCTGCTGCCTGAGAGCCTGAGAGACCTCTGCTGCTGTGGTACTAGCTGGTCCTCATCAGGATCACAGTTTACAGAGCCCAATGTACTCCAGGGGTGGGCAGGGTTGAGCTGAATGTAGGAGGTAGTTCTCACACTGACCCCTCTGCCCCATAGGCCATTCTGTGCCCTAAAACTTATTTTCCTATCTCACACCCTGAGAATCAGACGCACACCCATGCCCTGGGACCCTGCATGACCTAGATCCTGTCATTCACACATGCCACCCAGGACAAAATTCTGGGGATTGGCTTTCTTGCCAAGTGAGTCCCTCTCTGGGCATTAAGGGCCACTCCATTTTCCAGGGTGATGCCTCCACCCCACTCACCCCACGGAAGGCCTTGGGAAGGGAACAAGGGCCACTCCATTTTCGGGGATGGTGCCCCCACCCCACCCCACCCCACCCACCTCACGGAATGCCTTGGGAAGGGAGCAAGGGCCACTCCAGTTTCGGGGATGGTGCCCCCACCCCACCCCACCCCACCCACCTCACGGAATGCCTTGGGAAGGGAGCAAGGGCCACTCCATTTTCCAGGATGGTGCCCCCACCCCACCCACCCCATGGAATGCCCTGCACACTCACTGGCAGATGACGAGTGGGCCATGTACAGCAGCAGGACCAGCACCAACCCTCTCATCTCTGCCATCCCCAGAGAGAAACGCAGCGAGCACCATGGGCAGCTGGGGAAGACAGAAGACTCGTGACTCCATCACCTTCCCACACCCGGAGGGGGCGGTTCCCATTGAAGAAGCCACCAAAGGTCCCCAGATGAGGCAGACTGACCTGTCACATCCCCAGCTCTGGGTTCTGTGCAGACAAAGGCGGGAAGCGGCTGTCTGGCTCCAATGCTTGGCTTGCGGTTTGTGAGCTGGCCCAAGGAGAAACGGTAGTCTGCTTTCTCCAGTTTCCTCCACAGAGCAGCCTGGGGTCTGGGGTCTGGCTGTGCTATAGTGACTTGGTTCTCTAAAGAGGGTTGGCTTTTGATTTGTGGAATTCAACCCCTGCTTTAACTGTATAGCCAGAAAACACTGCTAGAAAAAAAAAAAGACAGGGTTTTGGTGGGCGCTCCCCTGGGATTAGTGTCTTACAGGGGTCTCACCCTCCCTATTAGAACTCACATCAAGTCTTGCTGGGATGTCTTCACTAGTGACAGTCTCAGCATTTAGCTCAGTTTATTCATATAGCCACCCTAGATACAGGCGCTCTCATAATCCCCGTTTTACAGACTCAGAAACTGACACTCAGAGACTCCGAGGAACAGGCCCAAAGTCACACAACAACTAAGCAGTGAACCTGGAAGGTGAGCTCAAAACTCTCTGAGCCTCTAAGCCAGTGGCGGCTTCATGTCACATCCTGGCCTCAAACCGTGCATCATGACCTAAGAAAACCGTGTGCACAGTTCTAAGTCACCATGTTCCTTTTGCTCTTAGCATGGTGCTGCGAGTCCTTCCCTGAACTGTTCCTACTAACGAAGAAACGAACTCACTGTGGCCTTATGCAGGAGAGCTCTGCAATGGAGTTTCTTCTGCGCCTTGGGAAGAATGTTCCATTGTGGCATCATGGTTACCACGGCATCTCTCAGCAAACATTTGGATTTAAGAGAAACAGGGTGAAACCTGGCCTCGATGAGGTTCTTCTGGAAGATGCTTTCTGGGTATGGCTACAAAGCCTCCCCTGTGCAAGATGACAAGGTCCTTGGTTGGAGCCACGGCTACCTCCCGCCCATCACCTGCCTCCACTTAGACAAGCTGCCTTACAGACCGAGTGCGTCTCCAGTCCCTCATACTGCCAGGTTGGTTTCTTGGAGATGGAGCCTAGTTTTCTTCCTCCATGATCTCAGCTTGTGGGTCCAAGATAATCTACTGGATAGTCCTAGGAAACCATGTAGCCTGGTGGGTTCTGCTCTGCAGTTGCTGAGAGAAGGCTTGGTTCCTACAACTGCTAGGACTGGATGAGAATTGACAACATCATCGTAAGATAGAAAAAGAGAGGGCTGGCAGCCTGCTGGCATGGGCTCTCAGGAGAGATTCACTTGGTGGGCAACAGTGACCATAGAGAGGTTTGGGGAAATGGAATGGGAATCTAAGAAGTGGTGACTGTCTCCTACTCATCCCTGATGTCCTCTGGGGAGGGGGTTTGGACATGAAGACTGATCTGTCCATAGTTTGCTGCTGAAAGACCTCGGGACATTTCCTGGGCATTTTCTCATTTCCCTGGAAGAACAAAGGAAATGCTCCCCAGAGAAGGACACGATGGCCCAGATTGGTCACTTCCCCAGTCATCCACCTGGGGGTTGGCAGGGGAAGAGTGAACCCAGATGCTCCCAGCCCAGAGATGGTGAGCCAACTCCGTGAGTTTCCCTGCCAGGCTATGACTGCTTCTATCAGGGGCAGGAGCAGAGACAGGAAATGGGACTCTCAAGGGGGCAGGGACTGTTAAGTGACCTTTTCTTGAGGAGTCTGTTTCTATTCACCCCAAACAGAGAGCCTAACAGCAGCCAGAAGAAAGGATTTCATCCAAGTCTAGCCTGGTGAGCCAGCGAGTTTGGGGGTTACTCAAAGGAGGAGAGTAGAGCAGTTACTTGTCAAACCATGAACTTTAATCAAAAGCAGAACTTTTTTGGAAAAGTCCGATACTTTTGAGGGAAATCTCATTGATTCCTCTTTGATTATGTTTCTGAAGCCAAGAGGCCACGGATCACCCCAAAGATGAGGTGTTTGGGAAATGGAGTCTGTTATTTCCTTTACTCTCCACTATATCTGATAAAAGAAAATAATAATTGCTGACCTAGCAAATAATCAGCTCTTTAGTGCCATACTCATAGAAGACAACACTAATCTAACACCGCACCCTTACCCCAACCTGAACTCCCTCCATAGACTACTCACAGCAGACATCACCAATCTAACACTGCACCCTTACCCCAACCTGAACTCCCTCCATAGACTACTCACAGCAGACATGACTAATCTAACACTGCACCCTTCCCCCGACCTGAACTCCCTCTGTAGAATACTTCAGAATAGGCAGTCATTACCAACCAGTCATTTCACAAGAAAAATCAAAGACTCACTTTCTCCTTCACAGAAAAGAGATTTATTCAGCAGCTTCCAGCACTAAAAACAAGAATATACAGCCTACTAGTTCAACTAACTCAAAATATCAATTTCCAGGGGCTGGAGAGATGGCTTAGTGGTTAAGAGCACTGGCTACTCTTCCAGAGGTCATGAGTTCAATTCCCAGCAACCACATGGTGGCTCACGACCATCTGTAATGAGATCTGGCGCCCTTTTCTGGCATGTGGGCAGACATGAAGGTAGAATGTTGTATGCACAATAAATAAACATTTAAAATCTTTTTAAAAATACCAATTTCCAAACTAAACATTGTAAATAATTTGCAAAAAAGTGAAAAAAATCATGGTTATGTTTTTGGATTAATTAGAGAATACACGGATACTTGAACTAATATCAAGTTTGTAGTAGTTTGTTAGTTTGACTTTGGAATTCAACAGTTTGAATTTTTTCCAGAAATATTTCAAGGTTTTCTGGCTATTTACAATGCCATTCCCACGACTTCTCTGACCTGGCAACCTCCAGGCTACCCCGCATCTCTATGCATTCTCTCTGTTGAATCCTCATCTGAGCTGGAGCGTGCGCTTGGCAGCCTTTGGTGTCTGGTGTCTTTTATATGGAATGGTGATTTCAATGCTGCCCAAGTTACTGTGTGTATCAATGCTTCGTTTCTTTATAAAGCTGGCTAATAGTACATGTATGGGCACACATGTTTGGACATGCATGTAATATTGCCACCGTTCAACCTCCTTTTACAAGAGGGCGTTTTTACTCTGGGGCTCCTGGGAATAATGGAATTATTCATATTTATCTGACTTAAGTTTCTTGGGCCCTTGTCTGCATGGAGTCACATTTTCATCATATCTGGGGCTTTTCCGGCCATTGTTACCCTACTTCTGCCCCTCTATCTCTCTCTCTGCATTTCATGTATGTTGATGTGCTCTTGGCATCCCCGTTCATTTGTCTTTGTTTCTCAGGCCTGCTAATCTTGATTGATTTAGGTTAACAATCGTTCCCTCTCTTCTAGCCGGCTCCTGAAATGCTTTATGGAATCTTTTGGGAGGATGGTGATTATGCTTTTCAGCTCCCAGTTCCTATCTGGGTCCGTTTTTATACTCGAGCTCTTTAGCTATTAATATTGCCTGTCTGTTCTCTCACTGTTCCCATCATTTCTTTTTCTATATCTAGTTCTTTGACTATTCTGGAAATAGATAGTTGGTCCGGGGAGTGCGGCTCAGTGGCTGAGCCTGGGTTCATCCCTAGCGCCGCATGTAGGTCCCTTGTGTGCAGATCGTCCTTTCTAGGTTCCCATAATTCTTTGAAAGTAGGGACAGCACTTGGATCAGTTAAGACACCACAGAGCTAACCTTCCTGTGGGCTGGCTGGTTTTTTTCTAGGCATTCTTTTTGTTCCTTTAAGACCTTGGTTTCCAGAGTTCTGAAAAACTTAATTCTAATGATTTTTACTAGATTTTTCCATTAGTTTTTATGGAAGGACAGACTTTAAAATTTTTTTAATGCATTCTATGTGTGGACAGACTTACACCGAAGTTCCTTACACTGCCATTTTTACGAGTTCTCCTTCTTCATTCATTCATTTATATGGTGACAAATACACTTAGACACTCCCTCATCACCTAAACCTTTTCAACGGCAATGCAGTGGTGTTAATATATTAGTGTTGGGCAGCCATCAACACGGTTCTTCTCCAGAGCATTCTTTTTCTGAAGCAGGATATATGTATGTACCCTGTGTAGTAGTCCCAGAGAGCTGGCCTGGAACTTATGTAGACCAGACTGGCCTCGAACTTGTGGTGATCCTCCCGCCCCTGTCCCTGATATGCCAAAATTACAAGTGTGCACCACCACACCTGGCTCCAGAGGTCTTTCATCTTTTTAAATGGAACTTCACCTCTCAAACTGTAACTTCTGTCCCCTTTGTCCACAGGCACCATTCTGTTGTCTGTTTTTTAAGAGTTCTGATTGCTCTTGCAGAGGACCTGGGTTCAATTCTCAGCACCCACATCGTGGCTTACTATCTGTAGCTCCAGTTCTAGGGGACCTGACACCCTCACACAGACATACATGCAGGTAAAATCCAATGCACATAAAAATAAAAATAAATAAACTTAAAATAGTGAATGAAAATTTTTTAAGAATCTGGTTACTTGTGACCCCACACATAAGTAGATCCACCCAGTATTTGTCCCTTTGTGTCTGACACTTCATTTAACACACTGTCTTTACTGTCCAGTTGTGTTGTGGCATGTATCAGAATTCCATTCTTTATGTATTTGGTGGGGTGGGGCAGCTGGGGTTGACATCAGGAGTCTTCCTCAGTCATTCTCCAGTGTTTATGAAGCAGTCTCTCAGTCAAATCCAGAGTCTACCAATGAGGCTAGTATCCAGTCAGCTTGTTCCAGGGATCTCCAGTCTCGGCCTCCTGAGCCTCAGGATTCTATGTGGGTCACCACAGCCACCAGGCATTATGTGGGGTTTGGACCTCAAGTTTGCGCTTTATCCACTGAGCCATCAGCCTAGAGGCTCCACTCCTTTCCAAACATCACCTTGTATCTGCTCGTCCTTGGGTGATGGATAGGGCGTGTCCATCCTTTGACGTTGGTGGGTAACTCTCCAAATTCTGGATTTTAATTTTGTTAGACATGTACCCAGTTACATCTTATTTGTCAACTTGCTTTTGGGGCAGAGCTCAAAATCCCAGGATGACCTGAAGGTTGCTATGTGGCGGTGGATGACCTTGAACACCCGATTCTACTGCTTCCACCTCCCAAGTGCTGCTCCTTACCATATTTATGCTGGGGGTTGAACCCAGGAGTTGGTGTTTACTAATCAGGAAACCTATCAACAGAGCTACACCTCCAGCCTTCTGGCACATTCACACACACACACACACACACACAAATAAATAATTTTTTTTAAGATTCAAAAGCTGATAAGCCAATTCAGTAAGTTGCGAGACTATAAACCCAACATACAAAACTTATGGCTACAGATATGACTTGGTAGGTAAAGTGCTTGCCGTTTAGCATGGGTGCCTGACTGTGGATACTGAACAACCTCATAAGACTTGAGTACATTGGTGCACGCCTGTCATCCCAGCACTGGGGAGACAGAGACAAGAAGATCCCCTGGGCTTGCTTAGTCACTCTAGCCAGATCAGTAAGCTCTGGGTTCAATGAGAGACCTTGTCCCAAAATTTAAGGTGAGGATCATTAGAAGAATATACCTGCTTCCAACCTCCGGCCTCCACATGCACACACACACATGTGCACATGTATCTACACACATTGATTCACATGAATACATACATAAACACAGAGACAGAATTGGTAATATTTCTATACAGTAACAACAAACAACTGAACAAAGAAATCAAGAAAACAATCCCAGAACTGTAGCACGGAAATACTCAGGGATAAGGTTAATCAAGAGGGCAAACATTTGTCAACTAAAAGCCATAGAGCACTAATGAAAGAAGACACAAATGACTGGGAAAGTGTTCTCTACGTTGGGGCTAAAAGAATTAATGTTGTGGGACTGAGAGATGGCTCAGAGGTTAAGAGCACTGACTGCTCTTCCAGAGGTCCTGAGTTTAGTTCCCAGCAACTGCATGGTGGCTCACATCCATTTGTAATGAGATCCGGTGCCCTCTTCTGGCAGGCAGAGATGCATGCAGACAGAATACTGTATATATAATAGACAAACAAACAAATCTTTAAAAAAGAATTAATGTTGCTAAATGCTAAAATCTTCATAACTCTCAATCTATAGATTGTATGTAACCCCTATCAAAAATTTAATGGCCGCAGGTGTGGCAACACACACCTTTAATCCCAACCCTTGTGAGGCAGAGGCAGATCAACCTCTGTGTTTGAGGTTGATCTTGTTTTTAGAATGAGACCCTGTCTCAGGAAAAAAAAAAACAGTATCATTCTTTCATAGAAACAAAAAAATCCTAACATTCAAATGGAACCACAGAAATACTATATAAGGCAAAATTTCTTTGCTCCCAAATAAAAAAGCTAGAGATCTTTCACTATTTGATTTCTAAGTGTGCCACAGAGCTCCGGTAATCAAAGCATTGTGTGCTGGAATTGGACTGGGTATTCAGGCCAGTAGACTAGAACAGAGTCCACCTGTACTTGTGGACAGTTGATCTCAGCAGAGCTGCCAAGGGAACACAACGACAAAACAGTCCCTTCAGGACACTGTGTGGGAAGCTGGATGTCCACTTGCAGAAGAAAGAAATCAGACCTTTTTCTCACACTCTATTCAAAAGGAACTCAAAATAGATTAAAGGCCTGAAACTGTAGACCCTAGTTCATAGAGGAAAACACAGGGGAAAGTTGATATTTTAGGACTTTTGTGACACAGCTCCAAAGCAAAACAACAAACACCAAACTAGATCAATGGGCCATGAGTTTTGTACAGTACCGGCCTATGCAGAAAGCAAGCAAGCTAAAAACACTTGCAAAGGAAGAAAACAGCATGAAGAATGGTCCCCGGCGGGGCTAGAGAGATGGCTCAGTGGTTAAGAGCATTGCCTGCTCTTCCAAAGGTCCTGAGTTCAATTCCCAGCAACCACATGGTGGCTCACAACCATCTGTAATGAGGTCTGGTGCCCTCTTCTGGCCTGCAGACATATACACAGACAGAATATTGTTATACATAGTAAATAAATATTTAAAAAAAAAAAAAGAATGGTCTCCGGCATGGTGTGTATCTGGCAAGGAGCTAACATCCAGGACTCCTAAGGAAGTCAACTTAATAGCCAAAAAAAAATCATATGATTCAAAACAAATGGACTGAGAGTTGGGGTCACAATGTGTGCCTGTAATGCCACCAAGCACTCAGGAGGCAGACGCAGGACTGCAAGCTTGACCTCAGTCTGGGCTATATTGAAAGACCCTGTCTTAAAAGGGATAATGCAGTTTTAAATTTTTTGAAATGTTCAAAAGAACTGGGTAGATATTTCTCCAAAGAAGACACTCAAGTGGTTGGCAGGTATATAGAAATCACACTTAGCATTACCGAACATCTGTTAGGACAGCTGGTTTCAAAAAGACAGAAGACAAGCGTTGGTGAGAACGAAGACAAACATTGAAGAGACAGAAACCCATGTGCAGAGATGGAAGAGTTTAAAATGATGGTGCTATTTTGGAAAATAGTATGTAGGTCCCTCAAGAAAGACTTAAAAATAGAACTGTGCCAAAAAGAACGAAATCTGACTATCAAAGAGATAAATGCATCCCCTTCTTCCTGCAGTATTATCTAGAGTAGCTACAAAGTTGAACCAACCTGGACCCATTTCCAGATGGGTAATGGGAACACGGTATTTATGCACCCTGGAATACTACTGAGCCTCAAAGAAGGAAATCCTGCTCCTTGTGACTGTACATGAATCTGTAGGACACTATCTCAGAGGAATAAACCATGCACAGAAAGACAGTGTTTTCATAACATTTATGTATGGAATCTGAAAAACCAAAGACGCAAGGAACGGAATGGTGGATGCCAGGGGATGGGGAAAAAGAATGGGGCACCAAAGCTTCAGTTGGGCAGCATGAGTGAGTTCTGAGACCCATTGTACAACCTGGTGACTGTCATCAACAATGATGAGTCCTGCACTGTTGCTATGAGAACAGATCTGCAGTTTTCTAGCAGGTAAAATAAAGGATAACAATGTAGAGTTATGGACATGGTAACCAACTTGTTTGTGACCATCCTCTTACAGCAGATATGTATAATAAAATACCCTGTTGAGCTGGCGAGCATGAGGACCTAAGTACAGACCATAGCACCCATATGGACTCAAGAATGTGTGTCTGTAAACCCAGTACTGAAGGGTGGAGACTGGGGAGCCTAGAGGCTCACTGGCCAACCAGTCTAGGCTAAGCAGTGATTTCAGGTTCCGTGACAGATGCTGTCTCAAATAGTAAGGTTCAGAGCAACAGCAGAAGACACCCAGTGTTGATCTCCACAGATGTATGCACAGGTGAGCACACCTGCACACATACAGACACCGCACACACTGTGTGGTGTGAATGAGAGTGGCCCCCCAGAAGCTCATCTGTTTCCGTGCTTGGTCCCCAGTTAGTGGAACTGTTTGGAAATGATTAGGAGGTGTGGCCTTCTTGGAGGAGGTGAGCTTTGAGGTTTCAAAAGCCCACACTAGGCCCACTTTCATATTCTCTCTCTCTTCCTGTCTGTCTGTCTGTCTCTCTCTGTCTGTCTCTGTCAGGTCTCTGGGACTGGCCATTGTCCAGTTCCACTTGGGACCTCATTGTTCCCAGAGGAGGTTCAGGGTTCCCTTAAGTGAGAGGCACGTGGTACCTGGCCACCAGCCTTACAAACGGCAAAATTTCCCCTCCCCATAAGGATCCTTTTGCAAATTAAATGGATGGTTTTGGGGCTAAGCCTTTCGTATTCAAAGTAGCAGGGCTGAAGACCACAGTCCCTGTAGGAGCCTCGCTGCATAGGAAATCTGCCCATAGAACAGGGTGCAGTTCAATGCCTGTACTTCCAAAAGGCCATCCAGTGTGGAGACAAGCAAGCTAAGAAACAGGAAGTAGAACTGATTTTTTTTTCCCCTCTAAACACACTATGAAAAGATCATCACTTCAGAGAATGTCTGACGGGCTATACATAGCCACACCTCACCTCCCGTGGCAGGGAGTTAGGGATGTGGGGGTGGTGGGAAGGAGAAAGGGCTCTTTTATTTTTGGCTTTATTCAGTTTTGTACTTTTCCTTTAATAAGATTGCGTGGCTTTTTTTAGAGCAAGAGACATTTACAGGACAACAAGCTGTCATCCTGCCAGCCTCTCTGTGGTGTCCAATGTTTTAAGAAGATTCTAGTATAATTAGTAACAAAGATTAGTTTAAGTTTCAGAAAATAGTGCTATACCTGGGGACGTACTGCAGTTCCAGTCACTCCGGAGCTGGGGCTGGAGAGATGGCTCAGTGGCTCAGAGTACTTGTTGCTCTTGCAGGGGATGGGAGTTTCATCGCCAGCACCTACATGGTGGCTCACAACCGCCTGTGGTTCCAGTTCCAGGGATCACATAGCCTCTTGGGTGGGCTCTGTACACATAGGGAACATGTAAACTCAAGCAGACACACCACTTGGGGGCTGCAGAGATGGCTCAGGCATTAAGAGCACCTGTTGCTCTAGCGGAGGACCCGGGTCTGGTTTCCAGTACTCACAGCAGGCAACTCACAGCGGTCTGCAGTTCCTACTCCAGAGGATTCAATACTCTCTTCTGGCATCTGTGGGAACTGCATGTCTGCGGTACATAGACATGCAGCCAAAACACGCATATACATAACAAACCCTTTTAATAATAACGAAAAGCGTTTTTAAAAGTTACAAAAGGGGAGTTCTGGAGAGAAGGCGCCATGGTTAAAGAGTGCTTGCTGCTTTTCAAGACAACCCAGTTTGGTTCCATACATTTGCATAAATAAAAGATAAATATATATGATGATACAGCTCAATGATAGAGCACCTACCTAGGAAGTACAGGGCCTTAGGTTCAGTACCCCAAAACAAGACCCCACACACATACAGGTACACAGTTGCACCCATGAAAAGTGCTAGGAAGGAAAAGCCCAACCAGGAACGGACTCTATGCACGCTATTTCAGATCGTGGTGGGCAGGGGCGAGCAGCTGTGTGAACACTCCCAAACTGATAACTTAGTCTCTGGAGCAACACAGATGAGGGCAGAAGTTCGGACTGCAGCGGTCAAAGTGGGATTTATTAAAGGGGGATTTATGGAGATGTAATTGGCTTTGAAATATATTTAAAAGAAAAACAGAAGAGCAAGGACCCAAGGATACCAAAGACAGAGCTATCCTGGTCCTGTTGGTCCTGTTTTCTTTTGTCTCACCTTGTGACACCAAACCTGGCCTGCTGGTAGGTACCTGAGGTTGACCTTGAACTTGGATCCTTCTGCCTCTACTTCCCAAGTGTTGGGATTACAGGTGTGCAGTGTTGAGAACAAACGCAGGGTTTCGTACACATTGGATCGTGGCTCTAAGTACTTCCTAGATAACTAGATAATGACTTTAGCTTCATCCTGGCTCCTGGACTGGATCTTCACCACAACACACTCATGCTAGGTGTGTGCGCATGTGTGTGTGCATGGGCGTGTGTGTGTGCATGGGCGTGTGTGTGTGTGTGCATGGGCGTGTGTGTGTGTGCATGGGTGTGTGTGTGTGTACATGGGCGTGTGTGTGTGTGCATGGGCGTGTGTGTGTGTGCATGGGTGTGTGTGTGTGTGCATGGGTGTGTGTGTGCATGGGCGTGTGTGTGTGTGTGCATGGGCGTGTGTGTGTGTGCATGGGCGTGTGTGTGTGTGCATGGGCGTGTGTGTGTGTGCATGGGTGTGCGCATGTGTGTGTGCATGGGCGTGTGTGTGTGCATGGGCGTGTGTGTGTGTGCATGGGTGTGTGTGTGTGCATGGGCGTGTGTGTGTGTGCATGGGCGTGTGTGTGTGTGTGCATGGGCGTGTGTGTGTGTGCATGGGCGTGTGTGTGTGTGCATGGGCGTGTGTGTGTGTGCATGGGTGTGCGCATGTGTGTGTGCATGGGCGTGTGTGTGTGCATGGGCGTGTGTGTGTGCATGGGCGTGTGTGTGTGTGCATGGGTGTGTGTGTGTGTGCATGGGCGTGTGTGTGTGTGTGCATGGGTGTGTGTGTGTGCATGGGCGTGTGTGTGTGTGCATGGGTGTGTGTGTGCATGGGCGTGTGTGTGTGTGCATGGGCGTGTGTGTGTGCATGGGTGTGGGTGTGTGCATGGGCGTGTGTGTGAATGGGCGTGTGTGTGTGTGTGCATGGGTGTGTGTGTGTGCATGGGCGTGTGTGTGTGTGTGCATGGGCGTGTGTGTGTGTGTGCATGGGCGTGTGTGTGTGTGCATGGGTGTGTGTGTGTGCATAGGTGTGTGTGTGTGTGTGCATGGGCGTGTGTGTGTGTGCATGGGTGTGTGTGTGTGCATGGGCGTGTGTGTGTGTGCATGGGCGTGTGTGTGTGTGCATGGGCGTGTGTGTGTGCATGGGCGTGTGTGTGTGTGCATGGGTGTGTGTGTGTGCATGGGCGTGTTTGTGTGTGTGTGCATGGGTGTGTGTGTGTGCATGTGTGTGTGTGTGTGCATGGGTGTGTGTGTGTGCATAGGTGTGTGTGTGTGTGCATGGGCATGTGTGTGTGCATGGGTGTGTGTGTGTGCATGGGCGTGTGTGTGTGCATGGGCGTGTGTGTGTGCATGGGCGTGTGTGTGTGCATGGGCGTGTGTGTGTGCATGGGCGTGTGTGTGTGCATGGGCGTGTGTGTGTGCATGGGTGTGTGTGTGCATGGGTGTGTGTGTGTGCATGGGCGTGTGTGTGTGTGCATGGGCGTGTGTGTGTGTGCATGGGTGTGTGTGTGTGCATGTGTGTGTGTGTGTGTGCATGGGTGTGTGTGTGTGCATGGGCGTGTGTGTGTGTGCATGGGCGTGTGTGTGTGCATGGGTGTGTGTGCATGGGCGTGTGTGTGTGCATGGGTGTGTGTGTGTGCATGGGCGTGTGTGTGTGCATGGGCGTGTGTGTGTGCATGGGCGTGTGTGTGTGCGTGCATGGGCGTGTGTGTGTGCATGGGCGTGTGTGTGTGCATGGGCGTGTGTGTGTGCATGGGCGTGTGTGTGTGCATGGGTGTGTGTGTGCATGGGCATGTGTGTGTGCATGGGTGTGTGTGTGTGCATGGGCGTGTGTGTGTGTGTGTGTGCATGGGTGTGTGTGTGTGCATGGGCGTGTGTGTGTGTGTGTGTGCATGGGCGTGTGTGTGTGTGCATGGGCATGTGTGTGTGCATGGGTGTGTGTGTGTGCATGGGCGTGTGCGTGTGTGTGTGTGCATGGGTGTGTGTGTGTGCATGGGCGTGTGTGTGTGTGCATGGGCGTGTGTGTGTGTGCATGGGCGTGTGTGTGTGTGCATGGGCGTGTGTGTGTGTGCATGGGCGTGTGTGTGTGCATGGGCGTGTGTGTGTGCATGGGTGTGCGTGTGTGTGTGCATGGGTGTGTGTGTGCATGGGTGTGCGTGTGTGTGTGCATGGGCGTGTGTGTGCATGGGCGTGTGTGTGTGCATGGGCGTGTGTGTGTGCATGGGCGTGTGTGTGTGCATGGGCGTGTGTGTGTGCATGGGTGTGCGTGTGTGTGTGTGTGCTTCACTTAAGGTCTTGGATGATAGCATTGAAACTATTATTAAATGTTTAGGCTAGAGCCGGGCGGTGGTGGCGCACGCCTTTAATCCCAGCACTCGGGAGGCAGAGGCAGGCGGATCTCTGTGAGTTCGAGACCAGCCTGGTCTACAAGAGCTAGTTCCAGGACAGGCTCCAAAACCACAGAGAAACCCTGTCTCGAAAAACCAAAAAAAAAAAAATGTTTAGGCTAGCATACACAGTAAGAGTTACAGCATGGCTCATTCATGTGTGTCATATTTTGTTCTCATTTATTCTCCCCTTCTTGTACCCCCAATTCCCCCACTTCCGTCCTTTTCCCAGCCAGTCCCTGTTTCTGCTCTCCTATGTCATATTTTCCATTACCTTCTTTGTTTTCCACCTTCCTAAAGACCTCTTCCTCCCCACTCATTTCTAGTTTTGTAACTGACAGACAGACAGACACACACACACACACACACACACGCACACACACAAACTAGTGAACCATGTGGTGTCTGTCTTTCCGATTCTGACATGTTTTGTTTAGAAGGTGCTGTGCAAGCTTCCAAAGGAAGGAAGTAACCAGTAGTCATATTCAAATGTGATGTCTTTGAAACATATAACAACCAGCATGGCATGGTAACCCTAAGGGTGCAGCAGTGGCATGCATCCCTTGGCTGTAACCAACAGCTCTCGAACTGGAATTGAGAACTGCTCAGCAAGAGGAAAACCATGCCCTGGTACCGAAAGCCTAGGTAACTATTCAGTGCTAGCTGAAATGATTATTGGAGAATCTACAACCACTAGTTTACTAAACCATCATAATCCCTAACAACAATCTATTTGTCCCTATAGCTGCAGATAAGTGTAGTCTTCACCCCTCATCAAGAAGATTTCTCTTTGCAACTAAAGGAGACCACTACAGAAAATCACAGCCAACCAACATACAGAGTTGTGGAGCCCAGTCCCAATAGATACATATACAACACACTCCTGTGCCCAAGGCTCAGGGGCTATTGTGAAAGAAGGAGCAGAAAGACTATAAGTCTGAGGATGGGGGGATTTGGTCTGAGATTGTGCCTTCTAGTAACGTCAGAAGCTACACCCATAAAATGTCACCAACATGACTGCCTAAACCTGAGCTAACAAGCACACCAATGAACATGTTAAACTGGATCGGGGAAAACCCAAGAGGCCTCAACTCTACACAAACTGTAGGCAATTGAGAAAATCTAGAAGCAGGAGAAGTGGTCTCCCCTAAGAAGAACACACCAATTGGTTGTCCAGCACCAAGTGGTCAACCCTGAAAACATACATACAAGTGAAATTATATTGATTGAACAGATTATATTTAGGAATATGTATATACATGTACAAATATGCATGCAACAACAATTAGTGAGAAATTGGCCATGAATTTGTAGCAGAGTGGGGAGAGGTGTATAGGAATATTTGGAGAGAGGAAAGGGAAGACAGAAGTAGTGCAATTAAATTATAATCTCCAAAAAATAAAAAGAAGAAAAATCTGTGACAGGAAAAAGAATCATCAGCTTACCTATGAAGGTAAATTTCTTTGAGTGACTTTTGGGGAATATTATTTTAAGGTGCGTTGCTTTTGTTTATGTGACATTTTTTTTTTAAAAAACTCTGCGAAACTGTGGTTCTTTGCCCATCTAAAACACTTGATGGTCTAATAGCTGAATGGCCAATAGCAAGGCAGGGGAAAGGAGGGATGGGGCTGACAGGCATATTCTGGGAAGATCTTCCCATAAATAGAAGGAGAAATGAGGAAGAAGAGGAGCAATGGGAGAACAAGGAGAGAAGGATGCCAGGGGCCAACCATGGAGTCAGAGTGAAAGTAAGATACACAGAAGAAAGGAAAAAGCCCAGAGGCAAAAAATAGATGGAATAATTTAATAAAAGCTGCCTAGAAACAAGCCAAGCTAAGGCCTGGCATTTATAATAAACAATACGACTTTGTGTGTGTGATTTATTTGGGAACTGGATGGTGGACCCCCCCCCCCCAAAGAACAAAAGACAAAAGAGTAAAACATTGCACTGTATTTTGACATATCCATCTAGAGCCTGAGAAAGCTTAAAAAATATATATGGCTCCTTTAAGAGTTTGTGTCTGCTGGTGAGCCCTTGAGCAGCCAGTTTTCTAAGTAGGAACAAAAAATGAAGTAAAAATGCCTGCCATAATGCAAGCGTCGGCATTCTAGAGCTCCAGGAAGGTTGAACACAGTTCCTGGTCATGTGCCTCCTACCTGGTTGCAAGCTTTGGGTCTGGCTTTCACAACCCCACCTGAGAGTGGGTGGAGTCAGTTGCTGGAGTACACTGAGGATCCAGGTGTAGCTTAACAGTCTACAGTTAGCTGGTGAGGTCAAAAAAGGTTAAAAGATAAGCAGTAAAAGAGGTCCAGATTTGGAAAAAAAAAAACTCTAAGCAGATTCCAGTGTGTTTAACAATGTATGTAGGCTTAAGAAAGAAAGAAAATGGGTATAGGCAGAAGTAGAAATAAATAGATTAAAAATAATAAAGTCTTTAAAAAGCAAAAGTAATGTAAAAGAATAGAGCCATGGGAAGCACACAGGGAGTCTGGATCCTGTATAGTATTGTGCTAATTTTGAATTTTTTGATTGCTGAAAAGCAAAGGACAGCTGCTAAGAGACCTGGAATTGAAAGAGGAACTGTGGAAATAAACCAGCCTAGATATTTTAAGAATGCTTTAACTTTAAAAAAGTGAAAAAAAAATGTATCTGGCAAATGGAAATCAAAAATACTTTGGAGAAGAAGTTTTGCTTTTGTTTCCACAGGAAACAAGAAGCTGTGAATTCGTTCCTGGTTAATTTGGATCTGGTTTGATGAGGGAAGACCTCCTAAAACTTGACAGGTGATATCTATCAACAAAGGTTATAACTGGTCTTCCCAGGGCTTGGCTGTTATCTTGACCTTAAAAATACTTCTCCCACATTCAGCAGGAAGCAGTCTAGAGAACACTGCGCCTACATTCCCAAGAGAAAAGGGAGTGTGGGTGGTTTTTTATTGGTTATTTTGTGGGTCATGGAAGTTGTTATATTTAGGGGAATATAGGATAAAAAGGCAACTAATAACCTCAGATATTTTACATTGGCATGGATTTTGTTATATGGGTACAAATTCAAAGTCAATTTTGTTACACTGTATATATGTTTTTGCTCTTGTTGAAAGGACATTTGTATATTGATACAAATTTAAGGTAATTTTGTTACATCACATAGTATATATGTTTATACTCTTGTTGAAAGGACATTTGTATATTGATACCAATTTAAGGTTATTTTTGTTACAACATATTACATATATGTTTTTGCTCTTGTTTAAGGTATTGTATCTATGCAGTTAATTATAAAATGTAAGGTAAAATTCTAGTTTTTGGAAACTATTATGGACTATTTAGAATAATCAAGAAAAATAATCAAGTCAGTAGTTATTCATCTATAACAATCAAATTTGCAGCTATACTAGGTATGTTTTACAGATCATATAGAGATATATTTTTAGATAGATAGATGGGATTCAAATACTTCAAAGACTCATAGAATATGACATTCTTCTTTCTTTTTTCTGAGGCAGGGATTCTCTGTAGCTTTGGAACCTATCCTGGAACTGGCTCTCATAGACCAGGCTGACCTCAAACTCACAGAGCTCCACCTGCCTCTTCCTACCAAGTGCTAGAATTAAAGGCATGTGCCATCACTGCCCAGCTAAAAATTTTTATGACAATGAGACACATATTCTACTGGAAGCACCAATTTACTTCAGAGAAGATAAGGGCATTGAATAAACTTATGGAGTTTGCTTTCATTGTGGCAAAGTTAGCCACTGAGCAAAGAAACTGCTCTTGCCTTTGGCTGCTGACTATATGCTGTACAGACTGGACATGCAGGACCCACAGGAAAATGACTGCTGAAAACTTTGCCAAAACAAGGCAGGATGGTCCTTCAGGGTTCATGATTCACAGAAGAAACTGCCAGACATTCTACAGGACACAGAAGAAAGTGACTGACAATTTGTCAATATAGGTGGAACAGTCTTTCAAATTTCTTGCTTCATAGAAAAGTCTACCAGATATAAAGGCTGAAGATGGATGACCCAACATTGCAAAGGAACTTGGAGTGATTATCCAGGCAATCAAATGTCTCTGTCATTTCTAGAGTTTTTGGAAGTCATTTCCATTGTACTTTTTGTTTATTTAAATAATATTATATCTTTCTGGTGCCTTTGATGGAGTTGAAGACTAGATAGTTATAATTGCAGTTTTTCTTAGGTATGACAGAAAACAAGTTAAGTACAAAATTTTAGATTTACTAAGATGAGATAAATTATAGAATATTTAAATTTACCAGACACAAATGAATTGGACTCAGTACATTGTGAATGTAATCTTTATTTGATAATTGTTCTTTTTTTTTAAGATGTGTTTATTATGTGTACAGTATTCTGCCTGCATATATTCCTGCAGGCCAGAAGAGGGTACCAGATTTCATTACAGATGGTCGTGAGCCACCATGTGGTTGCTGGGAATTGAACTCAGGATCTCTGGAAGAGCAGTCAGTGCTCTTAACCTCTGAGCCATCTCTCCAGCCCCGATAATTGTTCTTATTGTATACAGCCTTACTATGTTAAAATTTTCATTTTTGTTTAGAAAGAAAAAAGGGGAAATGTTGTAGAATATTATCTTAAGGTGTGTTGCTTTTGTTTAAGCAATATTTGTTTAACTCTATGAAGTTGTGCTTCTTTGCCTGTCTTAAACACCTGATGGTTTAATAAAGAGCTAAACAGCCAATAGCAAGGCAGGAGCATAGGCAGGGCTGGCAGACAGAGAGTATAAATAGGACAAGTAATGAGGAAGAAGAGGAGCAATGTGAGAACCAGGGGAGGAGGACACCAGGGACCAGCCACCCAGCCAGCCATGGAGTAAGCGTAAAAGTAGGATATATATAGAAGTAAGAAAAGGAAAAGGTCCAGAGGCAAAAGGCAGATGGAATAATATAATTTAAGAAAAGCTGGTTAGAAATAAACCAAGCCAATGCTGGGCATTTATAAGAAAGAGTAAAACTCTGTGTGTTCTTATTTGGGAGCTGGGTGGTGGCCCCTAAAGAACAAAAAGACAAAAGAGTAAAACATTGCGCTGTAGGTGACTATCCAGACAGATGCTTCTGTCATTTCTAGAATTTTGGAAGTTGCTTACAATATACTTCCTGTTTGCTTAGATAGATAATATATCCTTCTGGGGTCTTTGATGGAGTTGAAGACTAGATAGTTAAAATTAAGTTTTCCTTAGTTATGATAAAAGATAAATTAGATATGAAATTTTAGACTCACAAAGATATGATAGATGATAGGAAATTTTCTTTAATTTTTCAAAATACAAAGAGACTAAATATTGTAGCTGTGATTCTTTTTTATTACAAAGCTATTTTATTAAGGAATGTATTATCCCAAGGTTCTTGTTTTTAGTGTGTTAATACATTTTCTTCCCACTCCCCTTCCTTCCCCCCTTTCCCTTCCACTCATAACTGTAATTCTTACTTCATAACTGTTTTGTTATAGGTAATTTTACAATGTTAAAGTTAAAACCTTCCTTTTTAATTAGACAGAAAAGGGGAGATGATGTGGGATGCTCATCTGTATGTTGTGAATATGTTTTATTACCATTGTTTAATAAAGAAGTTGTTTTGGCTTATGATGGGGCAGAACATAGCTAGGCAGAAAATTCAAACAGAGATACAGAGGAAAAAGTAATCCAGAGACAGAGAGGCACCAGCAGCTGCCAGAGAAGGAAGATGTAAAGTAACAAGCCACGAGACTCTTGGTAAAATATAGAGTAATAGAAATGGGTTAATTTAAGTTGTAAGAGCTAGTTAATAGTTTATTAACTAGCTTATTAGTTAACAGGCTTATTTCTAATAAGCCTGAGATAATAGGCCAAACAGTTTGTAATTGTTATTAAGTCTCAGGATGGTTATTCGGGAATTGGCGGGCAGGAGCTAAAACCTCCAGTTACCTCAGCTTAGGCGATGTGAGACATTGTCTCAAAATTAAAACTAGAAACCTCTTCCCAGAGGAAAAGCAAAATAAAATATTACTATATTAGAGGAGGTGAGGGGTGCAGTCACTGCTATAGTAAAGGAGGTGAGGGTGCAGTCACTGCTATAGTAAAGGAGGTGAGGGTGCAGTCACTGCTATAGTAAAGGAGGTGAGGGTGCAGTCACTGCTATAGTAAAGGAGGTGAGGGTGCAGTCACTGCTATAGTAAAGGAGGTGAGGGTGCAGTCACTGCTATAGTAAAGGAGGTGAGGGTGCAGTCACTGCTATAGTAAAGGAGGTTTGGGGTTCAGCGTGCCCTTTATCAGTACAGTCTTCACCTCCCTGTTTGTGTCTCTGATGGGTTGGTTATCTGCTGAGGGAAAGGCATTGGGGGAGGGGATCCCAGATAAGGCCCTGGGTCATTTTCTTTCTGGGACCCCTTTTTGAGGAGGCCAGTGAAGTGGGTGTGCTGAGCAGATATGCCCCTCCTTCCTGAAGTGATGGCAGGGTGCAGAGAAGTTTCTTTTTTCCTTCCTTCTTTCCTTCCTATTTTTCTTTCTCTTCTTTTATCTTGTGTGGTTTTGGAAACTGTATACAATTTAGAGGGATCCAGTACACATCCCAAGACAGTTCCAGAAAATAAGTTTTAAAGATGATTGACAAAACAGGAGTCCATTAGACATGGTCCCCGAGGGCCCTGTTTGGGCAGGAAAGATAATTAAGCCTCTGTTGTAAAAGGTCACTTTTAGCAGGGCGTGGTGGCACACGCCTTTGGTCCCAGCACTCAACAGGCAGACAGGCAGATCCCTGAGGTTAAGGCTAGTCTGGTCAGCAGAATGAGTTCTGGGACAGCCGGGCCTGGTATAAGGAGAAAATAAAAACAACTAAAGGTCACTCTTAACCAGTCCATGAAGCAAATGGCTGCAGTCCCATCAGCTTCATCCTGTGTCTATGGCAACAGACATCAGAGCTGTGATTAAACATGAATCAGGGACCACTACACTAGTCCCAGCAGCAGCTACAAGTGTTTATGAGAACCAAGTAGCAAACCACATGTCCTTTCAGGACCCCTGACCTTTTAAAGGGAACACAACGCTGTCAAAGTTCTTGCTCAACCTGTCTGCTTAAGAACACGGTCCCCATCTGCTCTGGGGACTTTGTCACAGGAGGACGGCTCTCCACCTGGACTACTTTCCATCCGTGGGCTGTTTGTAAATCACAGCAAGACCTAAAAGGAAAGGATGGAATTGGCTCTGGGATGCTATTTTTAATGTATTACTTTACTTTTGTGCATGTGTGTGTGTGTGCACGTGTGTGGCCATGCGTGTTGCATGCATGAGGAAGTCAGAGGACACCCTGCAGTTCTCCCCAACCATGTGGGTCCCAGGGATGGAATCCAGGGTCTCATGTTTGGCGGCAGGTGCCTTTACCAGCTAATCCTCTCTCGAGCTCCACATTTGCCACTTTACTTGGGCTCTGGGGACCAAACTAAGGTCATCAGGCGCTTACAGCATTTATATCCACTGATCCATCTTCCCAACCCATAATTATATAGTTTTAAAAACAATATTCATTTTTTTTCAATTTTCTAGAATTCAGGGAAAGGAGAGGAATGGTTCAGCTGGAGTATCATCTTGCTTTACAAGATGAGGGTTTTTAGCTGCACCTTCATAACCCAAATGAAAACGCTGGGCATGGTGCCATGGGCTTGTGGTCCTGACTGGGGAGATGGAGACACAAGGATCCCCGAGGCTCACTGGCCTTTCCGTCTAGCCTTAATAGAGAGCTCCTGCCCTATCCTGAGAAACCCTGTCTCAGGAAGTGAATTGGGTTTCAGAGGATGAGACCTGAGGCTGTTCTCTGGCCTCCATGTGCGCACACACACCTGCATACATGCTCAAATACAGGCATGCAACTACATACATGAAAACACATATGCAAAAAAAAAGAACATTTCTGAAATTCAAATATCAAGGAGTACCTGAAATTCTGACTGGGTTCTTTGCTGTTCATATATTCATATCATATTATATATACATATATATTTTATAACATTCAATTTAAGCACATATGTTGTAGAATATTATTTTAAAGTGTATGATTTTTGTTTATGCTGCTTTTATTAACTCTGCGAAGCTGTGATTCTTTGCCTGTCTAAAACACCTGATGTCTAATAAAGAGCTAAATGGCCAACTGGGCGGTGGTGGTGCTCGCCTTTAATCCCAGCACTCGAGAGGCAGAGGGAGGCAGATCTCTGTGAGTTCAAGGCCAGCCTGGTCTACAAGAGCTAGTTCCAGGACAGGAACCAAAAGCTACAGAGAAACCCTGTCTTAAAAAAAAGGGGGGGGGAGCTAAATGGCCAATAGCGAGGTAGGAGCAAGGATAGGTGGGCTGGCAGGCAGAGGGAATAAATAGGAGAAAACGAGGAGGAGGAGCAAGGGAACAAGGAGAGGAGGACATCAGGGTTCAGCCACCCAGCTACACTGCCAGCCACGGAGAAAGAAGTAAAGAAGGGTATACTGAAATAGAGACAGATAAAAGCCCAGAGGCAAAAAGTATTTGGGATAATTTAAGAAAAACTGACAAGAAACAAGCCAAGCTAAGGCCTGGCATTCATAACTAAGAATAAGTCCCTGTGTGTGATTTACTTGGGTGGTAGACCTCTCAAAAAGCCAAAAGAGTAAAACATCACACAACACATATAGTTTTATATTTTTCTGAATCATCTGCTCTGAATTTTATTCTGTCATTATTCTTCAATGAGAATCCACTGTGTTCTTTTTACCCTTTAATGCATGGAATGCCAGCCCAGGGTTTTGGGCCTGCTAAGCACACGCTCAACCTCTGAGCTACATCTCGGTTCCCACATCAGTCACCGTTCGTTTTCTCTGCTGCGTGGCTTCTCCTGAAGACAGGTGAACAAATGTCTCTTCACCCTAGATAAGGCCAAAGACCAAACAGACCAAAGACATTGCCACAGGAGTTTAGCTTGATGAACCAAGAAGTTTACTGAGCCTGCTTCCATCTCCACAGGTACTGGTTACTTACAGGAGCGTGACTTACCCACAGGAAACCAGACGGTCTCCCCTCCCCCGTCTGTGTAACTACTCCCTCCCAAACCACATGACAGCTGAGACAGAATTACAGACAGGGAACAGGAATAGAGTGTGGGGGAGAGGAACAGGGGAGTGGCTGGAATCTCAAAAGTCTAATGACCCTTTCCACCACTTCCTATGAGGGTGTGCCGACAGGCCCTATCTTGTGAGGGTCACGGGAGGGTCACTGCCACTCTGAGATGGTAACAGCTGAACTACACTTGGAAAGCATTTCATGACAGCCGCTTATCATGCCTCACACAGAGGTCATTTATTGTTAGCCCCCGACTTTAGGAGGCGGGGCTCTTGGCATCTGCAGCATCAGTTGGACGCATTTAGAGATTCAGCTGAAGCAGAAAAGTCAGCCTTATCTGACTGCGTGTGTGTGAAGATTAACACACTGCAGGGAGTGACTAAGAGAGGGCCATGGCGATGCAGCAGCAGCGGGCGGCTTTCAGCCACTGATTTCAGTCTTTGGACCAGGTAGAGAAAAGGAATAAGGTTATTAAATTAGAACAGGCCAAGGGGGGTGTGGTGGCAGGTGGCTTTCTGAGAGTTTGAGACCAGGCTGGTCTGCATATCCCAGGACAGTCATAGCTACATAGTGAGTCAATCTTGTTTCAAAAACAAATAGGAGAATGAGGAAAGAAAAAAAAAAGAAAGAAGAAAGAGCGAGAAAGGAGAAAGACAGAGAGACAGACAGAGAGACAGAGAGAGAGAGAGAATATGGAGATTATAATGATTGCGTAGTCTATCTATGTCCTTAACTGTCTCCTGGGAAGGATGAACTTATTTTCAAGTTTGAACAGAAAAAGTTCTAAGCGTCCATCGGTGGACAATAGGAATGCCCACAATGGGCCATCATTCATTTTTTTTAAAAGAAAGAAATCTGACCATATACTACAACATGGATGGATCTGGAAGTCACTCTATAAAGTAAGACAGTCCTAGCTGGGTGTGGTTGTGCAGTAAGCACTCAGGAAGCAGAGGCAGGATGAATGAAGTTCAAGGCCAGCCTGAACTGAAGAATGAGATCTTGTCTCAGAAAACAACAATGGGGGGGGGGGGAGAATAAGCCAAACAAATCATTTAAAAATCAGGCAAAAGGGGAAGCTAGAGAGATGCCCCAGATTTCCAACATCCATGTGGCAGTTCACATACTTCTGTAATTCCAGTTCCAAGGAATCTATCTTCCTCTTCTGCTCTCCCAGGGCACCAGGCATTGTACACGTGCATAGTCATACACACTGGTGTAACGATCTGTCCTGTCCCTTTAAGAGACAAGCCCCGCCCACTCCCTCCCCTGTCTGCTGAGGCAGGCAGATCTTCCTTTCCGCTTGCACCCAAGTCTCTTCATTTTCCGGCTCTCCCCCTGAGATGCAGCTTCTGCCTCTCTCCATTCTGCATGGCATGCCTATCCATGTCTCTGTCTCTCGCCTGCCTCGTGGCTCCCTGCCTAGCACCAGCCATCTTTAGAGACCTGCGTTGTGGTCTCACAGTGTGCCCATATGTCTGTTACTCCTCGTGGCCTGCTGCAGTCACTCGGGGAACTGCGCGATTCTTGCCTAGGACTGACTGCTCTCGTGACCGCTGTTCGCTGCCTGCTGCCACTCGGGGACCTGCAGTGTTTCTGCCGCTGCAGCCACCAGGGATCCGCAGCATTTTACTTTGACCATTACAACTGGTAAAACACTCATACACACAAAATAATCTAAATAAAACACTCAGACACACAAAATTATCTAAACAAAATAAGGCAATTCTTGGAGGACAAATCCTGCATGCTTCCACTAACATGAGGTGTCTAAAATAGACTCCTAGAAACAGAACAATGATTTCAAGAGGCTAGATGGAGGAGGAAATGGGAATTGACAGCCAATAGGCAGACAAGAGATTCAAATTTATTGCCAGTAGAGACGGACATGGAAAGGTGTACATATAAATGTTTATATGTCTGATTTGACAAACTCTCCACTGAGTTCCTTGCTAGGCATTCCCATCCCCTTGGGTTTTAATTTTCTCAGAATCAGACATCTTATCTGAGCCTTTAATGCCATAGGTGTTAGCCACCTTCCTCATTTCCAACTTTGTATTTGGTTAACTGAGTAAATCAGCCCGGGTATTTATTGTAGATGAGAAATGGTGGATATTGTTTGCTTTAGAATGCTATGAGTAAGTAGCGTGGATCAGATGTGTTTATCTTTCAAAAAATAAAGCAGGTTGCTTCATTCTCAATTTAAAAAACAAAACAAAAAAGCTTCTGTAAAGCAAAGGACACTGTCACTAAGACACAAAGGCAACCTACTGACTGGGAGAAGATCTTCACCAACCCCGCAACAGACAAAGGTCTGATCTCCAAAATATATAGAGAACTCAAGAAACTAGACTTTAAAATGCTAATTAACCCAATTAAAAAATGGGGCACTGAACTGAACAGAGAATTCTCAACAGAAGAACTTCAAATGGCCAAAAGATACCTAAGGTCGTGCTCAACTTCCTTAGCAATCAGGGAAATGCAAATCAAAACAACTTTGAGATACCATCTTACACCTGTCAGAATGGCTAAAGTCAAAAACACCAAGGATAGCCTTTGCTGGAGAGGCTGTGGAGGAAGGGGTACCCTCATCCATTGCTGGTGGGAATGCAATCTTGTGCAACCACTGTGGAAGTCAGTGTTTCGGTTTCTCAGGAAATTCGGGATCAACCTACCCCTGGACCCAGCAATACCACTCTTGGGAATTTACCCAAGAGATGTTCTATCACATGTCAAAAGCATTTGTTCAACTATGTTCATAGCAGTATTATTTGTAATAGCCAGAACCTGGAAACAACCTAGATGCCCTTCAATGGAAGAATGGATGAAGAAAGTATGGAATATATACACACTAGAGTACTACGCTGCGGTAAAAAACAATGACTTCTCGAATTTTGCATGCAAATTGATGGAAATAGAAAACACTATCCTGAGTGAGGTATCCCAGACCCAAAAAGAAGAACATGGGATGTACTCACTCATAATTGGTTTCTAGCCATAAATAGGGGTCACAGAATCTACAATTGGCGAACCTAAAGAAGCTAAGTAAGAAGGTGAACACAAGGAAAAACATATCGTTATCCTCTTGGATAAGGGAAGTAGACAAAATTGCCGGGGAGAAAAGTGGGATCTTGGGGGTGGGGTGGGAAGGGGGTAAGGGGAGATGGGGAGAGAAAAGGTAGAAGGGAAGGAGGGGGGACTTGGGGAAATAGGAGGATCGGGATAAAGGAAGGTTGGATAGGGGAGCACGGAACCACAATTCTTAGTTAAGGGACCCACTTTAGGGTGGGCAGGAGAATTGACCCTAGAGGGGCTCCCAGGTCCCCAAGCTGAGGTCCCCAGTTAGTTCCTTGGGCAGCTGAGGATAGGGAACCTGAAATGACCCCATCCTAGCGCAATACTGACGAATATCTTGCATATCATCTTAGAACTTTCATCTGGTGATGGATGGAGATAGAGACAGAGACCGAGACCCACACTGGAGCACTGGACTGAGCTCCCAAGGTCCCAATGAGGAGCAGAAGGAGGGAGAACATGAGCAAAGAAGTCGGGACCGCGAGGGGTGCACCCACCCACTGAGACAGTGGAGCTGATCTACTGGGAGCTCACCAAGGCTAGCTGGACTATTACCAAAAAAAGCATGGGATAAAACTGAACTCTCTGATCATGACGAACAATGAGGGCTGATGAGACGCCAAGGACAATGGCACGCAGTTTTGATCCTACGCAATCTGCTGGCTTGGTGGGAGCCTAGCCAGTTTGGATGTTCACCTTCCTAGATATGGACGGAGGGGGGAGGACCTAGGACTTACCACAGGGCAGGGAACCCTGACTGCTCTTTGGACTGGAGAGGGAGGGGAAGAGGAGTGGGGAGAAGGGGAGAGGGGTGGGAGGAGGGGGAGAAGAGTGGGAGGAGGGGGAGGGAAAGGGGAGGCTGGGAGGAGGTGGAAATTTGTTTTTTTTTTCCTTTATTCTTTTATCAATAAAAAAAATAATCAAAAAAAAAAAAACAAAACAAAACAAAAAAAAAAACCAAATTCATTGCCAGCCAGTCCAGCCAAATCAATGAGTTTCAGGCTCAGTGAGAGACCCTATCTCAAAAACCAAGTCAGAGGAAAACTGAGGAAGACATTAGATGTCGGGCTCCAGCCTCCATATACATGTGTGCAAATGTGCACTCAACACCCCACACATGCGCATAACCATGTGGCATGGTTCTTATACATACAACACACATGGGGTGTGGGGGGAGAAGAGAGAGAGAGAATGTTTGTCAGTTAGTAGTTACTTCCCAAGTTTTCCCCAATCCCAGGACCTCTGGAAACACTCCCGTTAGCACCTTCCACCCCACTCTGGACTTGGCTACTCTAAAGACCCCACGTACGTGGAGAGCAGCATGAAGATGGAGGATGACTTTGCAGTGGGCACACGATGATGGAGATTTTCTATAACTGGCTTAGGTAGGTTTTATATTGCTGTAAATAGACAACATGACCCTGGGAAATCTTACAAAGGAAAACGTTTAATTTTAAACGTTTAAAACTGCAGGTTTAGTTCATTATTGTTAAGTTGGGAGTGTAGACCCCAGCCCCTCGCATCCATCCCAGCCCCCCAGGCCTGAGAGTTGTATTGGTCTGGACTCCAAATCCTAGCATGCCAGGTCCTGACTGCCCCCCTTCCCAGGACCACTCCCACAGGGTATTTAAGTGAGCTCCCCAAAAGAGAAACACGTGATCTCTTTCCTCTACTCCCACTGGTTGCACACGGCCTCCCATTTCCCCCTCGGGGTCACCCGAGAGCTCAGGAATCCCATTAAACCTGAACATTTCTTAATTTGGCTTGTTGTGATTTGGCTTGATTGGGATTTTTGCGTCGGCTAGGAAAAATTCCTAACAATTATCAGTATGGTGGGAAGCATGGTAGGGAGCGTGGAGGCACGCAGGCAGACACGGTGCTGGAGAGCAGCTGAGAGTTCTACCTCTGGATCCTCAGGCAGCAAGAAAAGAGACACAGGGCTTGACTTGAGCTTTTGAAACCATGAAGCCCTCCCCTGGTGACACACTTCTCCCAGTAAGGCCACACCTACTCCAACAAGGTCATACCTCCTAATCCTTTCAAATAAGGCTACTCCCTGAGGGGGGGGGGCATTTTCATTCAAACTACCATAGTACTGATGGTTATTACACAACAGCATGAACACATTTAACACAACTGAATTGTACACTTTAAAGTAGCTGAGATAGTCAGTTTTATGTTGTAGGTATTTTACCATAATAAAATTGAACACCCAAATCTGGTGCTGGAGAGAAAGAGCTACGTCATCAAAAGCAATGGCTGCTCTTCCAGGACACCCAGGTTAAGTCCCCAGCACCCACAGGGTGGCTCACAGCAAATCATAACTCCAGTTCTAGGTAAACTAATTTTACTAAAATGATATTGGGCATTTTTTTTCAAAACCAAGATGCAATTTAACAAAACCTACGGAGTAAGAAACTATTTGGCTATAACTATGAATGTCTGTTAGGTTTTAACATGTACCCGAGCGTCTTGGTGAGGCGTGAGAAGTTAAGTCATGAGGCTAGCCATCTCCCTCTTTTTACAAACTAGGAAAGAGGAAGAATACCTAGCTTTTCCAAGTCCCTAAAATGTTTCATTTCCAGGGCACTAGGTTACACAGCCTAGCGAAAAAGGAATTGCTTCTGGGGCAGCTGAACCTCTCCTCCAATCTTCTTCCGATGAGCAGGTTAGAGCACTATATATCTTCCAGGGCCTGGAAGAAGCTGTGGGCAGTGGCACCCAGGAAATACCAGCAGATCCTAGAGTCAGTCGGCTGTGTGTGTCGTAGTTGTTCTAAACATCAAGGCATTCCCAGGTGAGCGAGCATAGGAAATCAAAGATCCAAGAATATAGCACCCACTTAAGCACGGTAGCGCAGGCCTTTAATCCCAGCACTGGGGAGGCAGAGACAGGTGCATTTCCGTGAGTTTGAGACTAGCCTCATCTGTCTAGACTGTTCCAGGACAGCCAGAGCTACATAGTGAAACTCTGTCTCAAAACAAACAACAAAATAGTAACAACAAACCCGAGATGGAGCCCCAAGTTTAATGGCCGTACTTTGTGATCTGCGCATTACAGTCATCAGGGGAGTCAAATGCTGGGTGTGAGGCTGGGCGTCTGGCTTCCATGTTCTGCAGGTGTCTCCAGGGTTCCCAGTACCTCTTAGGCTGGAAACATTGCCCATCTGCACCAGCAGAGCAGGAAAGATACCGCAAGCGAAGAGTCCTGCTCACCCCAAATCCTACTCAAGTCGTTAAGAAAGAGCTGAGCAAGCAACGAAGACGGAAGAAACACTGTTAGGGACAGAGGAACTTCTTCCTGCCCCGCTCAGTCATTCGCGGGTTTCGGCATCCGAGACCGGGCTGGAGCTTGCTGCAATGATCATTTTGGACGGTAGGAGGCAATGTTGCCCACAGCATTCCACACTCATGCTTTCTCCAAGGGGCAGCCTGACTTCTATCTTGACAATTCATGGCTGAGAAGTGGCTATTTGCAGCTAGAGAGAGAGAGAGAGAACGTGCTCAGAAACAAATGTGCACTAGCTCCTGGTCCCTGATTTTCAGAGGAACCATGGAAAAGATACGGGAGGGGAGCTTTTGTTCACTGGCTAACGCCTCAGTGTTTTGGATTTTTTTGTTTTGTTTTGTCCTGGTGTCGAGTGGTTTTTCCATTTGTCTCCTCTCCACTAAGGCTGTGTGCAGAAATGAACTCTCAAAGCTGTGGAAATGAACTCTCAATGCTGACTGACTTAGGGAGAAAGGGTCAGCTGAGTCTGTGACCATCCCTGGATGGCAGAGCCAAGAGAGTGATTTAGCCAGGGTGGTGGTGGCACTTGCAGCTGCACATGGCTTCCCTTGTTGGCTCTTGTAGCCCCTGCGTATTGAGTAGACCCTTTTCCAGTCCCGGAGTCGGCTTTTGAATTGGGTTAAAGGTAAGAAAGAGTTCACTTAGTGGGGATTCTCTGTTGGCATATAAACAAACCCTCTACAAATTAGACAGCCCGGTGGCACAGAAAGGCAGCCGAAGATTATGCCAAGTCTCTAGAGAAATAAATCAAGCTGGCAAAGAGAAAACCCATGGCAGACATGGCATTCCATCCTCGTTCTGGTTAATTTGGTTCTCCAAATTTAATGTTTGTAAGCGAGTATTCTCAATGAAGTTCCAGCACTTTCCAGTTTCAGAGTTGAAAACCGTAAGGCTTTTGGAAAGACGACTGACACACAACCCTTTCCAACAGGTGAGAGCTTATTGCTAGCTTTTTCCTTCCGGAAAGTGAAAATACGTTGGCATCACTCACGCTGGCAAGCCAGGACATGTGGAGCAGGAGGAAACCAGAGGAGATATCAGGACGGGGTGAGGCAGTCACGTGGGCACAGTGAACACTTGTCTACTTAATTTTTCCCCCGTGGAGACTTTAACCTCCATCTGACTGGCAAGGGGACACAAGCAGACAGCCCTGTGGCTGCTCGGAGGTGCTTTGTCGGGTTTCCTTACCTTTCTCAAAACGACTCCATTCTAGGAGCATTTGGGAGTTGGAAGGGACAGAGCTCAGATGGGCTATATCTCATCTTCTAGATCAGCTGGAGCCAAAGATCTGGGTTTTAAGTAGGAGTTTTGACCACTGCATGCCACGAGACATCTACAGACATGCTGTGGCACTTGTGAGCCTGCATTCACACGCATACACACACACACACGCACACACACACACAATTGTTTTGAAAGCTGAACCACAAGCTGATGTGATGTACAAAGACATCTAGCCCAGCTACTCCAGAGGCTGAGATGGGAGGGTTCTGAGTGCAGTGATGATGTCAGACACACAGTTCTTACTGCCTGACGACATGAGAAACACCGTTAGTTCTTCTTTTTAAAAAGAAAGATCATGCAGTTTTGTCCTAATTTGTGATTTATTAAAATACTGTTTTGATTTTAGTTTTCCTGTGCAATATATTTTAATCATTATATAGAAATATTTATCTAACTTTTATCTTTAAAGTTTTTTACTTTCCTTGTATAGCTCAGAAAAAAAAATCTGCTCTTCAAGATTTAAAAAGCATCTTTTAAATGGCTGCGGGTGTAGCCTATGGAGAAAGTGAAGCAGTTGGAGGTATAAGGCTCTGAGTTCAATCCCCACCAAAACAAAACAATAACAAGCATCTTTCTGCTACATTTTTGAAATGCTTCAATGGTTTCATTATAGTTATGCTGGCAAACTGTTTCACGTGAGATGATCAAAGAAAGACACTGCAGGAAGGAATGGGCCCGGAGGACCGAACCTACAACAGCCCTGCAACACATATTTATTGATTGGTACACGAAGGTTATTTTTAGGGTAAAGTAAATTCCTCATACCAAAACCCATATCCCATCTTCGTGTTTCCTGAAAGGAACACCTCACCCTTGCAATTGCGGTCCTTATCGTGCAGTTGGCAGTACGCAATAGGGTAAGAGATTCCTGGTTTGCCAGGAGCGTCTTGTGACTAAAGCCCCTCAAAGGCTGAACAGCGTCTTCAGAAAAACAGCTCTGCAAATCACAGAGAACAATCACTGTCTTCCACAATGATTGTTTTCAAGGTCTAAGTACTTCTAAAAAAGCTACTACTTCATTCTGATGTTTATGTCAGATTCAGCGCTTTGCTGGTTTCCTCACTGTGTATTTAAACATTTGGGATCTAAAAGTAAATCAAGATTATTCCTCCTTTAGGGACCCTCCCACCCTCTGGAGTTCTTAATGTTCTATATATGTTTACTTTTGGGGGGGGGATTAAAAGTCAGGTGTGGTGGCATTTCACAGAAGCCCTGGCACACAGCGACCAGGCAGGAAGATTCTTAACTTCAAGGCCATCTTAAGATGACAGACTGAGTCTCTATCTAAAGAATAAAATAAATAAATAAAATTGCAATTTGACTTAATAATTTCCCCATATTTATTAAAATTGGGGGCTAGAGAGATGTCTCAGTGGTTAAGAGTGCTTTCTGATCTTGCAGAGGATCCAAGTTAGACTCCCAGCACCCACTTCTGATGGTACACAGCCCCATGTAACTACAGTTTCAGGGAGTTCTGATGACTTAGGCTTCTGTGGGCCCCTGTACTCATGTGTGTGTGTGTGCACACACGTGTGCACACATACACACACACACACACATGCTCATACATGCACATATCCCCCATACACATGCACATAATTAAAAATAAAATTGTTTTAAATCTACCTTTTAAAATAAAATATTTAATTTTTTATTAACTATTTTCCAGGCATAGTGGTACACACTTTTAATCCCAGCACTTGGGAGACAGAGGCAGGGAGATTTTTGTGAGTTCTAGGCTAGCGAGGGCTACAAAGTGAGAACCCATCTCAAACAAAACAAAAAAAAGCTACCTTTCTTTTCTCCACTGATCTGAAATGCCCATTTTAATCTAAAAACCAGTTCTTGTGTGTATTTGGGAAAAAGAAAAATCACCCCCGGGGTTCTCTGTATTCCATACCCAAGATTCACATGGTCAACCAAGGACCAGGGTTTGTCTGTTTGGATTCTTTCCAGCTTATTCTTAGTGTGCCTCACACTCCTTGTGTGCCCACACTGGTGTCTTTATAAAATTAGAAGCTCTCTGAGGGAGGGGAATGCTTTCTTATTAACTTTTAGATCTGAAAGATTTTCCTTATTGGGGGTTGGCATTTAGTCAGTATTAGTTACTTGATTAAACTTAGAATTGAAGGCTTGGTTGGTAGAGTCACAGCAGAGCTAAGCCCCTCCTTTACAACCCCCCCCCCCCCAGCCAACTTGAAACTCCTCTATTAGGGTTCTCCTTATCAGTCTCTTTAAAGTCCAGGCTCCAGTAGCTGTTCCCATTGCTTACTGGTTTTGCTCCTGTCCAACCTTCCAAGTATGGATGTCTGTTTCTCTAGGTCAGACTTATCTGCCATGTCCCTACAATGCCCGTGGCCATCTCTCAGATGGTGACACACGGAGGACATTCCACGCACTGCTGGGGAGAACAGCCTGAGGTGTGGGAGGAATTAACACAATGCTTTTGAATTTTTAAAGCTGTGTTAAAACTCAACGTGTTTGGCCATCTGAGCTTTTTTTTTTAATTTGTAAATTTTATTGAAATTTATGCTTAATTGTAATAAACATGTGTGTCTGGTGGTGATGGGTGCACATCTGCAGCGTCCACAGGTCCTTATATAGCATGAAATTATCATCTGGGTCATTTTATGTGCTTGGTACGTTGTCATTAAGAATGTCTCAGTACCAGGGGCTGGAGAGAAGGCTCAGCGGTTAAGAGCACTGACTGTTCTTCTAGAGGACCTGAGTTCAGTTCCCAGCAATGACATAGTGGCTCACAACCATCTATCATGGGATCTGATGCCCTCTTCTGGCATAAAGGTAGAAATGCATTTAGAGCACTCACATAAAATAAATAAATAAATCTTTTTTAAAGGGCTGGAGAGATGGCTCAGTGGTTAAGAGCACTGGCTGCTCTTCCAGAGGACCCAAGTTCAATTCCCAGCACCCACATGACAGCTAACAACTGTCTGTAACTCCAGTTCTAGGGGATCTGACACCTTCACACCAATGCACATAAAATAAAGTTAAATAAATTACTTTTAAAAATGCATCAATACCTTTTAGCTGTGACCAAACTATTAACAGGAACACCTTAAGGGAGTAAGGCTCATTTTGGCTCGCGGCTTCAGGTGTGTTTCCACTTATGGAGGAAGGGAAGGCAAGCAGAGGACCATCCATGGAGGCCAGAGCTGGAAGTGGAAGGGAGCCTGGAAGCAAAGAATGGCTAGAAAGAGAGGCAGGACTATTGATTTTCAAAGGCCTGCCCTTCGTCACCTATTTCCTAGGTTAGGTTCCGCCCCATAGAGGCTCCACAGCTTTCAAAATAGTCTCAAGACTGAGGACCAAGCCCCGAAAACACAGGTCTGAGGGAGCATTCCAGACTCAAACCAAGATAATGAGCGCTCACAAGCTCACAGGCTGTGTGACGGTTCACACCCTCCACCATCAGAACCCTTTGCTTCTTACAAAACTAAAGGCACCTGGGCATAGTGTCTCACACCTATCTATAGCTATTTGGAGGTGGAACAGGAAGATTAGGAGTTCAAAATGATTTAATTAGCTCAAAATGATTTAATTGAGGCCATTCTGGGCTATATGAGCCCACGCCACAAAGAAAACCCTAAAGGCATATCCATAAAAACAAAATAAAACACCCCCTATTCTTGATTTCCCCCAATCCCTGAGCCTCTTTCTAATCTCACCATCAGTCCACAGGGGTTCAATTTCTCCTGTCTTTTATGTTATAGTTTAGCAAGTGTAATAAATTTCCTACCTGTAGGGGGTAATATTTTAACAAATCTGCATCACCATTAAAAGTTTTTTTTTTAGAAGTCGTCTTGCAAAACTGTAAAACATTTTGTTATTTAAAAATGTAGAGTACACACAAGGGTAGGGGGTGTCGTAAGGGACCCCACTGTCCCTAGTGGCCACGTCAACCTTTGCTACCCCAAGCAGGGTTTTTCATTAGCTTGCTTCCCCTTCCATTTATCTAGGTTATTTTGAAGCAAATCTCAAGCTACTACGAGCCCCCAAAAATTCCAGTGGCATCCATGGGACTCATAAAAATAAAAGGACAGATAAGAAACAAACAGAAAGCAATTGCCCTGCTCCAAAGATGAAAAGCCCCGAACTCTATCTCTGTCTTTGATAACACTCCACCATCTCTCACGCAAGTTAGAGGTTATATAGACAGAGTGTATGCAGATAACAGAAAGTGTGCTGCTTTAATTGCTTTAAGTGATTCCTAAGTTAGAGAAGTGGCAGAATAAAAAATGACCGTAGCGAGGACACATTGGGGGTTAAAAGAATAACAGCAAGTCAGAAGTTTCTGCAGAGCGAGCGTCCGGATATAGAAAGAGAAAAGGAACAAGCCAGGGGAATGGAAAATTACTGACTTGTTAGAACAAAGCCGTGACAGCTGCTGACTCTAAAATTAGGAACAGAGGCGAATTTTCAGAGCACCCCCCAATAACTCACAAAGGTTCAATTCACCCAGCACCTTCCCGAGCAATGCTAACTCTCAAAAAGTGTGCACTGAACTTCCAATGGGTCTTCCATTCTGCAATACCTCACTGGCCCGATGCTCATGGCCTGCTGCCTGCAGGACTTTACCTCTCTAAAGGGGCTCCCCTTGAGTGACAGATCACGGAAAGTTCAGAGCAAGACGACCTCATCTCTAAAGATGTCTGCAGTCTCTGTGCTTTCCCGAGGCTTTTGTTTTCACAGACAATCTGAAAAAGCCATAGGTATTACCTGTCGCTATCCCAAAGTGAGGAGTTGCTATGACGACCTCAGCACCCTACCTGCACCATGAGGACCGTGAACTTTCAAACTGGGAAATAATATTTTTTTTAACTGTCTGATGCAGAAATTTAGCCAGATAAAGGAAGAAAGAGAGCAGACAAGAGAAAACAAGAGAGAAAAATGTAAAAGGAACCCTATGCAACGTTCTGTGCCCAGGGCACATTTGCCTTTGAGACGACTGGACAGTAACTGGAGGAGCCCACCGGTATCTGAGTACACAACACCCCGAAGTACCTAACTCAAACTCGGGGATTCATTTTGTCACTGACTAGCTCATAGGTTTGGGAGTTGTTCTTGATTCCTTCAAAGTTAGAGATTTTAAATAGTGTCTAAAAGTGCTGCTTTACCCCCCTCATCCAGAAAGCCAGAGTGATGCCATTGTAGATGCCCCGACCTTATAACGGGATTGTGTCCTGTAAACCTATCATGAATTGAAGATGTCTCCCCTACTGGACACCACATCTTAGTAGTGTGTGACAGCATGTCGGTTGACTGGGGGCTGTCATTCACTGTCAACCCGTAGCATTGCAAGAGAATACCGCTGGTTCTGGAAAATCCCCAAGTTCAAAATACAGTTTCCGCTAAATGTATAACACTCATAATTGTAAAGTCAAAAACTGGTAAGTCGTCTGCGGGTGGTCACTATAAATACTTAGAAAACGGAAGCAGGAAGCCTGGCGATGGTGGCGCACGCCTTTAATCTCAGCACTCGGGAGGCAGAGGCAGGCGGATCTCTGAGTTCGAGGCCAGCCTGGTCTACAGAGCTAGTTCCAGGACAGGCTCCAAAGCCACAGAGAAACCCTGTCTCGATCGAAAAAAAAAAAAAGAAAAGAAAAGAAAAGAAAAGAAAAAAAAAACGGAAGCAGGAAAGACACGGACTCAAGTTCAGACCCATGCAAGCTCAGGGCCAGCCTGGGGTTCAGAGTGAGACCCGGTTTCAGAAGTCCCCCAACCCCTCAAAACCAGTAGTTGGGAACCAGGGATTTTGAGTGTTTGTAGAATATTAGCTTTCTGGCTGAAGAGCTGGCTCAGCAGTTAAGAGCATTGCCTGCTCTTCGAAAGGTTCTGAGTTCAATTCCCAGCAACCACATGGTGGCTCACAACCAACTGTAATGAGGTCTTGTGCCCTCTTCTGGCCTTCAGGGATACACACAGACAGAATATTGCATACTAAATAAATAAATTTTTTTTTAAAAAAAGAATATTAGCTTTCAAGTGGACAGAATTATCCTGCGTTCTCAGTAACTACTACATGGTAGCCTTGATATGGAGATAGTTGCAGCAAGAAAAATAGATATATTTTTGGACTTCATCCACTTTCCAGACTCACAGAAGCCAGGAAGCTGAAGGTACTCTCTTCTAACCGAGAGGAGCCATCATTGGAAGCTAGAAGATTTTGTGATCTGTGCTTTAGCCTGTAAAATGACAAAGAGGAAAAAGGCTCTAGAAGCACCCTGGAAGGTCAGGTTTGGGACTCACCAAGCAGGAAGGGATGGTTCGGAAATGACTTTGGTGGTGGTGAATGAAGGCTGTTAGAACCCTCAGTCTCTCTTCAAGGGGACAAGATGCTTCTCAGTTCCAATGTGTTCCTAAGGCTCATTCCTCAATTGGAAAATCGTGGTTAGTTAAGACCAGGGAAAGGCTACGCGCATGCAAGTGAGGACTTTCTTTCCAGCTCTGATGCTGTGGACGCCTGGGTCCAAGTAATTCTTCGTTGTGTTCTTCCTAGTGGGAAGTTTCAAAGCACCCCTGCCCCGTGCCTTCTAGAGGCCAAAGGCAACAACTTCCTAGATGTGACAGCCAGAAATGTCTCTACCTATTTACGCAAGACTCCTGTTCGGGCCCCTTCACTTGGTGGGGAAACCGTGGTGTGCGTGTTCAGCCACTGGAGCAGGGCTGATCCCATGCACAACCGCTGGTTACACGAAGCAGAACCTGGAGCACCATCTGAGACAGATGTTGCAAAAAATCAACGACTAGGCATCTACCATGGTTCATTTGGGGAATTCCTAATCATTCTTCAGCGGCCTAAAGAACGCGACGGCAACAGAGCCAGGCTTTGTAGACTGTAAGCAATGCCGGTGGAGTAAAGGCTTTCCTGAAGCCATATGGCGGTATAAATGACAGCTGTCAAATAACATCTCACAGGAATCCACTTCAAAAGTCAAATTACCATAGACAGAAAGCGTGATCGGGGTGCCAGGAATCCAAGACAGAAAACAAAGTTGTTATTTAGCGTAGGGATGCTGCTGTGTAATGTGGGGAGGGTGTGGTGGTTGTCACACAACACTATAACGGGCTGAACACTACTGAACTGTACAATTAAGATGACTAAGATGCCAAGTTTCATGGTACATGTATTTTATCACATTTTCTAAAAACAGCACGCTGAGTTCATCCTATTGGTAGTGGGAGGAGTGAACAGTCTCCAGACATTTAAGGGCTCTGATTGGCCTGGCTTTGATCCATCTGTACCTGGAGTAGGCAGAGGTGAACAGGATAGAGGGACCACGGTTTTCAGAGGTCGCAGGAGAGCGGGAAAGGGCAGATTCACACATCTGACTCTCGCCTGGAGTAAGGAGCCTGCGATGGCAGCTTCCGCTCAAATACATGGCAGGTGTGGTGTGGACAGAGAAGCACAATACAGAAAAATGGAGGAGAGAGACAGGCACAGGAGTCGGGCAAACAAAACAGTGGTAGCAGCCTAACAATCTATCGCCATCAGTATGATGCGGCTTTCTGTCTTCATTGTCCCCTGTTATCACTGTCACCAAGTTGGAAGGGAATTGGCTTAGCAAGCCACATGACAGTCATCATGAAGTTTGCTGACCAGCTCAGGCTTCTGCCAAGGCAAGCCTGTGGTTTAGAAAAGCAAACCCTATTCTGAGTAAGTCTGCACTTCATGAGCGGGGAAAGGGCTGGGCTGGCACAATTGGCTTTGGACACCTTTTGACACCCTTTTGACAGTGGCATTAGACATTAGAATGCCGTGGGCAGAATCACAACTAATGAACCAGACAGTTCACAGCACAGCTCTGCCATTTTGCAGGGTCGTCCCACCTCTGGGTGCCCCCAATGCCTTGTGAAAATGAACATAGGTGGCAAGATCAGACTCTCTGTGTCTGACCAAGGAACAAAGACGCGGGTAGCTTATCTCTCTCTCCCCACCATCCCTCTCTCCTTTCCCTCTCTCACTTTTTGAGACAGAGTCTCACTATGTAGTCTAAGCTGGCCTCAAACTCATGATTCTCCTGCCTCAGCCTCCTCAATATTTTTTTTTGTTTTTTTTTTTTCGAGACAGGGTTTCTCTGTGGCTTTGGAGCCTGTCCTGGAACTAGCTCTGTAACCAGGCTGGTCTTGAACTCACAGAGATCCGCCTGCCTCTGCCTCCCGAGTGCTGGGATTAAAGGCGTGCGCCACCATCGCCCGGCTTCAGTATTGGGTTTTTAGGAGTGCATGTGCGCTTGTGTTCATGTTCGTGTGTGTGTGCGTGCACGCATCCACTCATATGGCAGTCATGGGTCACCTCTAAGTATTATTCTTCAGTAGCCATCCTCCTGGTTTTTTTTTTAACACTTGGTCTCTCTCTTGGCCTGGAACTTGCCAATTCAGCTGCCTGACTGGCCAGGGCGGGAGAGGGGCAGGGAATCCGTGTGTCTCCATCTCCCTAGCACTGGAATTCCAAGCACTACACTTGGCTTTTTACATGAATAGAAGAGATGCCCCTGCCAATGGGGTTGCTCCTGAGGAAAACGGGGAGCGAGAGGTTGAGGTGAGACAGGTGAGGAGGGGCTGGAGAGGAGGCTGAGATTGAGGCAGCCAGAGGCCAGCAGGCAGCTGAAGATGAGGAAGAGGATGAAGCACGAAGCTGGAGAATATGAGGATGGCTGGGCAGCAAAGGAGAGGTTAAACCTAAAAGGTCACTATGGCCTCATCACCCTCCACTTTCCGACTCAGCATCTAAATGTATTCACGTGGGTAGAGCAGTCGCCTATAGTGGGCAGTCCCACGGGAAGATGAGACACATGCTCTTCCACCGCACCAAGACCACAGCGTCAATTTTGTAACAGGGAAGGGAGAGAAAGCCCCCCAACCTCAAAAGTCCTGTGTTTCTGCTCGAAAGCACTGTACATGGGAAACTGTGTCTTTTATTTCCATTTTATGTTTTTAAAATATTGCTAGAATTTGGCTATTATTTCTGGTGACAGTGACCTAGCTAGCCCTCAAAGCACTCTCTGTCCTAATTCTGACTTTACTTGTCATGTGACCTTGTTCATTATAATTTCAAAGGACAGAAAAGGTTTTATAAAAAATATAAATAAATAAAATTGACAACAAACCAGTAAACATTTAAATACCTGTTTAATAAAAGATCTTAAAAAACTGTTTGAGTGTGTTTGTGTGTGCACATGCATATAGGTATGCGCACGTGTGTGCAGGTGCCTGCTGGGGCCAAAGGTGTTAGATTCTCTGTGAACCTCCTGATGTGGGTGCCAGGAACTGAACTCAGGTCCTCTGTAAGAGCAGCAACAATGCTCTTAACCACTGAGCCATCTCTCCAGCTCCATGTGTATGTGTGTGTGCATGTGTGTATGTACGTGTATGCGTGTTTACTTTACTATAAGTAGTTGGTTTGTATGAGATGGTTTAAAAAGCTAAAGACGAAAGATTCTGTTCCTTCCTTCTTTTCTTTGTTTATGAAGTTGCTATTTACTTATTTATTATTTGTTTGGTCTGCTTGCTATATGCATGAAGCAATGTCCAACAACAAACCATAATTTTATTTTGCTGACTTGTTCTAACAAAAAACTTTTTTAAAAAAATCTTATTAGAACAGTTTTTTTCTTCATTCAGACAAAACTGAATGAAAGTACAGCTCTTTCCCTCATACTCCCACCATCTCCTGCAAACAGGAAATATTGCAATCTCTCAGCAGAGTAACCTGTTTCTTCCAGGCAACAATCCTACAGAGCAGGGCTTCATCTCCTAAAGTCCATTGCTGTCAATAAGGTCAACCTGGCTTCTGTGCAATCTGTGGGTATAACCCTCATCACTCTCTATGGAAAGACTATTTCGTCTTTCCATACTGAAGGGTGACACCCACCAAACAGCAATGCTCCCTTCCTTCTCGTCCCAACCACCAAACCACCTTTCTCTTTTCTGTCTCCATGAACCAGATTGCTTTGAATACCTCAAGTAAGTGGGGATCTTAAGCTATTTTGACTTGTTTGTTTGAAATGTGGTCTCATTCTGTCCTTGAGCTCTATAGATAGCCCAAGTTGGCCTCAAATGATATGAGATTTGCCTCTGTATGCTGTGAATATCATTGGTTAATAAAGAAGCTGTCTGTGATAGGGTAGAAAAGAGGTAGGTGGGGAAAACTAAACTGAGTGCTTGGGAGAAGGACAGCAGAGTCAGGGAGAAGCCATGTAGTCCCACCAGAGACAGATGCTAGAACTTTACCTGGCAAGTCACTGCCTTGTGGCGGTACACAGATTAATAGAGACTGGTTAAATTAAGATGTAAGAGTTAGCCAATAAGAAGCTTAAGCTATTGGCAAACAGTATTGCAAACAATATGGTTTCTGTGTGCTTATTATGGGACCAGGCGGGACAGAAACCTCATACAACACTCAAACATGAACACATTCTCCTGCCTCGACCTCCCTAGTGCTCCCTGCAGGTCTCTGTTTGTTTCAACAGCATTATTTCACCCAGTAGAGGGTCCTCAAGCTCAGCCAGGTAGCATGTGCCAGAATGTTCTTCTGGAAAGTGCAGGAACATTCCATATTTTGTTTATTCATTTCTTTGTCTGTGAAAACTTGGGTGATTTCTACATTTTGCTATTATGGATGGAACTGGGTCATATTTTAAACACTAAAATTCTGTGCCGCAAGAAACTCCTAAGTCTTGGGCAAACTGGGACAGTTGGCTGCCCTAGCATGAATCCAGCTATCAGACCAGAAAGAAGCTAGGCCACCAGTGCAACAGGACAAAGATGCCCAGCAGGCAAAGAAAGCCCCCTACCTGCACAGAACATGATTGTGTTGTTCCAGGAAAGGTGGCTCTTTCTGAAGAACCCCTGGGGACAGAGCAGGTTGAGGAGAGGTGGCTGTCAGAGGTCCCCAGTGGACCATCCAACTCCCAGTGACAGAAAGATAGCATCAATTGTCCAAATGGGGTACCAAAGAGAAGCTTGCTCGGCACCTCAACACACACAAGGCGGGGAGGAGAGGAGAGGAGAGAAACTCCCCCATATTAATTTTGCTCAAAACCTAGCCTTACTCTTAAATGCCACGGTATGTCAGAGATCAAACCTCTATAAAACAGAAGGGTTTTCTAGCCACAGGCAACTTTATTAAAAAGCCCTGCATGTTTTCCTCCATGTTCAGTCAATACAAAAACTGTTTCTTCCCCCATGCTTTGCGCATTGTTCTGACCACACTTGCTGCTGCCCAAGGGTCTGCATTTTTAATGCAGTTTGTGTTGTTTTGTTTTTGTCTTTTGTTGTTTACACTGGATCATTTGGGAGTGAACAGAGATCTCAGATTCTGGCCTTCAGTGCAAGATTTTGGTATCACTGGAGTCTGCCAGGCCAGGCTCTGTTTTCCAGTCTGTTGTTGTGTGGCAAGATCGGGGCCAGTAGGTTTTAGGGAGGTGTAATGTTCTCTTTGCATCGGTTTCCCAACTGTTAGTGCTGACAGATTGGAACATTTTTCAGATTGCTGGTGGCCTCAGGAACGGGTGGAGGAAAGGAAAATATTTTTTTTAAAGCACTTAATATGTTTATTAGGGGATTATACCACTTTTTTTAAACCTCAGATTTGAAAATTCTTCTACAAATTTTGTCATTAGATTTGTTTGTATTATTTTGTGTGTGAGTGTTTTGCCTATGTGTATGTGTGCCACGTGGGTCAGAAGAGGGCGTCAGATCCCACAGAACCAGACTGCAGATGGTGGTGAACCACCGTGTGGGCGCTGGGAATTGAACCTGGGTCCTCCTAACAAATAAGTGCCCCTAAATCACCGAGACATGTCTCCAGTCCCACATTTTAAATACCAACTTTGACACAATGTCTTTGGTTTGCTAGCAGTGTAGTTTTCAAGTATTATTTTTTTTTTAAAAAGGGCCTTTCAGTCATTTTTTTAGTTAATTAGTTTGTTTCTTTTAGAGTAAAAAAAAACTTTCATCTTCTACAGAGGTTTCACCAAGAACTATCAGCTGCGGGGATGGGGAGGGGGCATAGAAAGCCAGAACATGGCGATGATGACTCAGGACTGTCTGCTGTAAACACCAGTGAGGTCCACTTTTCCAAAGACCCAGCAGCTCTGGTAGCTCTGCTTTAAGGTTTGGGTGAGGTGAGCAGCTGTTCCTGGGGTCCTTCCGGAAGCGCGGGGCTGCTTTCCCTCCAGGACACCGTCCAGCTTGTTGAGTTAATACCCAGGAACACCGATGCGGATATGGCTGAGGAGCGACTTAAAGGCACAAGCTATACGCGACGACATTTTAGAAGGTAAAGGCTCCCATGGGCCGGCACCACTGAGTAGCGTGAAGTGGAGTCACGGGGCTATTTATCAGCGGCTGAAGGTGGGCAGAGCGCCCCCTGAGTTCATAGGGTCTGGTGAGGCCAAGATACACAGGGAATTTATCAACCAAGAGACTCAGGTAGCCCCGTTTTTCTTCTTCTGAGGGGGTCTTGTGTAGCTCAGGCTGTCCTTTAATTCATGATCCCCCCTGCCTGGGTCTAGGGTTACAGAAGCACACCACCATGCCCAGTACTCAGGTGACCATTTGAAGTCATGCACGAGGCTGGCACCTGCCCAGGATCCTTTCCCTTCCTCGCAGATTTCTCTGAATGGAAAGAGCATGCTCCTTTTGGTACATGAATAAACTGGTGGTTTGCGTGTTCCCGTTTTAGCTGTTACAGCCCCCGCCCCCCAAAACACCCCTGTGAATTTCATGTTTCCTTTATTTTTACATTTCTTGGGGTTTTAAATGTCTAAGAAAAAAGTGGAGGCACAAATTAAAAATTCAAACCTTGCAAAAATGTACATGGTTATAATTAAGTCCTCTTCCCCTGCCCCCTTGCCCATTCTCTGTAGAAGAAACTGTGGCTTCCATTTTTGCTGATATCTTTCCAGAAGTATAATGTGCAAATACAGGCATACTTATAGATAGACAATTGCTATTTTTCTTTATTTTGTACCTTTATTTTTGTTTGTTTTTTGGGTTTTTTTGTTTGTTTGTTTTTTCGAGACAGGGTTTTTCTGTAGTTTTGGAGCCTGTCCTGGAACTAGCTCTTGTAGACCAGGCTGGCCTCGAACTCACAGAGATCCACCTGCCTCTGCCTCCTGAGTGCTGGGATTAAAGGCATGCACCACCACCGCCCGGCCGTACCTTTACTTTTTAATTAATATTTTTTTAAAAAACATTTTTCTTTACATATAATTGCAAGAAACAACACAGATTCTATTCTACTCCTGAAACATATCCCTTTTTAATTTTATTTTGAGATAGGTCTTACTAAGTTACTCAGACAAACTTTAAGCTTGCAAACTCCCTGCCTCAGCCTCCTAAGTTGTTAGGATTACGGGCCTGCATCACCAAGCATGTTGTAAGTGCTTATAGAGCTTCATACAACATCCCAAGCAAAACGTCAACACTGATACAATTCATCCATCTTGTGAGAAATGGTCACTTATTGTCCTGTTCATGGATACCTCGGTAAGTGTCGATTTGAAGCCATTTTCAACAGTGTTTACAGATACCTTTGTCTGAGGACGTAGATGGAGCACTTTGGGAAGGTGAACTGCTGGGTCCTGGGGTGGGTGTGGTGGCTTTGGGAGACACCGCCGACAGTTTTCCATGTCGGTTGACCACCCCGTGCCCTCATCAGTCCTTTGGAGGAGTTTTGCTTGCTTCCTAACCGTGCCAGCTTTTCTGGCCTCCCCACCTTAATCCTTCAACTATTCTACTGGTGGAACTGCCCCCCTTTCCTCTTTTCCGGTGTGTGGTACTCAAACCCAGTCCCCACACAGACAAGGCAAGTGCCGTATCCCTGATGATGTCCCCGGCCTAGAACTCTGACTTCTATTGCATGTCCTTGGCGACTAATGATGTTGAAGATGTTTTTTATAAGTTTATTTTCCCATTTTCCCTGATTTTTTTTTATCCTACGCTTTCTACTGTGAACAGTTTCACACACCAAATGTTGAAAGGATTATACAGTGAGCCTCCATCTGCCCAGAACTGGATTCCAATAGCTGACATCCTTCTTCTGCAGGGTTCCCTCCTCTCTTCCCTCTCCCTCGCTCTTGATCTGCTGTTGGCCACTGGTAAGTAAGTTTCAGTCATGATGACACTTGCCTCATAATTACCCAGGGAAGTCCTCCTGAAGAGAGGCTCTAGGAAGAGGAGCTGTTCTCCATAACTACAAAATCATGAGTGCATCTAGCACAATTAACAATAAACTCCTTAAAATGTTGATAGTCTATGTTCAATTCTCCCAAAGTCTGAAAACCATTGGTAATCATTTTTTATTGAAGCGAAGAGGGCTGGTTCGTTGTATTTGTATATATGTATGTATATGTGTATATATATATATATATATATATATATATATATATATATATATATATATATATATATAAAATCAGACACTACCACCACTCATAACATTGACTTTCTGAAGGGCCAAACTACCCCAGTTGTCTACTGAAAGATCTTTACTTTGAGACAATTTCTTATGCTATAGTTCAGACTACCCTCAAACTCAACCTGGCAATCCACTTACCTGCCTTAAGTCTCTCTCTCTCTCTCTTTTTTTTTTTTGTTTTGTTTTGTTTTGTTTTTCGAGACAGGGTTTCTCTGTGGTTTTGGAGCCTGTCCTGGAACTAGCTCTTGTAGACCAGGCTGGTCTCGAATTCACAGAGATCCGCCTGCCTCTGCCTCCCGAGTGCTGGGATTAAAGGCGTGCGCCACCACTGCCCTGCTCCTGCCTTAAGTCTCAAATGCTGCACCACTAAGGCTGGTTTAGGAATTTTAAAAGCATATATGTTCTAGAATTTTTGGTGGTTTAAAATGGTAATATTTTCTCTCATATGTCGTGGATCACAAATTCTGGCAGGGTCCAGGCAAGCCATTCTTCTTTTTCCACGACACTGGTGAGAATTGGTTGTCAGAAGGACAGGTATGGAGGGTGCAAAATAGCTTCACTTGAGTATGACACATGACACCTGTGACGGCAAGGAGCGTGGGATCAGCTGAATCTGCTCGATGGGATATGTCTCTGTGGCTTCTCTAGCATGTAGCCTCTTAGATCATATCTCACGGCTGTTGGGGAGACCCTGTCGGGGACATGACAGGAGACACATTAGCTCTTTTAATAACCTCGGCCTCAGAATCCACATCACCCCCATCAGGCTCCATGTTCAAAGGTGGCACAAAGCTCGCCCCAGTGCAAATGAGGGGCAGCTCTGTTAAACTTCCACGTGACCACAAATGATCTGTCCTTCACTCATGTGCAAAATTCACATCCTCTTGTTTGGAGCGCTGGCTCAGCAGTTAAGAGCATTTGATGCCCTTATAAAGCACCCAGATTTTGTCTCCAGCACCCATATGTGACTGTAGTTCCACGGAGTCTGACACCTTCTTCTGACCTCAGGTCCAGGCATACATGTGGCACACATTACAAAACAGGCAAGCAAAATGTTCATACACATAAAGCATAAATAAATCTTTTAAAAATCGACAGTTTCTTTCATGACTCCTTGCTATAGTTTGGATAAATGACCTGAAAAATCCCTGTGCTGAACGCTGGGTCTCTCTGCCTGTGGCACTCGTGAAGGTTGCTGCAGCCTGTGAGAGGCAGGGCCCACCTGACATCCCTGAGGCTTCTTAGAGTAGTGGGATATATTCAGCAAAGATAATAATTTTTTAATGATGTCTTAAAGAGCTAGAGAGACCCCAGCCCCTCTCCCCGCTCCTGTCCATGTCCAGACCACAAAGTCAGCAGCTTCTTTCATGTCAGCTGCTGCCATGAACAAGGAACAAGGCTAACCTGCCATGGACTGAAATCTCTAAACTGTAAACCAAAATAATCTCTCTTTGGAAGTTGATTGTCTCTGACATTTAAAAATGGTAATGGCAAACTGACTTGTTCACCTGTCCTTTAAAATCTCATTCTTTGGTAACATCAAGCTCGGGTCTGGGGACAGTCCTTTCTTCACAGGGTCCCCTGTGAAGCTTCTGTGTGAGCACAACCTTAGGAGTCTCAGGAGCACTGTGGTTGAGCTGAAAGAGCTATCAGATAAACCCTGAGTGCTCTCCCTCACCATCACTCCCACATCCTGGGGTTGGAACCTATGGCTTGTGTGTGTGCTAGATGTAACTCTATCCCTGAGTTACATCCTTCACCCTTGACATGAGGAAGGATCCTACTGTGTAGCCCAAGCTGGCCTTGAACTTGTCATCTGCCTGCCTCTACTTCCAAGTGTTGGAATTACAGACAGGCACCACCATACCCAGGTCCTCCAAGGTCTTGGAGAAGATTTTGTAAACCTGACCCAGCTATATAGGTAGGTACTGACCGACTTCAGAAGTCTTGATTGGCATATTGGGATGGGAGTGCTGGAAGCACATAGAACTGACTCAATTGGCAGCTAACCTGTGCCCTTAGGGGAATGAGTCAAAGATGGGAAGGGACCGTGTATAGACCAAAGCAGAGACAGATCCTCAGCAACATCTTTGTGGTTCAGCCAACCACAGTGTCCTCAGCTCAACTTGAATGCAGCTTGGAAGTCCTCAAGTTGTCTAAGCAAGTTTGAATTGGATTTTCCTGTTATTTAAGGACATAGGGGAGCTAAAGAAACAGCTCAGTAAGTATAGTGTTCTCTAAGTCAGCATGACCAGGGCCTTGTAAAAAGGTGCAGGCTTATATATCAGCCCCGAGGGTGGGAAGATGGAGACAGGAGGCTTCTGGAAGCTTCCGGGTCAGCCTAGATGAACCAATGAGAGATTTGGTCCCAAAACATAAGCATAAGGGCATCTAAGGGCAAGACCCACCATTGACCTTTGACCTCTATATACACATGTACCTGCACACACCTGAAGTACACATACACACCTAAAATGCCTTGATAATTATGAGCATGATGGTGCTATTGGTCAGGATAAGGCAAAGCGGTGGGAACAGGTGGCCTGGGATGAGGTGTGCTTTCTCCTGAACCTTCCCAACCCCGGTCTTTCCTCTAGCTTCATCCTTGGCTCCGGAATGACCTTTCCTTATATTTGTGGGCCTGCTGCAAAAGTCCTACTTTTACTATAAAGCCATCTTCTAGTGATCTTTCTCTAAAACATTTTAGACATTGTTCATTTATTTCGTGTGTGTGTGTATGTGTTGTGGAATATTTGCACACTGTGTGAAGATTGCTGTAATAAAATGTTGAACGGTCAATTGCTAGGTAGGTGTGATTTCTGGGGAGAGAAAGGAAGAAGAGGAGGAATCTAGACACAAAGGGAAAAGCCTGGAGACATGGAGAGGAAACAGGAGGTACAAGATGGAAGAGAGGTAACACCATGTGATAGAATGTAGATTAATATAAATGGGTTAATTTAAGTTATAAGAGCTAGCTAGGAACAAGCCTATTAGAAGTCTTCATGATTAATAAAAAGTCTTGGTGCCATTATTTGAGAGTTGGATAGTGGGACAGAAAAAGAGTCATTCCATGTGTGCATGGATACACACACACACACACACACACACACACAAAACAGCACACATATGCAGAGGGGAACTTGCGAGAGTTTGTTCTCTCCTTCTGCTAAGTCATGAGCTGTGGTAACAAGTGCCTTTACCTACTGAGCCATCCTGCCCATGCTGGCGGTTCTTCCCTACAGCCTTTATAAACACTTTCCCATCTAGGTTATAATCCACGTTGCCTTCCGAGCCTCCACATCATTTTGGACAAGACTCTCATTGCCCTGCCCCCCTGTGTGCTGACAGAGTCCTTACCAGCCCAGGACTGTCAAACCCATCCTGTGCCCACGTTCGCAGCCTCAGGACCTGTAACAAGCAACTGAACATCTTGATGAGCGAAGGCAGTCTCCCCCATCTTTTCTCAAATAAATCTGTTTACCACCCCTTCTCCTTTAAAAAAAATAGTCTGACTATCCCAGAGCTTAAACTATAAAACAGATTACCACAATAAGATGGAGCTACGGGAATGGTAAGAAAGGTATTTTTTGTGAAACTGCAAACACAGAGAAAAGGAAAGTCGGACTAACAAGTGCCTTTGTTACAGCGATGGCAATAGCGGCCTCTTTGCCAAGCGAAGCGGATGACACACAAGATCTCTCTGAATAAATAAGATGGGTTTACAATTTCATTAGTACTGCTGAAGACTGTGGGAAGAATCTAAAATCAGCGCTACCCACATGGAAGGTCGAATCATGCCCATCAATTTATTTTGATCTTGTGGAAGGCGTTTTGGAGCAGGGCTTAAGAAATAGCTCAACCAAAAGAACAGTCACATTATGTAAAAATGAGCCCCACTGATTTCCATCCATTAACCTTACATAATAAGATTTTAAACATAGCACTGTAATTTCATGATACAAAAGAAAATACCTTAATACAGCAATTTGTTCTAAGAGGTGGTAAACTCTACCGGATAATTTGCCGGAGGGTGGGGAGAATTGAACAGTAACTTCTCACCTTTAAATACATTGAGAAACTTGAGTTGGAGAGGAAAGAAGAGTGGCCAAGTCTAGAGTAATGGCGGTCACGAATGATGGTGGCTATTTAACAAGCGTTCCATGAGCGCTTCCTCTGTGCCGGATGTCGTTCGTGGCGCTGCGGATGCAGGAGTGAATGGACGCGGTTAACGATCAGTTTTTGAGCACTTTCTGTGGGTCCGCGAGCAGAGATCTGTGCAAACTGGCTCATTTGCTCTGTCCTCACCCCAGTTCTCTGAGCATCTTCATTAACCCTTCTTACAGGCAGGGACACTCCAACGAAGCGGTTTCCTGGCAATCACAAAGGTGTCTCAAGGGGTGGCCGTTAGCTACTAGCTGGCACTGATGAGTTCTGAAGCTGCACAGCAATTCAGTGGTAGCAGAATGTCTCACCAGAGAGAAAAAGCCACTTTCACATGTATTCACTGTCGGCTGAAGCACTCCGGTCTCACAGTTACTGTAAAGCCAACATTCAGGATGGCTTTATCTCAGTCTCAACTATATAGAAATCATCGGAGCTCAGTCAGGAGCTCCATGGCTTCAGCTTGTGGGTCTAGAGGAACTCGGGACTTAGACTGTACCTTAGAAAAATATTTTTTTAATCCCTGATTTCAGCATTTTCAGGTAAGAGCCGCTAATATTAAATTTCTAAAATACATTTGGCAGTAGGGTTACAGGGATGGAGAGAGACTAAAAGTCTTCCCGCCCCACCCCTACAGAGCTAACACTCTGAGAAGGGTAACCATGCTGTGGAAATGCAAGAGAAAAGTAATCTGGACAGTGAAACAGACAATTGCAAAGCCCTGAGGTGTGAGTGTGTCTTTGGTCCCCAAAGAACGCAGTGAGGTTATGGACAAAAACAAGGCGAGGCAGACGGCTAATGCAAAAATCCAAGTGGGAACTACCAGTGGCTTGGACTAGGCTTGCAAGTATATTCAACCTGCAGCCTGAAACCCACGTACAACCACGATGACAGCTACAAATGTGGCCCAATGCAGCATCATCAGCTTACTTAAAACTTTATGAAGTTTTTGCCCCTTTTTCTGTGACTCAGACTGTGAGGTTCTTGGGTGTAAATGTTGTAGCTAATAATAGCTTTTTGCAGTGTCAAAGGCTGGACGCCCCTGCCGGAGCAATGAGAAATGATCACCTACTAGAGCTTCTGTGAAGGCAAAGGCAACGGCGACATTTTGTTGATAAGCTAATGACTGGGAATAAGAACTAGGGAGGGATCCAGGAAACCCTGCCAAACGCTAAGGACGGAGCCCAGTGCATCTCTGTTTCCTTCCTGCCCCACAGATCTTCCATATCCCTTGCGTTTGGAGTTCTGTCATCAGTAATACAACTTCTCTACTCAGTGAGAGAAATTTAGAGAGCTCTGTGAGCACAAGGACCTCTGTGCTCCCAACACCATGCTGAGGCGTGTGTGCAGGAAATATCGGCTTTGTGTGTATGTTAGATAAACTGGTTTGGGACACAGACTTGGAATGACTGATTTATTAACTAAAGGCATGTTCACAGGTAACTTCTTTGCTATCTCTAGGAAGCAGCTAACTCTGCAGGGGCAATTCGTCCTAATGTCCCCAAGGGCCAAGATATCAAAGCATCATTAAATACTGACAAGATGGTAGCAGCAGAGCCGGCAACGGTTGGACTGTGTGACTGCTAATGCAGGAAACAGATGGATTTTGTTGTATAAGAGAAGCATGGAGGGAAGTTAAGGATGACAACCCCATTCATGCAACGTTTATGGAGACCAGCACAGAAAAAGAGGGGAGGTTAGTGTAAATCTACCTGGTTTCTTATTGTTAGGAATATTTCTTAAGACGAGCCTCTCTGCCGATGCAAATAATTCCAATCAGACCAAATTAAAGATGCCCACACTTAATGCAGCCCTCCGGGTGGCCGGGAGAGCATGGCGAGGGGGGGGGGAGAGAAGGAGGAGGAGGAGGAGGGAGGGAGACAGACCACGTGTGCATTCTCTGGGGGGCAGCCTAAGTAGCCTGTGGGAGTGGCTCTGACCCTCCCTGGGGTGGGGTCACCGCTTGGCAGGCTTTCCAGGAGGTGGAGTCCGGACCAAGGCAACTCCCAGGGGAGGAGGCTTGAAATGGATGTCAGGGGCTGGAGTGATGCTTCCAATCAAACATCCCAGACTCCTTGGATATAGGGGTGTCCGGGAGCTGGGGTCGCACTTCCAATCAAACACTTATCACCACTGCTAGTGAAACGGCACTATTTTAAATATGGTACGCACAAGGATGCATACCTGTAACCCTAATGCTTGGAAGCCTGAAGCAGGACACTCCTGAGTTTAGTGCCAGCCTGGGCGGCATAACAAGATGTTGTTTCAAAAATGTGGTAGGATATTACAAGTGAAGGGGAGGCAAATAGTATCTGAAGTTAAAAGGGTTCATTTGTAGGAACTGATGAAAACAATTTTATCCCTGCCATCTCTAATACACTTTTCATTAAATATTCCGTGATCTATAGCAGGGAGACTTCTCAATGAACCCATCATCAATTGAAAACATTCGGTGAAAATACATTTGATTCCTTACCCTACAAGATATCCCAGCTTAATTCAGTCTGCCTCAAATGTCCTCAGAACACACCAGCCTATGGTGGGCAAAATCATCTATTTTATAACAAGACATTGACTATCTCATGTTATGTATCGAATGCTGCATTGGAAACAAAAGCAGAGTGGGTGCGTGAATAGCTTTTGTGCCACTGTGAAGTGACAGGCTGGGAGTGGGGCCGCTGGGAACTGGGAAGCAGCTGTCTGTAAGACGCGGATACACTCAGGAAGTTGACAACAGTGGCTGCACGTGACTAGCTCACCCTGAGTTTGCCTCTGATCCTGCCATGTCAACAGGAACGCTATTCATAATTGTTTTGAAAGATATGATCTCGCCATGGAACTCCGTCCGGCCTCAAACCTGAGATCCTCTTGCCTAGGCTCTGCCCTTGCTGGGATTCTGGGCATGGACCACCATGCTTGACATTACTGGGACCTTTTAAAGTAGCTGCCTAGAATAAATTGTTTTATAGTGACTAGTGGTGGCGTTAAAAGAAGAGGGGGAAAAAAAGTAAAGAAAGCGATGTAAATTCTTCATTCATTTAACGCAAGTATTTTGGCAAGAAAAAAAAACAAGTGACTGTTGCTTAGCATATGTAAAGTTCTAGTCCGTATTTAGAAGGCTATTGCTGAATGTAGTGAATTATGTGAATACGTTAACAATTTTTTTTTCATTCAAAACCAAAAAAGAGTGAAGATGAAAGTCATGCACACCTCCCTTCCTGTGAGCACACCGCTCCCAAACTCCAGCACCCCCAGGAATGCCCTTCTACAGTAGGGAAGTTCTGCATCACGCCTCGCAACAATCCCCCTCCACCTGTATCCATGTGTGAGCAGTGCCACCCATCCAAGCGCCCAGCAACTATGCGCGACCTTTCCTTTGCTCTCTTCAGGTACGGAACCTGTGATAACACTTGGTACTGAACTCCCGTGTGTAGGGTGGCTGTCAAAAGACCAACTGGACTAGGATTTCCTAGTCTAACTTCCTCTCTTGGGAACCTAAACTAAGAGCCACAAGAGGAATTTGTCAGTTGGCAGAAAAGCAAGCTGGAAGGTCCTGAAAAAGACTTTGCCACCCAACCTGGCCCCGTGCCCCACCAAAGTACCACAAATAGTTCGTAATTCAGCACACAATTAGACATTTGGGCTAGAGCTTGTGTTTTAGTTTCTTCTGTTGTTTTCGAAAACAAAAATTAACCTATCCGTGAAAGGACTGTAATGAAAGCGGATTTAATGAGGAGTGAAGCAGATAGTATATAACGGTTTTATTTGAAGTCACCAAAGATGTTTTTAAATTTCATACATTTATCTAAAGGGCTGCATGAATACAGTCCAGTTAGTACAAACGCTGACGGTCCCTTCAGGTCATCAAGCTTCTAAGTACTTTTCCCAGCCTAGACTACCTGTGGCGAGAGAACTTCCGGCCGACTCAGCCAGTGCTTCGGAGCAGGGCGGTGGCTCTGGTCCCGATCAGTGGCTTCATCTATTGCTTCTGCCTGAGCAGCCGCAGGCCCGCAGGGATCGACTGCTCGGGTCTGGCGAGCCAGGCGCGGGAAAGCGAGTTTGAAGCAGGGCGCGGTTCGCAGAGCGGCCCGGCCCTCTCGTCTCCCGACGCTGCCGCCAGCAACCATGTCGGAGGCTTATTTCCCGGTGGAGTCGGGCGCGCTGGGACCTGAGGAGAACTTTCTGTCCTTGGACGACATCCTCATGTCCCAGGAGAAGCTGCCGGTGCGCGTGGAGAAGCCCATGCCGCGTCTGGGCGCCTTCTTCCTGGAGCGGGGCGCGGGCGCCGACTCGGACCAAGCGCTCCCGCAGGTGAGGCGAGCCGGGGAGGCCGCGGGGACCCGGGGGAGCTGCCCAGCGCTCGGACTGATTTCCTGCCATCACCGAATTCATTTCTAAAACTCTCCAAAGTTATTGGCTTTCCGAACGCTGAAGGATTGGCTGCAGCCGAGTGCCTCAGGGCTTGGTCCGGCTCATGTTTTCCCTAAAACTTTTTTTGAGGTGTGTGAGTCTGGGGGCTGCAGATCGCCTTGTGCGTTCTGCACTGATGACAGCGTCAGCAGCCTGTTCCCAAGGGCCGGTGATCCCCCCCAAGGGCCGGGGGATGGTGGGGTAGAGGTGGGTGTGACTTAACAGAGGTTGAGTCGCTCGGCCAGGGTCCCACAGAAGCCCATGGTGGCTTAACCAAGTCAGTCCTCGGTAAAAAGTTGCTCATACACTTTTCATTGTTCAGAGTGAATGTGGCAGCTCCGTGTATTAGCCCCTTTGCCCACCTAGAAAACTGACAAAGGCTGGGTAACAAGGTCAGGGGCCTCTAGGAAGTGATAAACTGGGATTCGAACCTAGCGCCTTATGGCTTCAAATAGGAGATTTAATTTCTGGCTCGTCATCTCATCTCATCTTGTCATATTGTTTTCCAATTCTTTTAAGACTTTGAGAAACGTAGACATTGACCCTTTCACCGTCACTGAAGCCATGATGTGGGTTGGGAAGGGACTGCCACCTGACTTCAGATTGATTCCATTTTGTTCTCTTCTACCAGCGTCCAGATTGGTGCATTTATACCAAAGAATATTTTTAAATTATTTTAAAATATTAATTTTTATATTTTTATAAAATATTAAATATTTTATATATTATATATATTTATATATGTTTTATAATTTAAATATTCATTTACTTTGGAAAACTTCCACTTCTGTCCTGTTGTTGTTCTTTGTCATGTTTTCATTGCTGTTGTTATAACCTGTTTTCTGTCTTCACTGCATCTAACATGAAACCTCAGCCTAAGCTGACCTCGTAGAACTTGAAAGTAGCGCAGTGATGCCAGAGGCTGGGGTAGGGGGTGACGACTAGATTAGCGGGCATTGCTCTGATGTGAGCATTAAGGAGTCCTGTGTGCTGCTGAGTAGCGAGTGACTGTAGAGTATAGTGAGGTGCTTGCTGTTTTGAAGAGCTGGGGAAAGGATTTTTAATGTTTTCACTTCACTACGAAGAAATGTTTGAGGTGGGCACTTAACTTGATGTAAACGATATACAGTGTGGAACTGTACTGCATCAGCATCTAGACCCCCATAAACATTCCATTTTAACTTACCCAGTTAAGAAAATAAATAAGGGCTGGAGGAGTGACTGCTTGCGTACAGTTCTTGATGCATTAGTATGAGGACCTGAATCTCTATCCTCAGCACCCACATCAAGAGCCAGGCATGACTGTGTCTCTAACTCTGGCAGTGGTGGGGTAGGGACTGGGGTTAACTGGCCAGCTAGTTTAACTGAACTAGGTAGTGCCAGGTCAACAAGAGAGCTATCTCAAAATTAAGATGGAGAAGGCATTGTGACAGCAGCCTCTGGCTTCCACACATACCATGGGTAGCAGGTAGGCAGTGTGGGTCCCTGCCCTACGCTGACACATACACCCACACACATGCGCTTGCGCTGAAAAGGTAAATACAATTTTTAACTCTATGGTTCATTTCTTCAGATCACGTCATAGTGACTTCCTCATTAGAAGAGGCAGTATTTCCCAGAAAATATGAATTTCCTTTTTTTTTTTTTGTCTCCACATACACTGACTGTGCCTTTGTTTTTGAATTCTGCGCTCTTGTCTGATGCAGGGCACGAAGCTGGAGTTTCCCTTGTGGCTGGCTAAAGGCCTCTTTGACAACAAGTGGCGCATCCTGTCCGTGGAACTTCCCAAGATGTACCAAGAGGGATGGAGGACTGTGTTCAGTGCAGATGCTAACGTCGTGGACCTCCACAAAATGGGGCCCCACTTCTATGGGTTTGGCTCCCAGCTTCTGCACTTTAACCATCCAGAGAATACATCTATCTCCCAGTCTCTGCTGCAGGTAAGCGGTGTGAAGTATTAGGATGTGCATATGTTAGCAGCCAGTGATGGCAGTTACCAGACGTCATTTTCACCCTATGCGTTAGTCAGAGTTCTCTAAAGGAGAAAGAGACAGAGAGAGAATGAGAATGTGTGTCTGTGCGTAGGGTCTTAGAGCTAGAGAGCTGGCCCAGTGATTACATACTGCTCTTTCAAAGGACCCAAGTTTGTGCCTAGTACCCATGTCAGGCAGCTCATAACCACCTGTATCTCCAGTTCCAAGGTCTCTGACACCTTTTTCTGGTGTCCATAGCCACCGTGTACACAGACATTGATATACATACATAAAAATAAATCTTAAAATTTTAAGCTATTAAAAAATTTAAGATTATAATCTAGTTACAGCATTTCTCCCTTCCCTTTCCTCCCTCCACTCCTTCCCCATGTGTCCCTCCCCATTCTCCATCAGATTCAGTCTTTTTTCCACTGATTGTTATTGCACGCATATATATATATATATATATATATATATATATATATATATATATATATATATATATTTGCGTATACATATGTATTCCTATATATGACCCGCTCAGTCTATATACTGTTTCTTGTATGTATGTTTTAAGGACTGATCATTTCAAAAAAAATAATAAGTTGAAAGAGTACCCGTGGGCTCTCAGATCTATAAAAAGCTTCTAATTGGAGAAGAAAACTATTAAGGGGATTTATTAGATTGGCTCACATGATATGGTCTCAGTGGTCCAGCAATGGCTGTGTCGCACAGAAGAGACTAAGAATCAGTAGTTGCGCAATCCCAATCTGGTGCTAGAAGCTGGAGGACTCTTGGAGAACTGCTGGTTCTAGTATCAGCTAAGAAATGCCACCCCGACAGGATAGGGGAACGTGCAAGAGTGAGGGCAAGCAGATGCAAGCAGACGAAAAGCAGCTTCCTTCTCGTCCTTTGATCTGAGCTGCCATCAGAAGGTGCTGCCTAGGTTTAGGGTGGGTCTTCCCATTTCAAGTAAAGAAAATCCCTTCTAGAGCTTGCAATTCAGTTGACTCTTTTTTTAAAAAAAATATTTATTTATTATGTATACAATATTCTGTCTGTGTGTATGCCTGCAGGCCAGAAGAGGGCACCAGACCCCCTTACAGATGGTTGTGAGCCACCATGTGGTTGCTGGGAATTGAACTCAGGACCTTTGGAAGAGCAGGCAATGCTCTTAACCTCTGAGCCATCTCTCCAGCCCTTCAGTTGACTCTTGATCCACCAAGTTGACAACTAGGATTAGCCACTGCGCTTAGGGAAACTTAGGGAACGTATGGTCCATAAATTTGGTTTGTGCTATTCTTGGGTGACCTACACTTACACTGTGTCTGCCAGATTGTTTTGTTTTTTTTAATTGATCCAGGGATGTAGATCAGTGATCTAGTGCCTGCCTATTATATGTGAAGCCATGAGTTCAAGCTCTAGTACCATTAAATATAACCCAGAAAGGTTTTCCACGATATATCCTGGAGGAGTGAGAAGGGGACTGAATGATGGATAAGATCAAGATTTGTGTGTGAAATTATCAAAGAATAAATAAAAGATACTGTATTTTAAAAGGGAAAACCAGTTAATCCAACTGCTGTCAGTCACCTGACCAGGTGGAAAGCTTGTTTACCTGAAGACATGCAAAGGAGGAGGGAGGAATAATTGCTCCTTATAAGTTAATGTATATACATCTTTCCCAGATGATGTTCCATCTTAGATCGTTTTAGGATACTGGCCAGAAAGCCTAAACATGTTTTCTTTAGCCCCCTGGGGCCTCTCACTCATGTGAAGTCCTCTCTACTTTCTGCCATACAGCAGCTCACTAACTTCCATTGCAAAAGGTGTGGCTTTCTCTCATCCTCTCCCCTGTCTTGCTTCCTTAGGCAAGGATCTATAGCTTGCCCTGCCTGTTGGTTTTCTCAGACTTTAATAAAATTCTCCTCTGGCTTCAAAACAAAAAAAAAATTTACACAATTATAGGGTCCTATGTAATGTTTTAATATGTGATGCTTATGTCAGGTTAAACATAGCTATCTTTTCAGTATTAATTCTTTTGTGTGTGTATGGTATGTTTATGTGTTAAGTGAGTGCTGGTGCATTCTTGCCCATGGCACACATGGAGTGGTCAGAAGACCACTTTGGGTGTCAATCCTCACCTTCCACGGTCTCTGTTTTGCTATTGACTACAGTTAAACTAGTCAGTGAGCGTCCCAGGAGTCTCTTGTCTCCACTTCCCATCTCACCACTGAAGCAGTGAAAGTACAGCTGTCCAGTGCTGTGCTCAGCTTTTCCATGGGTTCTGGGAATTCAGACTCAGGTCCTCATGTTTGCTTGGCAAGTGCTTTACCCACTGACCCACCTCCCCAACCCCTTAATCATTGCTTTTTTAGCGTTTGGAAATGTGCAGTTCATTATAACCCTCCATAGCCACTTTATTGTGTGGTAGCACTCCAGAACTTCTTGTTCTTATCCGATACATTTAAAAAAATATGGCCTGCCTATTCCTTTTTGTATTTACTTCCTAAAAATTGGAACCATCAGGAAATTGAAGAAAAAAGACAAAGGTGATGGTAGATGATAGGTGGTAGGCACATTGTTAAACTGTTATAGCCCAGTTGAAGGTCTGGACTGGAGCACCTTTTGGAAGTACTCGAGTTTCTTGTTTATCTGTTAGGTTCCCTTCTTCTGGAATTAAAGCGTGGCTCTCATTAATCTGATCTGTGATTTACTGAAGCTGCGTGGCCTGTCTTAGCATCAGTTTTTCACCTGTACGACAGACGTAACAGTAACATCAAAATCACAGAATTAATAAACAATGCAGTAGTCACGTTTCTGCTGTGATAAAACACCATGGCAAGGCAGCTCACAGAAGAGTTTGTTGTGGGCTTACTGCTCCAGAGGGTAACAGTCTGCCATAGCAGTAAGCAGCCAGCATGGTAACTGCAGCAGGAAACTGAAAACTCACTTCCCTTACAGTAAGCACAAAGCAGAGCGAGTACATTAGCCCGTAGGAAACATTCCCATTCAGACCACTGCAAACTGTAGCTAAAACAGTAATATATATATTACTGTCCTTTGTGGTATATCCTATTTTAACTCTTCTTAATTATTCTTGTAATGTCAGAAAAAAGGGATCCTTTGTGTCTCCTGAGCAATAAACAGTCAAAAGACTTTAATGCCTCCTTTTTAGTTTTATACAAACTGTTGGCTCTTATAAAACTGGAGAGATTGCTTATAGGTTAAGAGAGCCTGCTCTTGCAGAGGACTTGAGTTAGCTTCCCAGCAACCATGTTGAGTGAGTCTCAGTGGTCTAGAGCTCCAACTCCAGGGGACCCAGTTCCTTCGTGGCACCTTGGTAGTCACTTCAGCAGCACAGTAAGAACCTGTCTCAAAAAAGAAAAGAAAAGAAACAAAAACAAAAAAACTTGGGGCTGGTGGGCTGTGATGGTACACACCTTAACCCCAACAGTCAAGAGGCAGAGGCAGGTGGATTTCTCTATTTGTTCAAGGCCAGCATGGTCCACATAATGAGATCCTGTCTCAAAAACAATAACAAAAAGTTTGGGTTTGGAGGGATGGCTTAGCAGTTAAGAGCACTGACTGGTCTTTCAGAGGACCTAGGTTTGATTCTCAACACGATATGGTGGTTCACAGCATTCTGTAATTCCAATTCCAAGGGTATCCAACACCTTTTTGTGGTCCCCCAGGTCCTGCGCATATGTGGTACAAGACATATATGCAGGTAATATACTCATACATAATATAAATATAAAGAGAAAAAGCATTAAATCTTATTTTGTGACTGCCTGATACCACAAAATTAAGGAAGGAAAGAAAGAAACATTGCTATTCATTCAGTAAAAGAAGTCCATACATAGACTACAGACCAGAAGGTTGATGCAAGTTCACGAAAATGCAGAATGCAAAGCATGTTTGTTTACCAATATTTGGCCTTTTGGGTATCTCGTTAAGTTACTTGGTAGACCTCTAACTTGTTCAGTGTTCTAGGCTGGCCCGAATTTAGGATCCTCAGCCTCCTAATATCTTGGATTACATTCTGTGCCAATAGGCCCAACTCCCAGCACTTGTTCTTGAATTAAAGTTTTCTTAAAATAAGTTGTGTGTTTTCTTTTCTCATCTCTGCTTTCAAGTGTTTCAGAGTTGCTTCTAGACTAAATGATTGTCCTGTGAGACAGATGTGAAAGCTGAATTGGGGCTCGTGGTTTTTGCTCAGCACAGTGGTGAAATGATGCCTCTTGATCTTATGCACCCCCATCCTGCTCTTAGACTGAGAAAAATAGAAACCGAATCAGTTCATCCCAGATCCCATCTGGTTGAAAGCTGTTGGTTACAATTCCTGTAGTCATTGTTACCAATAACAACACGCAGTGCTTTTCCAGGGGCTTACTATGCGCCAGCCTCTTGCTATCTGCCCTACATACATTGCTTCTCTAGTTTTAGTGACAATCCATTGGATTTCCATAACAACCTATTTTATTGTAAAAGAAACAAAGGCTTTCTTTAGTAGTAGAGGGCATGCAAGCCTCCTGGGTGAGTCCTGAGACCAAATTCTTTGAAGCCATCTAAATATTCCAGTATGGGGGCTGGATAGAAGGCTCAGTGGTAAGAGTACACGTTGCTCTTGAAGAGGACCCGAGTTCAATTCCCAGCACCCGCTTTAGGTGGCTCACAGCTGCATGTAACTCCAGCAACAGGAGGGCAGGTACATTTATATCCATATACACATAGCCACATAATTTTTAAAAAAATAACAATAATGTCAGATATGGTGGTGAACACTTTTAATTCTAGCACTTGGGAGGCAGAAACAGGTAGTTCTCTGAGTTCCAAGCCAATCAAGGCTACATAGTGATACCCTGCCTGATAAATAAATAAATGAATTAACGAATAAATACATAGTGATACCCTGCCTAATAAGTAAATAAATAATGCTCCAGTTTAAAAAAACAAAACAAAAAACATCTGAGGACCAGCAAGATGGCTTATCACGATGAAGGCACTTGCATCTGAACATGATGACTGTGTTAGGTTGGAGGAAGGAGTGTCTCCCACAAGTTGTCCCCCTAACCTCTACACACATACATGGTATCACATGTGCCCTCTGTCTCCCCTCAAAAATAAATTAACAGGTCTTCGATCTGTCTGGCTTTATGAGATGTGGTATTGGCCCTGATTCTCTTACTCTTCTTCAGACTTTTATTGGCCGGTTCCGCCGCATCATGGACTCCTCCCAGAATTCTTACAATGAAGACACATCTGCACTAGTAGCCAGGCTAGACGAGACAGAGAGGGGCTTATTTCAAATAGGGCAGAAAGGACTGAATGACTTCCAGAGCTGGGAGAAGGGTCAGGCTTCTCAGATCACGGCATCCAGCCTCGTTCAGAATTACAAGAAGAGAAAATTCACTAATATGGAAGACTGAAAGTGGAACAGAACTGCAGCTTGTGGATCTCTGTGTCCCTCAGAAGACCACTTAGCTTCATGACCCAACTACTGCCTCAGGACTTCAGCAGTCTCCAAGCTTGGAACTATCTGGTTGGTGGCAGATGTGGATGCTTTTGATCCTATTGGTCTTCCTGGACTTTAGTTACCTGCTGTTCCACAGCGTGGGCCTTTTGACCCCAAGACTGCAGCTGAGATTGAGCTGGTCTTAAATAGGGGTCATGGACAAATGCAAAGTCAAGGTGGAACTAGGATTCCTCGAGTGTCTGGTCTCCTTGGCTGCAAAGGACAAGCACAAAGTGGGCCATCTCTGCCTGTTCACAAATTTCTCCTCAGCTGATTTGCCTTACCTTCCTCATGGCTGGACAAAGAACGGCACCCCCACTATGCTGCCCGCCTGCTGGGACTTACCCCAGTTCCCAAAACAGGAAACTGGGAGGAAAGGGGAAAGTCAGATGGATGGCATAGCAGAAGGGAGGAGACATTGAGCTTCTGTGCCCTGTAATGAGGGCTTTTGAGCTAGAACCACATCCCTCAGTCCACCCAGAGGGGCCACGTTCCTGTGTTTGTCAGTGATCTCTGGAGCACTGGCACACGTCTTCTGTTCCCTGTCTAGAAGAGCTGTCAGGGAGGTGCTAGGAGTTGAAAAGTGGTTATTAACTGGGTGTTTACCAGTAATGTTTGCACCAGGGGCTTACACTGAAAAACAGCCTGCAAGTGTTAGTAGGGAAGACGCCTTTACATCTTTTTCTCCAGGAAATATTACAACATTAATGCAAAGAGGACCCCTGACCACTTACTGGAAATCTGTTTAAAACTGCACCAAACGGAGGGATGAGTTCTCCAGATCCTAGGCTGTCACTGTCAAAAACCTCATTTCCTAAGGCCATTTGGACTGTCTGATGGACAACTTTTTCACACCACCGGTCACCCCTGGCATCCTATAGCTACTGGAAAATATCTTCATTGTAATTTGGAGAGATTTGGGTGTCCAGATCCCACAGATAATTTAATGGATACTTAAAATGACAGAGATGCTTTTAAATACCTGTCTTAGCATGAAATTGCTTTTATCATTTGACTTCATTCTAAATAAATGATGAACTTTACATTTTGTACATGTGTTGTCTAACTGCAAGGCTGCCAGGATTCAGCAGACCATCTAAGGACATGTTCTTTGATCGTATTTGACTGTAATGCTCAAATCTGTATTTTAACAACTGCACTTGTATTTGTACAGTATGCAGGAATACCAGGAGCGTTCTCTGGGAGTGTGCTAGGCCCTAGAAAAATGACACATCATTCCTACCACAGCTTTTGTGCATCCTCAGGGCCCAGAAACCAGGGTGCAAAGATTATATTAGCTTAGCTTTTGGCAGCTCTGCTTTCACAGGTAGCTTTGTCTTTAAAGATAATACTGAGACTGCTAATGTATTTCTCTTTTTAAAAAGCATAAAACTAATTTTCTCAGAGGCCACGTATTTAGAACTTGTTTTAACTTTTTAAACATTATATTATAGTTTTTAAACTGATTTTCAATTACATAATGTCCTTCAAATCTGTCGGACTTTTCCTCTTCCTAGAAACCACCCGCCCCTCTCAAGTTCAGGTTTCTAGGTAACTGTTTAGTTCATTCGAAGAGCTGGGTTTTTTTTCCCTCAAAAAGAATGAATTGTCTCAAATATTAAAGTGTTTCTAAAATTGAGAGAGTGAATGTGCTTTTTTTCCCTTAAGGGCCCTCTATAGGTAACTGACCACAGTACAGACAGAAGACTTCATTCACTCTGCAGGTTTCCCTAGGGACACACTGGGCCAAGGCGCTCTCTGAGTTCTTTCTGCTGTCCCTGACCTCTAACGTCTGGACAACTCCAAGCTTAGGCTATGGATCTTGGTATATGCTGATGACTCCCAAGTTCAGAGCTCCAGCCCGGCTCTTGCCCTCCAATCTGAGACCCGTACCCAACCATCTGCATGATGTCTCCACTGGAGCGTCTGACAGATCGCATCGGGATCAAGACTGAGTTTCCAGTCGTAGTCCCAGTCCACGCTTGTGACCTTTGTCTTCTCTCCTTGTTGCTCTGAACAGAAGAATGTGAGTGCTAGTCTGGCTTTTCCTTCTCCATCTCTTGTAGGCTCACCTTTAAGCAACTGACCACCTCTCCTACCTCCAGTGCTATCACCTAACTGCTCTCTGCATTCACCTTCCTTCTTCAGACTTCTCAGCATCTCCCCGATGCTTTGGTCCAAACATCAGATCCAGCCAGCGTCTTCCCATCTGAGTGGAAATGGCCACCCCATCCATCATCCTCACACTATCTGTTAAAAACTCTGCCTTTGGTCCACTGACCAGTAGTCAGTCACCTTTCTTACTGCTTCTGTAGCAGGAATAATCTGTTTCTTATTTTATATAGAGAATTTCTTCCTAAGAGTTGAGCCTCTTGCAGAGCTACTCATTTCATCCTCAGTACCATTGAACCAGCAGACTGCCGTGTCTGAAGTAGTCACACAGGAATGTGAAATATTAAACATCTCCAAAAGCTCATCTAAGAGTTGGTTTCGGAGCTGCAGAAATGTGGCTCATGCCTGGCAGTCAGGAGGCCTGGGCTCAGTCCTCAGCACTATTAAAGAAAATTCTGCATGGAATTCTTGTTCCGTCACCAATCTTCAAGAACCTCCAGAGAACTTTTTATCTGTATTGAAACAATGGTGTGCGATACCAAGATTAATCTTTGCAAAGAGAACCGTGGAAACCTCTTCCATGTTTCTGGAAGTGTTTTTGTGTTGATGAGGAAAATATGTACTTCGAGGATCTTATAGAACAAAATATAGACTGTAATTATAAAATGACTGGCTAAAAGTGCTTGCTGCCCAGTCTGACCACTTGAGTCCAGTCCTCAGGATCCACGTAGTTGAAAGAGAGAATTCATTCTCTTAGGCTGTCCTCTGACCTCCACGTGTGCACCAGAGCCTGTGTGTGTGCACGCACACAAAATACATTTTAAAAAATTTAATAAGAAATTACTCTCTGCACCATGGCTTCAACATTTGTTCTCTAGTAAAGGTGAGCAGTTTGGTGGGACTGCGGAGATGGCTCAGCGGGCAAAATGCTTGCCTTGCAAACACGATCTGAGTTTGATCCCCAGAAGCCATGGCCAAATACCAGGCATAGTGACTGCACAGTTGTAATCTTGGCCTTGGGGAGGCAAAGGTAGGCAGATCCTTGGGGCTCACCCACAAGCACCAGGCAGCCTCGCCTACTGAGCAAGCTATAGGCCAGTGAGAGACAGTCTCAGATAGACGTACAGTACCTGAGGGGTGACACCAGAAGTTACCTTCATGTTTTCATTCTTATGTACACATGTGCACATGTACCCAAATACACAAACACACAAAGAAAAATAATGAAAGGTCTCGGAAAGCTGGTATTGCTATCTCCTGATATTGCCCTCGTGAGTGATCTCCCTTTGTTAGTAGTGGATAAACGGTACAGTGGAGCGAGGGCCAGTCAGCAGGGTCACTGTACTGGCTACTCTTCTTGTCACTGTGAAAGGTTTATTTTGACTCAGTTGAAGGGGCTCGGGTGCAGACATGTCTCTGGCCACGGGGACATGCAGATGTTACCTCTTCATAACAAAGTCGAGACAGCAAGTGGAGCCTGGCATTAAAGTGGAGCTCAAGGCCAGTTCAGTGACCTGCTTCCTCCAGTGAGTCCCCACCTTCTGAAGATTCCATTATGTCCCTAAACAGCACCACCAAGTGGGGACCAAGAGTCCAAAGGCACGGGGCAGGTCACACTGAAGCAACTCCATCTTACTGAAAGCAAATGACGAAAGCCTGGGTGGGCTGGGCCTGCTTTGGTTTGAGCATATCATGGATTTTTCCGCCTTCTGCTTGTCTGCCTAGTTATTCAAGCAGACAGTGTAGACCAAATGGTTTGCTTGGCAAGTAGCAGCATCCTTCTTCCAGCCCCAAAGACAGGCTAAGAAGACAAGGAAACTTAAAGGGATGCAAGAAGAGAAAGGAGTCCCTGATCTTGGAGTTTGGTTGAAGTTCTTCATCCACTGAGTCAAGAACTAAGGTACAACCAACAGATTTGCTTTGAAGTTTGCCTGCAGAGATAAAACTCCTTTTTCTAAGATAGAACCCCAGACAAGGATGTTAAAAACAGAAAATAAAAAAGGTTTCTTGAGGTAAGAGTAATTGTGGCCTTTTAATTTTTTTTAAACCTTAGCAACATACCTCAAAACTATCTTACAATTTATTTTACAAGAAGGAAATACTTGAAGAAAAATAAACCAGCTTGTATTTTTGTACTTGTTTTTAGAGCATCACGTAATCTTCAAATCTTATTTAAATTCTGTGCCCTTTGAGCAATGTAATTTCAAAAGCCACAGAATTATAGACACCCAAATGTGACTTTCTTATGAGTTTTCCCACATTGGGTGTGTACTGCCCTTCCCTGTCTTCAGGAGTCTGTCTGCTCTGTATCTAGGATATATACTAACGTCATTTTCTTAGGTATCACTCTCTAAAATGTCCTTATGTTTAAGCATGTATGTTGTTCCTTATCGCTACTTAATAAGCTCACTGGCTTTACCTCACTGTGACTCATTGTGAAGTTCTGTCCTGTGCAAGGATCGAGCATCATTTGTGTGGTGGTCACTTGGGGGAAACTCCAGAGTCTGGCAGCAGTGCTGGGCTGTGTCTCCCTGCTGCTGTTGATAGTCCTATTATCCTGTTGTTTCCCTTCTTGTTCGGGTAAAGGTTCGTGGTCCTCACTGTCCCTGGAAGGTCTCATCCTGCCTGCTTTTCCAAGATCCACATCAGAACTAAAGGTCATTATTTCATTCAACTATTTGGAAATAATTTTGGATTCATAGAATAAATGTAAACACAGGACAAAGAGTCTTTCTGTATTCTCTCTCTAATAACTTGAATCGTGGTACATTTTCAAACAAAATGTTAACACAGGTCAACGTGTTAATCCCCAGACTTAATGTAGACTTCACCAACTATTCTACTGATGTCCTTTCCTATTTCAGAATCTGATTCAAAATCCTGTGTTACACTTAGGGATCTATTGCTCTGACAGGTAAAATAGCGTCAGCATGGCATCTGAATTTTGGAAGTTCATCTTACCAGAGTAGTTTCATTGCATAAGGAAGAGAAGGCAGGGTTTCCAGGCCAGCTAGCCCCATTCGCTTATGGGACACATAGCTAGTGAACTTACCGTGAGGGCAGAACTACTCACTGGAGCCCCTAGTGCATACATCTGGCAGAAAAGGATGTCTTGGATTCTACTTAAAATTTCTTAGCATTCTGTCTCCGACAATCAGTAACTTAATTGTCTCTCCCTTTCCCTTCTGGCTCCTTCTTGGTAATTTTCTTTGTGTCTAAATGAGCTTAGGATGAGCACGATTTTATATACCAGCATTATTAACAAGTGCCGGCACAGCTCTGAAAATAGTGCCTGGGAGTCACTTGTTTCGGAACTCAGAGAGCCGGCTCCTGCTAACTCCCACCCGTGGCTAATTACAAAAAAGTCCCAAGCCCACAAGACAATTTCAGCCCCAGTTTCATCCCTGAGGGAGGAAAAATCTGTCTGCCACATGATTTGCATGCAGAACTAAAGCTTGCCTGGGGACGTTTTCTTTGGACACAAGGAGTAAGTGAGTAGCTAAGAACAGAGCTCCAAGTTCACCAGAGGTGGACTAAAGGGAAGGGGGTTTGTTTTGAAGCCCGGAGACTCATCTGTCTCTTCAAGAGCAGAGCAGTATTTAAACTTCCAAAGAACAGTCATCTTCACGTTCGCTCTTGCTGAGGAGATAGCCCCAGATCCTTCTTTCACATTTTCCATTCAAGATACCATGTTTAAGTAATATGTTTCTTTTCAAGTAATGAATCAGTCCAGGAAACACTAGCTGAAGCTAGCTCAGGCTTTGATTGATTTTTCAGAGGGTCTTACCAGCTGAATTTCTCAAATCATTCCAAATATTTTTAGTGGGGAAAAGAGCCATATGCCAATGATAAATTATGCTGCTGTGTGACCAGGCATGGCAGTCAAGTGCTCTGATTTTTTAAGGCCTTTTAAAAAAGTCAATAAAAATTAAAAACCTTATTTCATTGAGATGTTGTTATTTCCTTTTAAAAGGCTTTTCTGCCAACTGCAAATAAACCATATAAAAAAACCATTTGCCTTGGGTTATTGTATGTGTGTCTGTAGAGAGAACAGAGTGTTCCTCTGAGCTAAATGGGGAAGAATGTATCACTGTGGAATTATAGCTCGCACATACCCACCTCCTCCCTGTCATCCAAGTGGTATGGTAAGGTCTCGCGTGGTCCCACACTGCCATGCCAGTCTCCTGGGGGAGATGTTCTCTGTTCGGGGCATCAAGGAAAAGAACTAATGCACGGAGGACAAGCTGATGGAGGCTGTTGAGGGTTTGATCCTTCCAAAGTGAGAGCAGAAGGACCACTGGGAGGAACTAGTCAGACTGCTGAGAATCCCTGATGTTAGCTAGGTGGGCTGATATGTGTCTGTAATCCCTGCTTTCAGAAAGCTGGGGCTGGAGATTTGTAACTTCAAGGCCAGTTTGGGCCACCCTGTCTCAAAGAAGAAAATGGTTTTTGTTTGTGTCCGATGCATGCAAAAAAAAATGTGTAACTTATTTGTATGTTATGACATGTTATAATACAGTGGATGTCCAGAAGTTTCCATTCAGTTCTAATGCAATCATGTTCCTCCTGCAATTTCCCCTTACCCACCACCTCCAGAGGTACTATCCTTCTTGATTTTATGTTTCTCATAAAATTATCCTTCTTGATTTTATGTTATATCAGATTTTTAGATCTGATGAATATATTGTTTTGGTTTGTTTTTAAAGTCTATGAAGATAATATACTCCCAGATGTGTTGCAGCCGGAGGGCTGGGGACTCTTTTGCTCTATCTAGATGGGAACGAAAGCTACATAAGGGGCAGCTCTCTCTACTTTATTAGCCAAGTTCCAGAGGCCCAGGCCTGGGTCTTCACAGCCATAACCTTATGGCTTCTATCATCAGGTTTTGGAAGCTGGAATACTTGCTCTAGGAGTTCAAGGCAAAGGCTTATTGCTTTGCACTTGGAGTATCAACGTCCTGAGGCTGGAGTTCCAGCTCACACGCTTTTGTGTGTTGGGAAGCATGGCTCTTTGGACCTCGGCAGCTCTCTCAATTCAGCACAGGACCTGCTGTCCTCCTGTCTCTGCCCCACCTTTGGCTCTTCCCAGCCTCTTTCCCACAGTCTCAGCTTCTATAGACTCACCCTTGTTCACACTCTGGAACTCTTGAGCTGCCTCCCTAGTGCTACAGTACAGTTCAGGCTAGTCCAGTATCAGGTCTTCTGCAAGGGCAACAAGTACTTTGAACAGTGAAGCCATCTCTCCAGCCTCAATAGAAGCAAGTTACAGGAAGGACTTGCTTGGGCTTTAAGTTTCATTATGGTAAAGAGGGCGTGGTGGAATTCTTGGCAGGGGGAGTGAACAAACAGAGGCTTCTTGCATCTTGGTAGATCAAGAAGCAGAGAGGAGGGCCCACACCTGGGTACTTGCCTATCAAAGTGGCTTGGGCTGCTGCCAAGGGCCATGTCTGGATCCATGGCTCTGCTGCAGCTGCAATCTCTGTTGATGTCCATGGTTCCTGTTACCACTGCACATAGTGAGGATAGGGTTACACAGACTTGGTCCTGCCCCTCACCAACTGCACCAGTCTGGAGAGTGGGCCCTCCACCTCCCCAGGGCAGCACAGTAGAGCTGTCCTTGTTGGTATGGGTGCAAGTGAGCTAGCCTTGAATATGTGAGAGTGGACGAGCTAGCTGGCTTGCCGTGGCATGGGCAAGAGAGAGATAGCCCCTTTGCTCCTCCCCCTTGTCACCTACTGCAGGCCAGAAAAGCTGCTCCCATGGTCATGAAAGTGAGAGAACCAACCTCCCCTCTCCAGCTGCAGCACCCCGGATAGTGGGCCCTGCACCTACCCTGGGACGTATACTAGAGAGGGTCCCATTAATGGGGGTGTATGCAGGTGATTCAGCACCATGACTGCGTGTGGGAGATCTGGCCCCACCCTTCACCCATCACATGGTGTGGGGGAAGATGAACTCCCTCCCATTCCTCACTGCCTATGGCCAGTGGGAGTACTGGCCTGAGGTCCTCAGAGTGGGAAGATTGACACTGGCCCCTACTGTTGTGGAATGTTATTTTAAGATGTGTTACATTTGTTTAATGATGCAAAGATGTGTTGCATTCTCTTAGGTTACATTGTTTAACTCTGTGAAGCTGTGTTACTTTGCCTGTCTAAAACACCCCATTGGTCTAATAAAGATCTGAACAGCCACATCGAAAGGCAGGAGAAGCTTGGCGTTGGTAGCACACACCTTTAATCCCAGCACTTGGGAGGCACAGACAGGCGGATCTCTGTGAGTTTGAGGCTAGTCTGATCTACAAGAGCTAGTTCCAGGACAGGCCCTAAAACTACACAGAGAGAAACCCTGTCTCGGAAAACCAAAAGAGGAAGGAAGGGAGGGAGGGAGGGAGGGAGGGAGGGAGGGAGGGAGGGAGGGAGGGAGGGAGGGAGGGAGGGAGGGAGGGAGGGGAAAGAGAAGAAAAGAAAAAAAAAGGCAGGAGAAAGGATAGCCAGGGCTGGCAGGCAGGAAGAAAATCTGAGAGGAAAGATCGGGGAGCAAGAGGAGAGAAAAGACTCCAGAGGCCAGCTACACAGCAAGCCACGGAGTAAGAAGTAAAGAAAGGTATATAGAATAGAGAAAGATAAAGGCCCAGAGGCAAAAGATAGATAGGATAATTTAAGAAAAACTGGCTAGAAATAAGCCAAGCTAAGGCCAGACATTCATAAGAAAGAATAAATGATTATTTGGGAGCTGGGTCAGGTTAGCCCCCAACGAGCTTGCAAGTAAAGAGTTAAATAAATCAACCCATTACACCCCACTGGCAGCAGCACTAGGGAGAGCAGGCTCTGCATCTTGCCTGGGAGGACCAATAGAGCTGACTGTGTTGTGTGTGTGTGTGTGTGTGTGTGTGTGTGTGTGTGTGTGTGTGTGTGTGTGCAGGTGAACAGGCCCAGGGGGCATGAGAGCAGAGAACTGGTCCTGCACTCCCCCCCCCCAATGTCTGCCATGTGGTGGCAGGGGTGAGGAAGAAAATACCTCTCTCCCTCACCACCTGCCACCTGCAGCAGGTGAGAGAGCTGGCCCCGAGGCCATCAGAGAGGGAGAACTGGCTCTGCCTCTCACCAGTGGCAGCACACAAGAGAGAGGGCATGGCTGACCCTGATGGTGGGGACTCAGGTGAGTCGGGTCTGTAGGAGTGAGAGCAGGAGAGCTGTCCCCACCCCCTCCCTGGTATGGCACAGAATGGTAGGGGTAGGGGAACTAGGCCCTCACCCCACTCCTTGCCCCTCCAATAGAGGCAGGAGAGCCCGAGAATGAGAATAGAAGAGCTGGCCCTGCCCCTCACTGAGGGCAGCAATCCAGAGAGCTGGCCCTGGGGGTGTGAGTGCCTGTGAGCTGGACCTGACATGTGAGAGCAGGAGAACTGGCCCCACTCCTTGCTGTCACATGGGGTGAGCCAGCCAGGGCAAATGCTGGAGAGCTCATCTGGGTGGTGACAATGAAAGAGAGCTGGCAGGCTGACCAACTCAGCTACCCACCCAGGCCCAGAACCAGGACTACAAGGTAGCCCACCCCAACACCTTTGTGAACTGCTGGAGCATGTGAAGGGGCTGAACCTGCAGACACAAGGCAACAACAGGATATCCAAGAGGAGTCCCAATGAGGGCTCAGTATTGATATCGTAGCAGAAGCCAGAGGCACTGAACCAGACCAACGACTCATAGCAATGAGCACTTACAAGTAAAGATGTATAGACTAAAGGGTACACTGTGTGACTCCCTGGACCACACTACAGCTTCCTGCCCAGATTTGTTCTATTATTTGTTCGTTGTTATTATGGTTTTTTGGGTTTTATTTTTAAACTTTTTTTGGTGGGGGTGGAGTTGCAAGGGCAGAGGACAGAAGCAAGGGGACAGGGAGATGAGTGGGATTCATGGATGCATGGAGAGAAATCCATGAAGAATTAATAAAAAGTTGAAGAAAAAGAAGAGAGGAAGACTACAAGTAGAGCAGGGCTTGGCCACCGCTAGTCCCTACATTCCAAGGGTCCCACAACCCCCCAGAGCAGCCCCACCAACTGGGGACCTAGTCTTCAAATGCAGGAGCATGTGCAGCACATTTCAAGTCTAACCCGTAACAAGCAGCAGATCCTGCGTGTGCAGTCAGAAGAGCCTGTGCCGCACTAGTGCTCAGATTGGAATTCCGCCTGTCACGCCTTGCTCACCTATGTTCTTCAGCTCACACGTGGGCCAACCACAGAGCTTGCATTCACCAAAGGCTTAAGTCACTGGGGAGGTGTTTCCCTTCTTGTCCACACTGCAGGGAGCAGGGCCATCTGGAGCCAACAAGGCTTAGTCTACCTGGAGTAGAGCCTTCCAAAGCCTTGCGTGTGACCAGGCCAGGGCGGCCCTTTCTCATGACACCACCTTCCAGCACAGCGTCTACAGGGAACACCGCACTCGTAATGGAAATCTTGCTGGGCGATGGTAGCGCGCCCTTTAATCCAAGCACTCAGGAGGCAGAGGCAGATGGATCTTTATGAGTTTGAGCCCAGCCTGAGCTACAAAGTGAGTTCCAGGACAGCCAAGGCTACACAGAGAAACCCCATCTCAAAACACGAAACAAAATAGAAATGGAAATCCTGGCCCAAGGTACACCCATCAAATAACCACTACCTGCAGTATAAATAGGATTCCACTTTCTGTTTCAAAACAGGGCTCATACTATTGACAATTCAGGCTCATTCCTGAGATTGCACATTGCTGTTTTTGAAATGTTGCTCTGCGTAGCATTCTGCCTCTGGGGTCTCTGGCCTATTTAATCTGATATCTCAATTGGCAGAACACTGAGGAGCCTCTGAATTTGATTGCATATGTCTAATCTACAGACTTGGCTGTTGTAGAACTCCCCGGCCTGCCTCTGCCTCCATGCTCTCTCTCTAGTCCCAGCACAATGATGGAGGGCTTGCTGTGATGAGGACCATAGTGCAAAGGAAGCAGGGCCCAGAGGAAGCGAGCTCCCTTCAGACAGACAGGGCCCAGGCTCAGCGAGCTCCCTTCAGACAGACGGGGCTGACTGATTTCTGTCATCTTGTATGGCTTCTACTGGGAACAGAAGCTTGTCCTATTCAGTCACTCATCCATCTGTCCATCCCCCCAGGAAGGGCCTTCTCTGCCCTTGTGCCAGTGGTAGGCATGGGGTCTGCAGCTGGGGGGTGAGGTGGGGAATGGGTGGCTGGCCATCCGTCCTGCCTTTGTGCAGTTTACATTCTGTGAGGTGAGAAAGATGATAAGCCGGACTGGAGTAAAATATGTGAGGTGAATTAAGTATGAGTGAGGGCGAACAGCTGGAGACACTCTTTACATGATGAACTTAAGAAAGCCAAGGATAGGCGCAGAGCTAGCTATGTGCAAAGGCCGGTGTAAGATATTCGAAGCAGAAGATCTTCCAACCAGTGTCTGGTTCTGGAAGAAGAAAATAAAATCTGTGGTACGGCATGCTTTTGAGAAGGGGCAAAGGCAGGCCCTAGCGGCACGGGTGTGGATGGCAGTGACAGGTGAGGTGGTGGAAAGGAACAGAGTTAGATCCCTGGGGGTAAACAGAAAGGACAGCCCGGGCATAATTAGCTGTTATTTGGGAAGATGGGGGGTGTTCCCTTATCAAACGTATAAGCCCAGCAGGAGCCACATCACTGGCCTTGAGAACCTAGGCTATGGCACCCTTCCAAACCAGAGCTAGGACATGGGGTTATAACAGTTAAGCAAATGCCACAGCCACAGTTCTCAGTGTCCCCAGGCCAGTGCTACCTGTGAATGCATTGGAACTACAAATCCCAGTGCTTTGACCTGGACCTTCCGGCTGCACAGGACACACAGCCTCTTACCGGAGAGATGCTCCATGAAATCAGAATTGCAAGACGCATCCTCCAGTGTGCCCTGCAGTCAAGATGGAGATTCACCTGGAATCACCACACAATGAGGACCGGACCAGCTCACACGGGGTGAGCTGATCTCAAGGTGTAAGAAGAGAGACAGGTCTGTGTCTCCACAGTGCTGGCAAAACTTCCTAGTTGGCTTCTGTGACCCTGGCAAGGTGTGAGAGAAATTCCCTGAAGCAAGTTGAAGCCTTCCAACCAATTTTGAGCAAATCAGGCAAAAAAAAAAAAAAAAAAGAAGAGAAAAGAGGTTATTTTCAACCACGGACCAGCTGCAGAGAGTGTTACCAAATTATCTGCTAAGAAAGCCTACCTTTGGGCTAAGACTACCCCCACCCTGAGTGTGTGCGGGGTTGAAAACAGTTCTGTGCCTTCAGTAGCTCACAATGCAGCCCTCCTTCACAGCCAGCAGAACAACAGGCTTTGACACTTTAATTATTCCAATAGAAACCCGTTAATGGGGTTTTAGTGAAAATAGAATTCAAATAGACTTCAAGTCCCCTGTTTTTTGCAGCCAGAGGCACTGGCTAGAGATTCATTTCCACTGTGCCATAGTTGAGAGTTATGGATGTTCAAGAGTGTCAACAACACAGGGGAAGGTGACTGGCTGCAGCAAGGTCTGTCATAGACCCACAGGAAGCGCTGCCAGCTGGGCACCCCAGGTCGCTGCAGGGAGGGACAGCAGGAACGCTTCTGGGTTGTGCTCCTCTGCCCTGCATGGCATGGGCTCCGCCAGCTTGAATCTTCACAAGATGACCAGAGTGTCCATTTCCATCTTCTTCATAGCTTAGATGGATCATTTCTCCAGTAGGGTCCAGTGTCTCATCTGAGAGCACCCAGGTTCAAATCCAGATTGCCATTTTAGAAGTGCATGATTGGGGGTGAGCCACTGGTCCTCGTTTTCCACACCTGTAAAATGGGAACATAGCTGTGCTTTTTATTTTATTATTTTATTTTTTATTTTTTTATTTTTTTTATGCTCTGAGGAGACCTGTAACTTCAGAAAGAATAATAAAGCCTCAGGGTGAAACTGGTAGGGGCCAGGGTCAGACATCCACTTAGCTGGCAAAGTACTCCCAGGCCCACCCATCTACCTCCTTCATCCTAGGCATATTCCTGTCTGGCAGGAAACCTAGAAGTAATTGGTTCCTCTTACCCCACCTCGACTTTTTTTTTCTCCTATTGATTGATTGATTGATTGACTGAGATAGGGTCTTAGTCTATGGTCCAGACAGACCTGGAACTCAGGGTTGTGTCTCAGCTCCCGAGTGCTAGGATTGACGGCATATCTAACCATGCCCAGCCTCTCCTGATTTTATCACTTCCCGTCCTTGCTGTTCCAAGCTGCTCACAGCGACTGTTGTTTGGGACACATTAATGCAGTGTGTCATGAGGTTACACCAGTGTTTACATACCACATGTCCTCTCATGAGGGACTGAGCCCATGTCTAACTCTGACAGTGACCCAGATAAATGGCGCCCGTTTGCGAAATGAGGGGATATTTTGGAGTTTGGGGGCTGGTTTTGGAATGCTGGGAATCATCTTACACATGCTAAGCAAGAGCTCTCTTCCTGAGCAGCACCCCCGCCGAGCTGCACCCCAGCCCCGGGATAGCTTTCTTATTTTAAAACTCTACCATACTTGTGCAGCATGCTTTAAATTTGTTATATAAATAGTATTTGTTTCTTCATATACAGCTTTATAAACATCTCAAAAGCCTACAGTGAAAGAGAGGCCCCTTTGCTACCACCTCTGACACCCCACACCCTGCTCTGAGTGCCTTCCTGGGGATGATTGCCACTTCCTTCCAAGGCCTTTGTATGTGCACACACAAGCCTGTTGTCTGTGTAGGCGTCGTTCTGTAACCTGAACAGGATACTCAGAGATCCCACTACCTTGCTTGGGTTTGGTTAAAACAGCTTCAGGGTTTGTCGTGGTAAGGTCACCCTCCTGTACCCTCTCCTTCTCTGAAGGGTTTGCACTCTGTATAGAATTTCACAATGCTGCGGTAACTGTTGCTAGACCTACAGTAGATCCGCATGCAAGGCTGCGTTGTGCGGGGCACACTTTTGGAAACAGAACTGATGGATGCCCAAGGGACGTGTGCATAACGTTAGGGTGGCCACTACCAAATGATCTTCTCAAAAGCTGCTACGTCTTCTATTAAAACAAGTTCCTTTAAATTCAAAAGTAGCTCATCTTCTTAAAAATATGTAAGTACACAAAGACCAGCAGTTTTAAAACATCTATAATTGCAAGTCAGATATGGTGGGACACGCCTGTAATGTCAACAGGTAGAGGCAGGAGGATCAGGAGTTCACAAGGTCATCCTTGACTATAAGGTCAGTTTGAGGCCAGCGACCACGTGTGACTTCATCACCCAGAAATGATAACTGCTAGCACATAGGCTACTGAGCCTTTAAATGCAGCCTTAATGTAATGCAATTCTCTTTAGTAACTGATCTTTTACCGTTAATATATATCCCAAGATTTCCCAAGTTATTAGCAACTCTTCCATCTTAATGATCTCAGCTCCCAACATGGTTTGAGACAAAAAGAGGAAGCTTATGTGGAAAGAAGGAAGCTTTGGAAATTATTTTAAAAGGCACTAGAGAGATGGCTCCGTGGTTCAGAACACTGGCTGCTTTTCTAGAGGATCCAGGCTCTATTCCCAGCATCCACACAGAGGCTCAGTTGTCAGGGATCTGATGACTTCTGGCTTATGACAGCCCCAGGCACACCACACTCAGGGTGCCTAGACATACAAGCTGGTAAAGCACACATTAAGAATAGAAAGTGCTTAAAGACAGCTTTTAAATAATTTTGAAAGACTGCAGAAGGCAACACTAATCCCGTCTTGGTTTATCAAAGCCCACAGAACACAGCCCTGGAAATCCAAAAGTTGTCTGTGGAATATTCTGCAATCCTGGTCCCTGGTGTCTTTGGAGGCTGATAATTCTGATGTCTTCCCAGCAATACCTATCAACATAATAAATGTAACTAACTTAAGGGGATATGATTTCAGAACACACACAAGATGTCTAGAGACATAGTCCCTTGTCTATTGCCATCACTTCAGACAGTTGTGCTGAAGGCCTCCACTGGGATGACCCACAGCATGAATGACCCATAGAACTTTTGACCTTGTATGGGGTCAGGGGTTTTGACTTTTGTTTTTCTTAGGACAGAGCCTTTCCATGCAGTCCATGCTGACCTCAGACTCACAGCAATCCACCAGTGCTGGGATTACAGGTGTGAGCCGCCATGAGAGCCGCCATGTGAGCCGCCGGGCAAGCCTGGACTCTTGACTCTGACCCAGGACTTCAGTCCTGGCCCCGCTTCTGGCTCCAGTCCCTCTGCCCGTTTCTGCCTTTGGAAAACACAGGCGTTAATAAGAGGTTTCAGGGTTGTTGTGAAGTTAAATGTGCTCATATGCATACAATGTTTGGAAGGGAGGCTGGCACAGGATAAGCGGTAATTACGCGTCAGCTCTTGTTATTTCCAGCACTTTGCCTTTGTAACGTTTCTAACACGCATCGGATTACTTCTGAGGGATAAATTCCTAGAGGTGGGAATAGCAAGGTTAAACTGTTAGCATACTATAAGATTTAACAGATATTATAAAATTTCTCCCTGAAGATTCAGATGCAGTAACATCCGAGGTCTGGGTAGTGAGTAAAGCTCATCCTTGTGGAGCCCCAGCCATACTTTATTTGCCCAGCGCTAAGGCTGGAAGCCAGCCTAGCCTGTAGCGCTGGGCAAGTGCTTCATGAAGCCCCGGCTTCAGTCCCTTCGGAACTTTCACTGGAAAGAGACAGTAAGCAGAATAAATAAGTGAGCCGTGAGGTGGCCTGCGCTGAGGTGGCCAGCGCTGGACAGAGAACTCAAGCAGGGTCAGATCAGGTGGGGTGGCCAGGAGAGGGTCTGGGGCCATGCTGGCCTGTAGGGGTGGGGAGTGAGAGCACAGGAAGGCAGAGCGGTGCTGGGGTGAGGTCGGCCGAGGGGAGCCTGGATGACCAGATCGAACTGCTATGGGAGCTGTTTGGAGCTTGCTAACCAGCTCTAGGAAAGGCAGAGTGGGCACTCAAGGACACGGGACAACCTGAATTTGTGTCTTCCGTGTTTAATCTGTTTAAGAACTGGAAGAGGAAGGGGCAACTGCCATTCTCCTCCAGGAAAATCTGACATCCCGTTTTCTCAGTGAATTGAAACTATTCAGATGCCCACATCCCTTCTTTTCTCCTTAGGACAGTAGAAGGGTAAAATGAGGGGCTGCGGCTCGTTTGTCAGTTCCCGGGCTGTGTTCCCAGGCAGCACTGAGGCGGCAGCTCCAAGCATTTAGGTCTGAGGTGACGGCGTCCAGATGAGGAAGAGTCCCTGAACTGCCTCTTCTCCTGTGCCTTCCGACCCCAGAGGGGTGAGAGTCGGAGAGGCAGCTCAGAGGCTGTAGTGTAGCGTGGGCCGACAGGGGCAGCAAGCCAGTGCACTTGAGCGCCATCAGGGCCCCTGTAAGTAGCCTGGAATCTCCACTGATGGCTCCAGACGTAGAGCCTGTGCCTTGAATAAGCTAGGATGAGCCAGGGGCCTGTGAATGATGAGACAAAGAGTTGAAATGGTTAAAGTGAGGGAAGGTGATGTGGGTGAAGGGTTAAGGCAGGGTCATGTACCTGTTGATACGGGAGTCAAAGCCGAGCCCTCGCAGGACGAAGTTTATCTACATCTTGCCCAGTGCTCCCATCTGTGGCTTCCCTTGGTGATGTGTTGTGGATGCCCATTGTGTGTGGGTGTGGGTGCCCAAACGGAGGGTATACAGAAACTGCCAAGAGGGGCTGCCAGTTCCCGCGGAGAAGGAGGAACATTCTGCATCCAGGAGCCTGGCTAAGCACCCACAACCTCCAGTTCCTTCACTATTTGGACTTCTAACCCCCAGTGCTGTACACTGTGGTTTAACCTGTGGTCACTAGTTACAGCCCCACAAGAAGTGAACACAGAAAATGGGAGGGGTGTAAAATTGGAGATTTTCTTAGTTCATTCAGGCTGCAATAGCAAATCTTACAGACTGGTAGCTTATAAACCCAGTTTGGCCAGCAAGATGGTTAGGTGGGTCAAAGGGCTTGTTGCCAAATCCAACAACTTCGGCTCAATCCCCAGGCCCCACAGAGTGGGAAAGGAGAACCGACTCCCACAAGTTGTCCTCCACACATGTGTGTGGCATATCTAACCACAAAAATGAGTAAGTAAAAATGCAGTTTAAAAACTATAAACTGCTGGGCATGGTGGCGTACACCTTCAATCCCAACATGCGGGAGGCAGAGGCAGACGGATCTCAGAGTTCGAGGCCAGCCTCTTCTATAGAGTGAGTTCCCGGACAGCCAGGGTTATAAAGTGAGACTCTGTCTCAAACAAACAAACAAACAAACTAACTAACTAACTAACTAACTAACTAACTAACTAACTAACTAAAAGTTATAAACCCCAGAAATGTACCTCTCTCTGTTCTGAAGCCTGAGAAGTCCGAGGCTGGTGTGTGGTGAGGGTGTTTCCCCTTTCATTCCTCCCCACATAGTGGAAGGGCTTAACAGTATGCCCGGGAAATGTACCCATAGGCTCGGGTGTTTCAAAGCTAGGTTCCTAGCTAGAAGTGCTGTTTTGGAATATTCTGGAACTTTTAGGAGGTGGAGTCTCACTAGGGAAGTAAGTCGCTGGGGGCAGGTCTTGAGGTCTGATAGCCCTGCCCCACTTCCTGTCTACTGCTTCCAGATGCTCTGTGACTTTCCCCTGTTGCCTGTTGCTATGCCCTTCCCACCATGCTGAGATGGTGTCCTTTGAACTGTAAGCCCAAATAAGCCCTGGCTCTTACGTAATGTCTTCTCAGGTGTTTGGTCACAGCACACATGAAAGTAACAAATAAATAAATCTCTTTTATGGGGTGTCAATTCCGATCATGCGGCGAGTAGGTTTCGGCATGAACTGGGTAGGGCACAGACCACAGCCCCTGCCTCCAGGGAGACTTGTTTCTCAACGGCTGTCTCCTATTTGCAGTATCCATCTGGCTACTTCCCTCCAGATATTTTCTAAGGGCCCATGACTGTCTCAAATGTCAATCCCACCCTGCCTTGCCCCACCAGCCCTTAGTGGTCCAGGCAGAGGAAGCATTTGGTTGAGTCTGGGACCTCAGAGTAACCCGAGCTCACTCGGGCAGAAACAAACAGAACACCTACACCTTCAGTCTGCCCTCCTGCCGTTGGCACATTTGCTATTGTGGCCGGGCGTGACTTCTGTCCTTCCTGCCTTTCACGTGTGTGCGTGTGAGAGGCTGGGATATCCACGAGCCCCAGCCGGATTCTGTCGCTGGTTCACTCTGCCCTCTTGAAGACGGACAAAGAGGGCCGTTTTGAGCTCTTACATCTGTCAAGAACGAGACTGATAGAGACAGCGTCATAAATAATGCAGAGAGTGAAAGCCTCGGGTCAGAAATGGCTTGACTTCATGGCCATAATGCCTGACTAGGCACTTTTAGTGACCTATACACAGGAGAGCTGGCTCAGCGCAAGGACTGGATTTAGGATGGGATTTTCCTTTGCCGTTGGTGCTGGGATGATCACGCCACTGAAGGGTCAATTTGGGATGAAAGAGGGGTGTCCTATGAGCCCACAGGCTGCACAGCCTTTGCAATGATGCCTCTGCCAGTGTCCTTGGACTCTGCCCAGCACACTGAGAACAAGCTTCCCAGGGTCAATGATTCCTCAGCACCCCAAAAAGAATAAGGTCGAGAATATAAGACAGCAGGGACTGGTCACATCTGCCTCAGAGCTTTCAGCCCCGTACAGGTCTGCAGTGCTCTCCCAGCACGTTCTGAAGCCTCACCGAGCCCTGAACTTGCCACATCACAGAGTTGACATGGTGGGATCTGCGTCTGTTTGCAAGGACCATTGTCATCTTACAGAGCACCATCTCACTGAGCCCCGAACTCACCACATCACAGAGTTGACATAGTGGGATCTGTGTCTGTTAGCAAGGACCACTGTCATCTTACAGAGCACCATCTGTGGCTTGTGTAACTCTGCACAACTTACCCCACTGGACTAAGTGCTGCTCAGGCCCGAGGCTCCATCTGCCTTCCTTCCTGAATCCCAAGAGCTTAGAGCACAGCTCAGCAGTGCCCAGAATTGGTCCACATCTGCTGCATGGAAAACATAAAAAACACTCTCTGCCCTGCAGTCCGCCTGGAAAATATCAGCAGTCCACAAAGTCAATGGTTTTCAAAACTCTCTAACTCTCTCTCTCTCTCTCTCTCTCTCTCTCTCTCTCTCTCTCTCTCTCTCTCTCTGTGTGTGTGTGTGTGTCTGTCTGTCTGTCTGTCTGTCTGTCTGTCTGTCTCTTTCTCCCTCTCTCCACATATATAAGTGGTTTGAATAGGAGGTATGGCCCCTATAGACTCAATGCGCATTTGAATGCTTGCCCTATAGGGAGTGGCACTATTAGGAAGTGTGACCTTGTTAGAGTGGGTGTTGCCTTGTTGGAGGAAATGTGTCCCTGGGGGGGGGGGGGCGGGACAGGCTTTGAGGTCTCATATGCTCAAGCTATGTCCAGTATGGTACACAGTCTGCTGCTCCCTGTGGATCAAGACACAGGTAGGAGTCTCGGCCCCTTCTCCAGCACCATGTCTGCCTGCACACTGCCATGCTATATATCATATGAATATATGATATATATCATAATATATATATATACTTTATTACAGTTGTTAACCCAGATTTTGTTCTCTCTTCCCATTGAGTCCTATTTTATTTTCAGGGGAGCCTTTTGGGCATGGTGTTAAATTTATAAACATTCATTCACCAGGTTCATAAAACAAGGCTTGCCTGAGGCTTTGTCTAAAGGACTAGATTCTCTTTATGCATTATCATTTTTAATTACATGTTACAGCCAGGCGGTGGTGGCGCACACCTGTAATCCCAGCACTTGGGAGGCAGAGGCAGGCGGATCTCTGTGAGTTCGAGACCAGCCTGGTCTACAGAGCTAGTTCCAGGACAGGCTCCAAAGCCACAGAGAAACCCTGTCTCGAAAAACCAAAAAAAATAATAATAATAATTACATGTTACAGTCATTCTAGTCTTACTATTAAAATTATGCACCCCCTCCCCATGTTGGGGATTAGAGCCAGGGCCTTGTTTATGCTGGACCAGTGACGCCCCTCTGAGCTACATCCTCAGCCCTCTATACATTGTTACAAAGTTAAAACACTAGAAAATACAACAGAAAGAGAAGTACAAGCAAGAAACAAAATATCTTTTAAGTCGAGCACCTGGGTAGAACCGCTGCATCTGGGCACACATTGCCCCAGCTGAAGTAACCTGCCTCTTCAATATTTTTCTTTCTATTTGTTCTTTTTCATGCAACACATCCTGACCACAGCCTCTCCTCCTTCCAATCCTCCCAGTCACCAATCTCCACCTCTCCTCTCCCCCAGATCCACTACTCCCGTTTCCCTTCAGAAAAGAGCAGGCCTCCCAGGGATAACACGATGCAGTGACTTTGCATGAACCGGGCATTGGTGGCACATGCCTTTAATCCCAGCACTCGGGAGGCGGAGGCAGGCAGATCTCTGTGAGTTCGAGACCAGCCTGGTCTACAGAGTGAGTTCCAGGATTGGTTCCATAGCTGAGAAACCCTGTCTCTAAATAAATGAATAAATAAAAAGACTTTCCGTAGCCGGGCAGTGGTGGCGCACGCCTTTAATCCCAGCACTCGGGAGGCAGAGGCAGGCGGATCTCTGTGAGTTCGAGACCAGCCTGGTCTACAGAGCTAGTTCCAGGACAAGCTCCAAAACCACAGAGAAACCCTGTCTCGAAAAACCAAAAAAAAAAAAAAAAAAAAAAAAAAAAAAGACTTTCCGTAAGCCCTTATATCAAAGCTGGATGAGGTGACCCAGTAGGAGGAAATGAGAGCAGGTAAAGGAGTCAGGGCTGCCCCCACTCCCACTGTTAGGAGCCCCATAAAACCCCAAGCTAAGCAACCACACCATGTATGCAGAAGACCTAGCACAGAACCATGCAGGCTCCGTGATTGCTGCTTCAGTCCCTGTGAGCCCGTGAGCCCTGCTCAGTTGATCCTGTGGGCCATGGTCTATGTCTTTTCATTTTTAGAATTTATTTGTGTGTGTGTGTGTGTGTGTGTGTGTGTGTGCGCGCGTGCGCGTGCGCGCGCGTGCATGCACACGAGTGTACATATACCGTGCGTGCGTAGTAATGAAATGTGTATGAGTGCAGAGGCCAGAAGAGGGCGCCAGATCCCCTAGAACTGGAGTTACAGTCGTCTATTGCCTGCCATGTTGCTGGGAACTGAACTTGAGTCCTCTGAAACAGCAGTATGTGCTGTTAGCCACTGAGCCATCTCTCCAGCTGCCCAAACTTCCTCTTTTTACAAGGATCTAGTGTAGTTTCCCAGGATTCTTCTGAGCCCAGGCACACTGTCAGACAAGGCATGAGCTCTGCTGAGCTGGTGCATTCCCTGACCCCACCGCTCCAGCTCTGAAATGCGCAGGCTTGTATGAGCCTGGGTTCAAAGAAGAAAACAAAGATGGAAAACTCTATACAGCAATCAGCCCAGCAAGCAAATTTTCAAGGCACACCTATTTTTAAAAGCAGAGCTATTAAATTAGCCAAAAGGAACACACCAGACCCAGCAGAGTGAGTTCCAAATGGCTTTTTGAAATAATTAACTCAGACAGCGGAGATAAGTACACTCACTATCAGCAGGAAGTGATACAGGGCTGCAAACTGGAGGTGGCCCTAGGGTGTGCAGAAAAGGGGCTGGGAAGCCAGACGTGGTGGCGCATGCCTGTAATCCCAGCATATAGAAGGCAGAGGCAGAATCGTGAATCCAAAGCCAACCTGGACTACACAGCAAGGTCCTCATATCTTCTCCCCCCCCCAAAAAAAAGCTGGGGGAGTAGCTTGGTGGCAGAATGCTTGCCCAGCATATACAAGGTCCTAAGATTGATTTCCAATACTAAAAAATAAATAAATAAATAAATAAAAGAGGAGGAGGAGGAGGAGGAGGAAGACGCACTGGCAGAAGATGAGGAAGGCTGACCCATGAAGTCGGGCATCTCTCCAGGGGCTTTTCAGTTGTGGATTTAGGCATCTAGCCTGTGTCTGACTCCATCACAGACCTCTCCAAACTTTCTTAGCTCCTCTATGCTTGGGTTTCTCATCTATAGAATGGGGATAGCAGCTTTGCACAGGGGCACTAACAGTACCATAGCCAATGGTTTATCTGAGGCACAATTACAGTGATTAAAATGGGGCCAAGCTAAATAACCGCTTCATAGGATTGTGGCAACAGACATAAAATATTTCAGCTGATTATCGCCCAAGTGAGCTTGTGATTGTTGGTGCTCCTATGAAGAGTGGTGTGGAAGGGGTTGACAAGATGGTTCAGCCAGGAAATGGTGCCTGAGTTTGACTCACAGGACCACACGGTGGAAGGAGAGAACTAATTCCTGCAAGCAGTCCTCCAACCATACACAGACCATGGGGCACATTCGTCTACACATACACTAAATAAATTAATTAAGTGTAATAAAGATACTAAAGAATGGGGTGGAAGGTGAGTGGGTGTGTGTTTGTGGTTGCACAGCTTGCGTTTAGCACTGCCAAAATCACTGAAATGATTGGGACCTCAGAACAAGACTGAGCCAAAGAGACAAAGCAAACAAAGCCAGCCTCAAGTGCCTCACAGACACAGCCCCTGCAGGAGCTAGAGCTGAGTGGCCCTTCTCACCTGGGAAGAGAAAACAATCCTGACTACAATCTCAGACCCAAGACCAGAAGAAGCAACACATTCAGTCATGAATGTTCCAACTCATCTCCACACATACAGCATGCACACTCCTTCCTAACACACACACACATTTGTATACGCCCGACCCTCCACACAGTAGGAGGAGTTGACTTCTTATGGCCATGACTTTGAAGGGAAATGGGAGCTTGCCCCTTGTGCCAGCTGGCTTGGCAAAGAAGGAACTGCTTACAATGTGTATCTTGTATATAGGAAGAGGGGCAGGTTGTACCATACACCAGGAGAGGAGGGGGCATGGAGGGAAAGGGAGGCTGGCAGGTAGGAGCTGCCCCTGATCCTGCCCAGAGGACTCAGAGAGGTCACAGCGTTGGCAGGCAGCATCTGGTCCCAGCAGGAGGCGAATAATTGGCTATAAATAATGTATGGGGTGAGCAGGGATGGAGTGGAGGAAGCTTAGGCTTAGATGCAGGAGAGCCCTGAAGGAATTCCCACTTTTGCCTTGGATGGGTAGTGCGTCCTCTCACAACCAGGCCATTCATCCTAGCGACCAGTCACTGTAAGGATGACCAGACACACAGAAAGGCCTAGACCAAAGGTATTGTAGAGGAGAAAGAAAATTAATTTTCCTCTGCCCCTCGTCCCGAGTTCCCTGGCTGTGCTCCCATAGATTATATTTACCAAGGACAGAAGCCAGACTAGAGAGGGCCATGGAAGGACTTGCAGATTCAGGGGGGTAGACTCGGGCTCAAGAGCATCTGACGTGTTGTTGGGGGAGTGACAGGACAAAGGGAGACACAGTGGGAAGGCACCAAGGGAAGATGGGACCACTTAGATTCACCATGATGCCCCACTGTACCCCAACTGTCTCCCTGGTAAGAAGCTAGGAATCTGGACAAACCACGTCCTTACTGGGTGTGGTGCTATATGCCTCTGATCTTCAGTCAAAAGATCTCAAGTTCCAGGCCAGTCTGCCTCTACGTACCCAGACCCTGAAAGAACAGAGACAGACAGAGCCCACAAATGTATGTCCTGCGTTAGGCAAATAGGAGGAACCAGAAAGCTTTCTATGTATTTGGCTCTTCTCCACCGTCAGCTCAAGCTAATGGATATGATAAGGCGTATGTGTGGGGGTGGCGTATTTTGCCATTACTGTGGTATCACTCGCAGACGGACACTGTCATGACTCCTGCATGATGGGCCGGATGGGGAGAAGTGCAGACTCCGTGCACGCTGACTCTGTGAAGGCAGCAGGGGGGACATCCAGAGATGGCGTACAGACCGGAGCCCAGGCAGCGACAACATGCTAGGGCCCGCCTGCTGGACCTTACTTCTCATTTCCCAGCTTGCAATCCCTTCACTTGAAAGTTTCTGACCCCGTGTCCTTCTTCGCAATACACATGACCCAACCCAACCCTCTAAGTCGATGGGTTTGTGTCAAGACAAATCTAGAACCTCCTGGAGACCTCTCAATAGGCCCTTCATATAAAAATGGGGGGGGGTGATTACTTTTTCTTATGTGGGTTTCCTGCCAGCAGTAGCCACTTCAAGTCAACCATTATTTAATAAGTGGCTATTAAGTGATGAGAATTATGGTCCTTGGCATAAGAGATGGGACACTATCTTAATTGTTTTTTACCGTGGTTATAAAAGAAATTATCACTTAAGAAGCTTAAAACAACACACATTAAAAATTTTTATGTGGGGCTGGAGAGATGGTTCAGAAGAGCGCTGGCTGCCCTTCCAAAGGACCCACATGGACGCTCACAACTTTCTATAACTCCTGTTCCAGAGGATCTGACACCCTCACACAGACAAACATGTAGGCAAAACACCAGTGTACATAAAATACAAATAAATTACTTAAAAATTGTACATGTATCATTATTTTGTCTGCATATCTGTCTGCGTACCATTAGCACACGGTGCTAGCAAAGTCCAGAAAGGACACCTAGTTCCCAGGGACTGGAGTTACAGACAACTATGAGCTGCCATGTGGGTGCTGGGAATTGAACATGGACCCCCTGTAAAAGTTCTTTTAACTGCTGAGCCATCTGTCCAGCCCCCACAGTCACACTTAAATCCTAGCTTTGGGGGACTTATGTCTGAAACGTGTTTCTTCAGGTTAAAAGCACAATAGCCCCTTCACTGATCCCCTTCTGGAACTCCAGGAAATGAACCACACGTCAACCCTTCTCAGCTTCCGGTCTGCCCACCCACTTGGGTTCACTGCTGCAGGGGAATATCATTTTAAGCTGTGTTACTTCTGTTTATGCTCTGGAACATTTGTTTAATGATGTAAAGGCGTGTTTCTTTTGTTTCTGCTGCATTTGTTTAACTCTGTGAAGCTGTGACTCTGTGCCTGTCTAAAACACCTGATGGTCTAATAAAGAGCTGAACAACCAACAGCAAGGCAGGAGCAAGGATAGGCTGGGCTGGCAGGCAGAGAGAATAAATAAGAGGAGAAACCTGGGAGACAGGAGCAAGAGAACACGGAGAGGAGGCATGGGGGCAGGGTTAGCCACCACAGCCAGCACAGAGTGAGAAGAAAAGGTGTACAGAAATAAGAAAAGGCAAAAGATAGGATAGTTTAAGAAAAGCTGGCAAGAAACAAGCGAACCTAAGGTCAGCCTTTTGTAATTAAAAATAAGCCTCCGTGTGGGATTTATCTGGGAGCTGGGTGGTGAGCCCTCAGAAAGCAAAAAGAGTAAAACAGCCGACAACACATGGCCCTATCCCCAACTTCCAATGCTACCTGCTTGGGCTCATGGCCCTGTCTTCAACCTCCAAAGCCACCAACGACTTCATCAAACCAAAGCCTCCTCACACTTCCCTCCTGTCCCACTATTTCCTCTCCCTTCTGCTTTCAAGGACCCCTCTGACGACATGGGTCAGAGAACCGGGGATGATCTCCTCTTTCAGCTTTGTTCATTTCCTTGGAGGAGGCACGTGCCAGCGTGCTCATGAGGTCAGAGGGCAGCTTGTTGGAGCACGTTTGCCTCTTCCACCCCGTGTACCCTGGGGACTGGACTAAGGGTGTCAGACCTAGTGACGGGTGCATACCTGCTGCGTTACCCCTCCCGCTGCCAGGCTCTGTCTAAGCACGCTAAGCTGGGGTATAGCACAGTTGGTAGAATGCATGAACGAAATCCAGAGCTGACTTCCCAGCCCCATATGAACCAGATGTGTAGGTACACTCCTGTAACCCCGGCACTTGGGAGGAGGCAGAGGCAGAAGGGTCAGAAATTTAAAGTCATCCTCAGTTACACGGCAAGTTCAAGGAGTTGAGTGGATCCCAAGTCAGAGAAGTGGACTTGGGTCAAGTTCAGAGCAGGGTGGGGCTGTGACAATGACAATCCTAGAAGCCTGAGCTCACGGGAAGCGGTTCCCAGCTCCCAGAGCCTCAAGACAGATTCTGCTGGGCGTGTGTTTTCTCCTCGAGAAGGGGAATGGCTTTGCTCCTCCTCTCCATGGCCCACACCTCATCTTTCTGCCAGGTTCTTGTCTGCTGGGCATGGTGTCTTCCTAGACTCACAGGGAGACGATGGAGGCGTGCATCCGGTCAGTTGCAAGCTTATGCTGCAGCCAGTGGGCACGAAGGTACAGGGAAGCCACCAGCCATGAGGGGCACCTTTCTCTGACCCTGCCCTGCCCTGCCCTGCAAAGGACACTAAAAGAACCCCTCCGCTCTGCTCCCCGTCACAAAGTACAGGCTCAAAAGCATCAACCTGTTTGATTTGGCTAAATAGCTCGCCCACAGGTCTGTACCAGTTTTGTTTACAATATTTATCTGAAGTGATTAACAGGAGGTTGCAATAACTGAAAAGAAGCTGGTGGGCTTACTCCTCATTCCGTTCCTCCCACTGTAATACTTTACATAACTATAGAACACGATCAAAGCCCTGGGCTTTTACTCCAGGTTCTTCTCCTTGGATTCGCCCCAGAACCCGCACAGGTGTGGGGACAGTCGTGCTTTGAGCACACACTGGCCTCCAGATGGGGATGAGCCAGCCCTGACAGGTGGTCAGAGAACACATAACCAGACAACGGAGGCTGCCGAGTGGCTCGCCAGACGCGTGTGCAAAGGCTTGGGTGGCGGGAGCTACTTGCGATATTGCTTGCAGTTATGAAAAATGAATGCAAAATCCTAAAGGTTCAAGTATTAAGGGGTTGGCTAAGAAAGTCAGATCCAAAGAAAGAAGGTCAGTACCAGCTGTTATTAATTAGAATAGAATTTTTGTTATTGAGATAGACTCTCACTTGATAGTCCAGGTTGGCCTGGAAACTACTATATAGTCCAGGCTGGCCTTGAACTTCTTTCCCGGTTTCCTTAAAGAATCATTTTTATCAAGATAAACATAAAGGGCTGGTGAGATGGCTCAGTGGTTAAGAGCATTGCCTGCTCTTCCAAAGGTCCTGAGTTCAATTCCCAGCATCCACATGGTGGCTCACAACCAACTGTAAAGAGGTCTGGCGCCCTCTTCTGGCCTTCAGGCATACACACAGAATATTGTATACATAATAAATAAATATTAAAAAAAAAAAAAGATAAACATAAAATGGTAATGGTTATGTCCTAAAATGTAAATATTGGCTAATAAAAATTTTCTTGCTATCTCTGTGTGTGTGCGTGTATAGGTTGACAGATGGATGCATGGACAGAGCTCTTCTTTTTTTAAAATATTTATTTATTTATTTATTTTTATTTATTATGAATACAATATTCTGTCTATGTGTATGCCTGCAGGCCAGAAGAGGGCACCAGACCCCATTACAGATGGTTGTGAGCCACCATGTGGTTGCTGGGAATTGAACTCAGGACCTTTGGAAGAGCAGGCAATGCTCCTAACCTCTGAGCCATCTCTCCACCCCCGACAGAGCTCTTCTTGATCACCCCATCTGCTGACCTTCCATTTATCTGCAGGCTCAGCTGTCTCCTCCAGGTAGACCTTCCTGAGTGCCAGCGCCCCTCAATGCCTCCACAGTAACCTCAGTTATACAGCCTGACTGTGCCTTCCTGGTCCCTAGACTGTGGGGTGACTGCTGGTTTCTTCCATCAGTTCATGGAATTTCAAGAAAAGCTCAATGTTGGGTCAACTCTTGTTTCCAGTGGACTCTGGAGCACGGGGCTTGACACCGGGGGATAAGAAACCGATGTCTCTGAAGGTGAGACCGGCTCCCTTCAGCGAGCTGTCTGGCACCTGGCCACTGAATAGGGATGGGAGGGGAGCCCCTGCCTCCTCCCTCCCTGCTAAAAAAATGAAGTTTCTTTGGCCCCAGGCTCATCTGTGCCCCTGCCTAACCCCATCACTTAAGTTCTTCCACTTGCTCCCAGTCATGGTCACAAGGGGACCAGAGAGGGATGGTGACTCAGCCCAATTTATCACCACAATGGAAAAACCCAGTCACCTGTCCTCCTGGCAGCAGGCAGCGCTGTTTCTGCATCTGGAAGGGCAGCAAGACACACCGCTTTGAAGGTCCTTTTGTCTTTCACCTGCTGGAAAAAAAGAATCAAGAAGAGAAAACAGAAGGGAAGACCACTGGTTGACAATGGGGGCTCACAGTACAGTGCAAGTCTCGGGGACCAGGGACAACATGTTTCTCAGCACCAGGCTCCAAGCTAAGTGTCTATGTGTGTCATCTCTTAGCAGTGCTGCAAGCCCACTGTTGCCTGGGATTGCTTCTGGGCACTTATTTGGCTACCAGCATCCAAGGTGATCCTATGAGGCAGAACCCACTTCCCTGTTCCTGGCTTCCCTTGCAGCTTTATCAGAGGGCCTGATCTGGACTCCCCCAACCAGATGTGCTCTGAACCGTGAATTAGAAACTGAAACACACAGCATCCATCCACCGGGTGAGGATGGCAGCGGAGGTCGCAACATCCACTCTGGTTCCAAGGCAGCTGTGGTCCAGATGGCAGTATACAGTGTCTGTATCCACAGGTACTGCTAGCTGCAACACCCCGGCCCGGGCATGACCCTGGCAATCTTAGTTCCAGATCAAGGCTGCCCGCTGATCAAGCCTGGCTTCTGCCATCCTGAGTTGCCAGATCCTTTAACCAAGTCCCCTCGTGCCCCAGTTAGCCAGAATAGGTTGTTTCATGTCTGGCATTCCAGTCTGCTGTCAAAAGAGGAGACAGGATCTTCCTTCTCCAGCCTAGGCATGGCACAGCCAGTCTTTTGCTTAGTCTGCATAGCAGTGACTGATGGAGCATCTTCCAAGGAACTAGGAACAAGGCCAAGGACACTTCTTAGGGGCACTCTGTCCCTGCACAAGCTTGGCCCTCTGCTGTGTTCCACTCCCCTCTGTTAAAACCCCACTATCAAGCTTGCCTTCAAGCAGCGAGCAGCCTCCGTAGGGAGCTAAAGATGAGGGAAGCCCCACAGCTCAGGGGACTGGCAGTGGGTTCTTCTCTTCTGCTGGCTCAGAATCAATCTTGCAGCGACTTGTCCACAGCATCTGCTCCCACGGCACCATTGCTTGACTCGACAGCCTCCAGGGGGCTTCAATGGTCACCTCTTTTGTCATCTAGCAAGTTGCCACATTCTGGGGTCGGAATGCAAATCCTGACACAACAGGTCACGTGAGCCAAACTGTATCGGCTCAAGGTCATTGCAGACACTGGGCCTCACACAGACAGACAGACCAGAGCTCTTGCCAGGAAGCCTTTTACAACCTCTAGGGCCTGTTTTTCTCCATTTCTAGGCAAGAACTTCAGTGAACTGGACATTACTAGCAATTCCAATACAACACAACTATTGGTTTATGTGAGGGGAATCTTGCTCGTGTCAGCAGTATACCCCCCTGACAGAACACTATGTAGCTGCTAGACGCATCCTGCACATGAAGGGCCCATGGGACTTGCTGAACATGTTTCTTCCAGTCTACATGCTTCTTTCTCTGAGAAACGCCCAGAAGAGAATACATCCCAAACAAAGGCAGTGAAGCTAAAGGCTGCATTCAGGAGGTACTCCCTAGGGTCCCCGTGTCAGGGCTCAGAACTGCAGGGGAATGACAGGCCAGTACTTGGGGCTGTTTTCGGTCATATTTCTTGTCAAAACTCAGCTGTAAAGAAGCCCCAATGGCCAGGATCTTGGGAGCACTGGTCCCATACAAGCAAGCGCTTCATCTGGGCCTGACGCTGTGCCCCGGGGCTCCTCTGACAGGGTTCCACTGATCCACTGATGGGTGGCGGTTGTGGTATACAGGTCATGGTCGGCGTTCACATAGCCACCAGGCGCCTGCTCCACATCCAGCTTTGGCTGTTGCCTTTGCTCTTCTCTGTGCTTCTCAGCCTCCAGAAAGTACTGGCGCAGCTCCTCGGCGATTCCCATATTGTTCAGGTCACATTCTACTTCATCATCTGACTCCACCGCCCGCTCTTTCCTTCCCACAGTGCTTCATCTTCTCTTGTGGATGCCCGGGTCCTCACAGCTGTCATGCAGAGGCCACCCAGAGCTTTCAAACATGAAGAAGAAATGTAGGGCAACTCCTGCCAGGCCGTGTGCTTGGCTTGGAAGGCTGAAAGACATTCAGCTTTAGAAGCACGGGGGCTCCAGGGAAGAAGTACATGAGGTGAGAACCATGGGAAATGAGACAGGAGTCCCTGAACTTTCTGTAGGCAGTCTGGTGCCTGTGCATCCAAGCTACTGCGTGATGACAATGTCACCAGTATTGTGCATATACCAGGTGAGAATACCTACATTCGGTAGCCCTCCATCTTGATGCCATTATTACTATCTCTGATTGGAAAATCCAAGTGGGCTCCTGTGTGCACAAACTTGCAAATGTCAAGCAAGGGCATGTCAGGCAGCGGGCATCTTATCCTGTGACTCGTTCTGAAATACCTGAAAAGGGCAGATGTTGGGAAGTCTGACTCTACGAGGCAGCAATGACCATCTCACCATCACCAATAATAACAACCACTATCGAACACTAAAACCATGTATCTGGCAAGACACTAAACATGGCCTTCAGTGTCTGTCATTGACTTCGGGGTGGTATGTATGTGTGTGGTACATGTGTGTGTGTATGTTTGCGCCCATGTGTGCATGCCCCTGCTTGCTGCAAGTTGACACAGGGTGTCTCCGTTTTGTTTACTGAGGCAGTCTCTCCATGAACCTGTAGCTCATCATCCAGCTAGCCCAGCTACCCAGGAGGCCCCACAGATGGAGTCTTTGCCTCTTGGGATTACAGATGGCCACTGAAGAGACTCTGGCCAGCTTGAGCAGGGCAAGCAAGACTCCAGCAGACCTTGCCCTTTTCTCCCTGAGTTCTTCTGTCCCCAAGGTCCAGCTACTAAAGTATTGATGTCCAGCAATCAAAAGCTTTGGCTTATCTAATTAACATGCCCAATCAAAATTAAACACCTCATCCTAACACGGGGTTTCCCCTCTTTACCTTTATAAAACTGACATTTTCCTCTGTGCCACGTCTGTCTCCTCTGTCCAGAGGCAGTCCTTTGTCCCTTTGGGACAAATACCCCTGCCCCCTTTCCCTTGTTCCCTTCCCCTTCTCCTTCATCCTCTGTCTTCTGTCTTTGTCTCTTATTCCCTGTCCTTTGACCCTGTGGGGCAAATAAATCTCCTTTGTTCGAGAACTTGGTCTTAGGGTTCCTAAGCCAACACTTTCCCTTTCGGCCATCATGTCTATCAGGCTTTATGTGGGTTCTGAGGATCGTAATTCTGTTTGCAGGGCAAGCGCTTTATCTTGAGCCATCTTCCACTGTCCTCCCTGACCCCGGCTCCCTCCTCCCCCACCCCACCCCGTCTCATGATTTAACAGGAGTCTTCTGAGGTCAGCTCCATTCCAGTTTCACGGAGTGTGAAGAGGCTAGAAGAGAGTAATAACTCAGAAGTCACAGGGGTGAAAAATAAATAAAGTGCTTGAAAGTGTGAACCCCTACTTTTCTACCTACAGAACCATAGCCCAAGGAAAGAAAGGTTTCAGAGATGCTTCATTCAGTCACCAAACTGCCCCACCCCAACTCCTTTAACAAAGGAAGACACCAAGAGGGAGGGATTTCCCAAACCTCCAGAAACCAAGCTTGCTGCTCTGGTCTCAGCGCTTATCCAAAGCACCACACAAGCTGTAAACAGGGATGTGTACCCCACCTGCAGCCATCAAAAGCTCAGCAGCTTCTTCAGCAGGCAGTGGAGTTAATTCATTGCCACTTCAAGTGTTGGCCACCTGAAGCCAGGGCCAGCGTGCATCCACGCGGAGCGCTGTGCAGAAGGGGGACCCTCTCTGGGAGCCCGTCAGAGGTGAGCTGCAGACTGCCTGGGTCTGTGCCAGGCTGTCGGTCATCCCACCGGGCCTCCCGCCCACTCCCACAGCCGGTGGGCGCCCCGGAACAGCCTCTAAGCAGGACTAGCGGTTCGGCCCACGCCCACCCACCCACGTGGGCACGCCCCCCGGCGCGGCGCCCCGCCCCCAGCTCCGGGGCTTGCTTGTGCCGGGAGCCTGCACCGCTCGTGGGCGGCGACGTCCAGGCCCGGCTCCCGCCTGCGCGACCGTGTCGCTCGGCAGCCTGGGTGAGTCGCCGCGCCCTCACCCCTGTCATCCCCTCTCGGTGCAGCCACACTGCAGCCCCGCACCTTCTTCCGCGGCCACCTCCCGCCCACGCGAGGGCGACGCCCTGTCTCCCAGCCATCCCTCCCCTTCTTGGCCCGGACCCCCGGAGACCGGGACACTTGTCTTGCCGCGACGGCCGGGGGCAGCAGGCGTCTTTGTTCGCGTGGAGCCCCTCCCGCGGTGCCACGCTCCCTCCCTTCGGCGCTCACCCCGGCCAGGTGGCGGCGGGTGTCTTTTGGGGTGCGAGGCTGTGCCATTGGTGGATTTTTTTAAACCCTGCTGGAGGGGGCGGTGAGCGCTCCGCGCTACCGGCTGCTGCTCCCGCCGCTCCAGCTCTCCCGCCGCTCCGGCTCTCCCGCCGCTCCTCTCTGCGGCTACCGCGCGCCTTGCTCCGGGCGGCCCAGCGCGCTCCCCGGACGCCGAGATGAAGGTGCTGGGACACAGGCTCCAACTGCTGACAGGTACCGCAGCCCGCCGCTCGCCACTGCCGCTTTCCGACTTAGAGCAGGCTCGAGGCGCGGTGGCCCGGGTTGGAAGGGGCGATCCCTGGTGCGCATTCCCAGGAGAGCGAAACCTGGAACACACCGGGCTCTACTGAGTCCCGGGCACCGGTGTCTGGGAGGGTGGAGCGCCAGCGCTGGGGTCGTGGAGCGGCGAGAGAGGTCCCCTGCGGTGTCCCGCCAGCTCCCGAGCAGCTTCCCCAAAGGCTCTATCAGTTAACTGTCGCTTGTCCCCTGAGAAAGCAGCCTTGGGCCTCCTGGGAGAGCGGGGAGAACCTGCGCAAAGGCTTCTTCCTGCTCTCCTATGACCGTCAGAACCCCATTTCTCTCTGGGGAGAAGTTTCTTGCTGGAAGTAGAGTCAAATGGCCTGGGAAGGTGGAAGCTAGGGTCATCCACCTTGGGACCACCACGGATGCACCACTGAGGGCATCCTTCGGCCAGTGACTGGAATGTCTTGGAGAAGATAGATGCCTAGAGGAGATGGGAAAGGGAGCAAGGACAGGGGCCAGGTGTCTGAAAGGTCCTCACACATGAAACCCAACAGCACTGGAGGCTGCTGTGTTCCCAGGGTGGAGGTGGACACCTGGCCTGGAGGTGACAGGCCCTGTCCAGACCCCACTGGACCCAGCTGGGTCTTTGTCAGGTGCCCAACCCATGTATACCCGATGAACATACTACAAGAGATGCCTTCCCACACTTGGGGACCTGGTAGAACGCAGGCCCCAGACCATAAAATGAGGAAGGGGCTGCCGCTCCGTGTGTAGTCAGGAACCAGAATGGGATCTGGGTCTGGGAGCAGAGAGGATGCAGAGCTTAGAGCAGATGGCTGCATTTGAAGGTACAAAGTAGAACTTTCCGTTCATGGGAAGGGAGGCCACATTTCAAGCTGAAGCATCAAGGGGTGGTCTGTGTGGACCCTCGGGTGCGAGTGACTTGATCCAGGAGTGGCTTAGCACTGGAGGGCCCCGTATGTGTGGGGGATGATGGGAGCTGGAGGGAAGTAGGCCAGGTGAAGGTTTGGGCTGTGAGTGTGTGTGAGCATGTGTGTGTGAAAGTGTGCATGTGTGTGTGGTGGGGTGTGAGAGGAAAGTAGGCCAGATGAGGGTTTGGGCTGTTTGTTAAACCACAGTGGGCCATGCTGAGCTCATAGAGAAGGGATCATAGGAATCCCTGGCTGGGTGTTTTGGGCACCCACCACCTCCTTTCAGCTTTTTCTTACGGCTCTCACATGAGACAGACCTGGCCACCCACCTTGAAGAGAGCTGCAGGCAAGTTAACTTCTCAAAACACCCTGATGGAAGGGGAGAGGTCTGTGGAGCCTGGGGTTCAGAGTCCTGCTTGAGCGCAGAACCAGGTCCTCCCATCTCCATGTGGCCCTCAGAGGGAATGGATGAGGGATGCTGGCATCACAGTGAGGGTCTGGACGTGGGTTCCATGTGCAGTGTGCCCTTAGGCCCTCATTGAGCTGTGCCAGGCTTTCTGAACCCCTGACCAGGCGTCGACAGGACTCTGTTAGTGTCGTGAGCTCCCAGTGTACCAGACCTGGCTGCGGCCAGGTGTGGTGGTACACCTGTAATCTTGTCACCCAAGAGGCTGAAGCACGAAGGTGGTGAATTTAGGGCCAGCCCGGGCTGTGAAATGAGTTCTGAACCCCTTTTGTTATATCCTTCATGCATCCCTCTGCTCTCACCCCCCCCCACACACACACTCCCTTTTATCTCATAGGTTTAAACTCCAGCCACAGCTAGCAGTGATTTCAAACAGGTTGTCTAACCTCCTGCGTAGGGTCTCATTATACAGACACCTAAGAGATGCCATGAGGTCTTCTGAGGCACAGCAGGTGACACATCTGATTGGGACCTCAAGGGTCCCTCCGCTTTGACTCCTTCTCCTGATAATGAAGGAGTCCACCTGCCTTGCCCTGCCACATACACACTCCACGTTACCCCTGCTGACAGGCAACTGGCAGATTTTTTTTTTTAAACTCATCTCCTTGGAGTGATGTTTAGGGGACAGGTTGATGGGTTTGTAGCGGTAGCATACAGCAGGTGCTCAATTCTTGGTTTGGCCCAAGCTCAAACCTCCCGCTCATCACCTGTGCTTCCAGGATGGTTTTGCAGCGCTCACCCTCCCCCCCCAGGAACTTGGTTCTAGTGGTTCTGGTGGCTTCCATCTTACCACTGTACCTATTTCTGCTGGCAGCATCGGTTACTTTGCCACGTCCTCGTAGCCGAGAGTGGGTGATGCATAGCCTACCTGATGTGCCCACGGCCTCCTGCCTGCTCAACTTCGGGCCAGACTAAGCCATTCCTCAGCTCATTTCCTCCTCTGTGAAATGGGATGGAGCAGCGCCTTCCACGCTTAGATGTGAGCATGCTTGCCAGATGTTGCAGCATCTTGGTTTCTGAGCTCGCTCCTCAGTGCCCTGCGGTCTCTAGTCCCTCTGCTCAGTGGCACCCAGTCCCCTCGCTGGGTTCTCCGCAGTAGACCTCTGAGGACCAGGAAACCTCACTGCCTTGCTGCAGCCAGCATCCCAGTGAAGCGGTGGTGTGTACCGAGACGGAGGAGCTAGAGAGGAAGACTCGGGGTCCCGAATCTAGTCCCCAAAGGCAGTTCTGTGCCTCAGTTTCCCCTCAACAGGCCCACCAACAATCGGGCACCATTTAAACATATCCCGTAAAACTGCGAGAGATTCCCCATGACTACAGTGGTTTTAATGAGAATGGCCCCATAGCCTCGTATACATGAGAACGTGGTCCCCTGCTGGCGGGAGTGGGGAGTCCAGGTCCTCAGATCTGGGGAAATGGACACTCTGTCCACCGCGTGCAAGAAAAGCTGGTACAACTCTCATGAAGAGCAAATGGGTGGTGGTGTCTCAGAGCTGTGCCTCTGCAGTTGAATTTTTAGGAACGAATCAAGACGCGTGCAGGGGTATCCATTCAGGGATGTGCGTCCTGTCATTATTTACTGGAGAAAGTGGCAAGTTGTGGACAGTAGAAGAAGGTGTTCAGCTCAGGACACACGGCCCAGGCAGCTGCAGATTGCATGGCCAAAGGCCGTTTACCCACCGCCCAGATGCCTTCTTAACAATGTGTGATCATCACGGTGGTGACAGCTCGCAGGTCCGTGGCCTTCTCCACTGCCGCAGTCTCAGGTGCCTGCTGTATGTCATCTTGCCATCATATGAGCAGCATCCTTCCCCTTTTAAGGAAACTAAGGCAGAAAATAGTTAAATCACGTGCCGGAGGTTACAGAGATGTCAGGTGGCTGACTGGACCTTGAGCCACGAGAGATGGCTCTGGGGGTGGAGATGTTTCCTTAGAATCATGTTTCCTGCCTTAAAAAATAGCATTTTCAAGGCTACGGCTCTTTAGCCCCCAAACCAAAGCTTTTTCAAGGTGGTTATGGGCATTGAAAAAGCCATGGTGGACAGATGGCAGAAATTACAATACCTTTCCTTTGTCTCCCAGGGTATATAATTTTCATTTTTTTCTTTCTTCATTTTTCTTGGTGAATGTATGTTACATGAACATCAAATTTACTTTTTTTTTTTTTGGTTTTTCGAGACAGGGTTTCTCTGTAGCTTTGGTGCCCGTCCCGGAACTAGCTCTTGTAGACCAGGCTGGCCTCGAACTCCCAGAGATCCGCCTGCCTCTGCCTCCCGAGTGCTGGGATTAAAGGCGTGCGCCACCACCGCCCGGCCTTTACTTTTTTTTTTTTTTAAGACAGGCTCTTTGGTAGCTCGGTAGCTCAGGTTGGCCTTGAACTTACTGTGAACTGACGAGAACCTTGAAATTCTGACCCTCCTGCCTCCAGTTCCCTAGTGCTGGAGTTACACGAGTGTGCCACTATGCCTGATGTATAAGGTCCTGGGGATTGAACCCATACAGGCAAGCACGGCACCAACCGAGTAGCATCCCCAGCAGTTACATTCCGTCCCCCTCCCCCCCGAACTGAGAAGTAGCCAGCAGTGATGGTTCACACCTATGGTCCTAGCTCTTAGGAGATTCCGGCAAGCATGGGTTACAGAGGGAGACTGCCTCAACAAAAACAAAAATACAGATGAATAAAACCGAAGCTTTGCAGATACAGGAGAGCACCCTGGAGACGGTGGTTCCCAGGAACCCGTCCTGCAAACTCAGGGACAGCGTGCACCCGTGACCTGTCGAAGGATGCACAGCCGGGGTCTGAGGGCTCGTGGGAGTTGGCCTTCCAAGAACCCGAGGGAAAGCAGATACTGCAGCCTAGAGAGCATCCCAGGAAGAGGTGAGCACAGTATGCAAGCTCCATTCTCAGCCTCCCAGCATAAATCCATACCTCAGTTTCCCCTTGTATGTTCAGGGTGTACTAGCCCGAAAAATGACCCCAGGCAGGTATTTTGACCTAAGTTCCTAGAACCTAGGAGTGTTGGCATAAGCGCTGGAGGGACCTTGCTGATGGGATTAAAGATTTCATCTGGAGAAAGTTACTGGATTAGCAGGTGGGCCCTTTGTGTACCTGCTTCGCCCCTCCAAGGGGAGGGGGCAGAAACGGGCCCAGTACAGAAGCAGAGGCCCAGAGCAAGCTGCTCTGATGTTGGCCAGGCGGTGGGGAGGGCCACCAAGTGCTGCCTGAAGGGGGGGGCGTGCCTCACAGACCCCCTGACTTCACCCAGCCCTCCAGAACTGTAAGGGAGTTAAGTCCAAGTAATGAAGATTCATCATAGTAATGCCACCAAGATAATGAAGATTTATCAGACCTGGCGCTGGAAAGTGACCTCCTGCCGAGAAGGTGGCAGGCCCTTCAGGGTTGGGTCTGCATGGAGGCTTCCCATCATCCCTGGCTATATGACCTGGAGCTGAACCTGGCTGTGCCCCACTGTGGTCCTGGGCTCAACGGAGAAAGCTCCATAGAAGCCTGCACTGACTGTGTTCCCACCCTACCTGCCACATTGTGGTCCCCTCGGGTATGGGAAGAAGAATGTGTATACACCTACACACACACACACACACACACACACTTCCTAGCTTTTAAGCCTTTGGTGTCCAGTGTTGACGAAATGTCCACTCTGGAGTGACTGGAAGCACGCACATCTTTGGGACACGCCAGCTTCTTCAGCCCACTGCAGCAGCTAGCTGGGGGTGCTGTGTGCCTCGCTGTGTACCCCATCCAAAGCAGGTGAGACAGGGACTTCAGCCACTTTGGGAGACACGGAGGGAAGTACTTCTGGGTGTCTTCAGAGTATAGAGGTGGTCCCATAGCTGAGTCCAGGGTTCGTGAGCCTTCAGACCATGCTCTGTATCCAAAACTGTCTCCTGATGGCTCCAGTGGCCAGACCTTGAGTGCCAGAAATGGCTTCTAGCAGTGTTAACCCCTTGATACTCTGGTGGGTGTGCCTGGTAGGCTGGGGTGGGGCCTAGGATAAGAGTGGGACCTGGGGCAGGGCTGGCCCTCTTCCTGGTGAGGGGGCTCCCAGTAGACAATGCCTAAGCTCGCTTCTCACCCACACGGCAGAGTGCTGGGCTGTTGATGGGCAAAACCTTCCCAGCTGTCCACCAGCACAGCTCAGGAGGCACCTTTGGTGACCCCTATATTTGAAAAGACCTGCACTGTCCTAGAGTGGAGGGTGCACTGGAATGCAGGGGCAACAGCCTGTCTCCAGGCCAGAAAGACCCCCTGAGCACACCCCACGGCAGCCATGGTAGGCACGGGGCTGTCTGCTTCTGTCTCTCTTCCATTCTTGTTTGGGTTGGCAAATTTCTTAGGCCCTTCTCGACAACGGGCCATCTTTTGTGCCCAGTCAAGAACTCTTCCCCAAGGATTCCAACAAAAGCCTGCTCTGAGTGGAGGCTCTGCCCACCCTGAGCCGCCTATAGGGCGTGGCCATATGCCCCACACCCTTGGGTTTCCATGGCTCCCTGCCCTCACACTGGGCCTCATCTGATCTCTGCGCTAATGGTGGAAGCGCCAGCCTCCCGAGGACCTGTGTCCACACTCATCCTCCCTCTGCCGTCTTCACCTCCACCTGGCTCAGGTCTGAGAGCAGACACCTTCCCTTCTCCCCAAGATTTCCCCGTGACCCAGAACAAGTGTCAAACCACCCTGCCGTCTTCCTGCCTCCCTGTCTTTCACACCAGGCCCTACTGTTTCTGTTCAGAGCACCAGCTCAGAGGGCCTTTCTGGTCCCAGGCTAGCCTCATACTTTCTGTGTAGCTGAGGAAGATCTTGAACTTCTGACCCTCCAGTCTCTACCTCTCAAGTGCTGGAATTAGAGGAGTCTCTTCAGGGCTCTGCCTCAGTTTCCCTGTCAGCTTTCCAGGCTGAGGTGACTGTCCCACTCAGCCTGTCCTGCTCACCCCACTCCTCTCCCTCACTGCTCTACCCAGCTTTCCTTGCCTTCACCCCACCAAGCAGGCAAGCGCTCACCTTTGAACTTGGTCGTTCCTCCAGCTTGGATGCTCTTCCTGGACTCCCGAGCCTCCTTCTTGCCTTCCTTAAGCTTTTGTTTGAGTCTCTTCAGTGAGGTGACACCTCTAACCACCCTGATTGAAATGGCCTCTGTGAGCAACCCCCAGGCCTCACTCTGTCCCTTCCGTGGCCTCCGTGTACCACCCCCAGGCCCCACTCTGTCCCTTCCGTGGCCTCCGTGTACCACCCCCAGGCCCCACTCTGTCCCTTCCGTGGCCTCCGTGTACCACCCCTGGGCCCCACTCTGTCCCTTCTGTGGCCTCCGTGTACTACCCTTGGGCCCCACTCTGTCCCTTCCGTGGCCTCCGTGTACCACCCCCAGGCCTCACTCTGTCCCTTCCGTGGCCTCCGTGTACCACCCCCCGGCCCCACTCTGTCCCTTCCATGGCCTCTGTGAGCAACCCCCAGGCCTCACTCTGTCCCTTCCGTGACCTCCGTGTAACCCCTGAGGAGAATACGGCAGGTGGCACCTCCTACAGACTGGGCACTTGAGAGAGAAAGCTGGCAGGTGGCTGGCGCTGTGGAGCCCTTTTCTGCGGCGACACTGATTTCTAGAGTGCTGATTAAACAGGTGGCTTGGAGGGGCTTTGATGAGGAAAATGCCCGGAGGGGATGTGTGTCGGCTACTGTCCGAGACCGCGGCACAGATCTGGGCTGGGATGGCGTCCTGCCTTGGCTTATTACCTTTTTGATTCTTACACCGGGATCCGGGACAAGCGTGTCTTTGTTTCTGGGAAATTCGCCAGGCTGGGCAGACACAGCTGAATTGAGTGGGATGCCTGTGCGGAAGAACTTTGAGAATTTCTGACGGAAGCGCCAAACGAAGCTTCGAACTTGTGTAGGTCACAGTTACCCGTGCAGGTGCCAACTGGTGCAGTCCTGAGAGCTGTGGGTCAGGGACTGAGCTTAAGATCAGCGAGGGCTTAGTTGTTGGGGGTCGGGAGCAGAGCCAGGAGCATGAGCACTTCCTATTTGCAAGTGGAAAGCCCCTCCCATCCCCTTCCCTGTGTCTTCCTTTTGCACAATGGGGAGGGTCTCTTCTCCCAGAAAATGTATGTCACAAACATACATTCGTGTCAGCTGTATGTGGCAGAAAACTGATGATGATCACAGGTTAAGCAAGCCGTGTTCCCCTCTTCTACACAGGCCTGGATTCCTAGTTACCTGTGTTGCCATTGCTGTTCCTAGTGTCTTACCTCTGCGTCCAAGGTAGCTGCTCAAGCTCCTGCCATTTGGCAGGGAAGGAGCCAAAGAAGAGTTTATCTTGGGCCAGTGAGGCGGTTCACTGGGTAAAGGCACTTGTAGCGGAGCCTGATAACCCGAGTTCCATCCGCAGAAACCCAGGTGTCAGGAGAGAACTGACTCCCACAAACTGTCCTCTGACCTTCACAAGCAGGTCATAATACGTGCACACCCATCACAACAAAACAATGCTCTGGGCAGTGGTGGCAGGGAGCACCTTTAAACCCAACAGTGGGAGGCAGAGGCAGGGGAATCTCTGAATTCAAGGCCAGCGTGGTCTATCAGATTCTGGGACCAAACAAGTTCCAGGACTGGCTCCATTGCTACTGGAAAACCCTGTCTCAAAAAAACAAAAACAAAAAAAAAGAAGGAAGGAAGGAAGAAAGAAAGAAAGAAAGAAAGAGAAAGAAAGAAAGAAAGAAGAAAAGGAATACTACATCAAAGTCACACGCTACACACTCAGAACTGAGGTGTTACATATCATGGTCATGAGCATCATTCCCATTGCCAACCTGCTCTTCTAAATTTCTCTTCTAAAATTCCTCAATGAGGAAAGGGGCAGAGCACGCATCGGGTTGGCAACGTCTCCTGAGGCGGTTGGGCGCTCCACACAGTTGCTGCCAGGGGTGCTGTTAGGATTTTCGTTCCCTCTGCCCTGGGTCTGGGGATCAGAAGTTCCCTGCCTGGATCTGTGTTGTATAGAGGAACGGAGCTCACACGCGAGCTGTGCCTCAACTCCCAGCTGCAGAGCGCCTCGCGTGCATGCTCTAAATCTCTGGTTGCCTCTGAAGCTGGGGGCACCCCACAGTTGATGGCAAGTTGGCCGCACAGCCCTGCTGTCCTTGCCATCTTGGGAGCCTAGAGATTGTTAGCAGGTGTCAGCGGCACTGTGTGCTCTGGAGAAATGCCACCGCAGAGACCAGGATGGCACATAAATGTGGGCACCAGCAGCAATGAGAGAACCAAAGGTGGGGATTGGAAGGCAAGGAAGCTGAAGCCATTTACTTCCCCCGTTTTTTGTTTGTTTTGTGTTTTTGGAGTCCTGTGAGGGAGCTGGGCTGTTTGTTTGCTTGTTTTGGAGACAGGGTCTCACTATGTAGCTCCGTCTGTCCTGGAGCTCATTATGTAGACCTGGCTGGTCTCAAACTTACAGAGATCCTCCTGCCCCTGCTTCTGGGTGCTGGGATTAAAGGCAGGCACCCCGCCCAGCTGAGAGAGCTGCTTTGAGTTCCAAACAACAGTCCTCTGTGATTTCAAAGACAAAGCCTTGAGTGGTGGGAACTTACGGTGGGCTGGAAGACACCTTACAAGTGAGGACCAGAGTTCCCCAGAATCCACGGAAATGCTGCCGTCTGTAATCCAAAAGAGGCAAAAAGATTGGCAGAGTAAGCTGCATGGCTGAGATGGAACTCCAGGTTTAGGGGGACTCTACCTTGATGTATGAGGTGGAGTACCACCCAGGAAAACACCTGATGTCACCTTCTTGGTCCTACGCACACACACACACACACACACACACACACACACACACACACACACGTCCCTCATCCTGTAGGCGACAAGTCTTTTTGTAACGGCTCTAGAAATGATGAAATAAAACCTTGTGGATCCCCTGGCATTCACAGGCCCTACGTTTGATCTTCAACACTGACAAAGAAAAGAATAATATAAGCCAGATTTCTCACCATTTGATAAGAGAAGCTGGATAAAGTCTGTGGTGTCCCATTGTACTTAAAGGAGTTAGAAGCCTAGTTCCAGGCTCCTTGTATGGTCACAGTAGGATAGATGCAGAGCAGATGTTAGTACCGTGCTTCCCTGGCTCTGTGGCTGACAGGACCTGGAGCACGGGTGCCCCCGCTCCCACTTCCTGCTTTCTAAACAGCATCCTCTACAACAGCAACCTGGACCCTGGGCAGGAGGGTGCCATGGGGCATGCAGAGAACATGCAAGACACACGTGCGATGCCAAATGTGGCTGGCCAATAAATGATGGGTTCATGTCGAAAGGACAAAGTGTCAGCTGAAAGGGATGCGAGGTGGCCCACTTTGAAGAACAAAAGAGGCACAGCAGAATTCGGGCTGTAGAAATCTCCGCGCGTCTGTTGTGGTGTGCTCATGGGCTGGGTAGCTGCACAGGGCAGAAAGGGTGCCTCTCTCCCTCTGAGTCCCCACCAGCAACTGGACAGGATGATGGAAATAGAAAGTTACCATTTGACGAACACCACAGTAAGAACTGTGGACAGGAGTCATCAAGGGCTGCTAAAATTAGCCTGGGGAAGCCTGACAAGAAATGGGGCCTTGGCAGAGTACCTTCCTACGCGGTAACCAGTTACAAAGAAAGATCGTTCCAGCGGCAGAGAAGCCCAGCAGGTGCCACCTCCCAGCGACGGTCAAGGTCGCCAGCCCCAGCGGCAGCACAGGGCAGCCGCTAGTCCAGTGTGCCAGGCAGCTCTGAGCCCACACATGGTTTCTCCTCTGACCTTGCCCCAAATGCCTAATGTTGAGTCTAATCAAGAGCAAGCGCAGACCGAAGTCCTTGTTCAAGTTCACTGACCAGACTTTCACAGTAACAAAACACCGAGGGCTGGGGACTGTGCCAGCTGCAGAGAGGGGCGCCTTGACAGCCGAATGCTGCTAGGCCCTGAACCCCACAGCCCCAGCATCACCTGCACACTGACAACATTGTATCTGTGCTTTCTTTCCTATCTCTTCCAGCTCTATTTGTGCCTCCATAGCACGAGACGATTGTGGGAAACAGGGCCAAAGGTGTGTGGAGGAGTGGATGGTCTGGAGTTGGCATGTGTTACAGTTCATCTGTAAGATAAAGCACAGGAAACACTGATTTATTACAAGTGGGTTTTGTCCTTAATGATGTGTACAATGTGTCGCTTCTGGTCCAGTGGTGTCTTAGAGGAGATGAAATCTGGTATAGGAATAGAAATCCGTTTGATCGCCTCCCAGCCAGCACCCTTGACAGGTGAACTGTTATTCCACCTGGAGCCCTGTGAGGATTTCGTTTTGAATTTGCCGACACAGGCACGTATTTCTTACATAAATGGGATATTTTTTTTAATCCTTACCATGTGGCACGTCCTTGTCCAAAGCTGTGTGTCTTTTTTTGGTTGCATGACACCCCTGAGCATAGGTGCTCTCTGTGTGTTGGCCTTCTCGTCACGTGAATTGCTTGAGCATTTTTACCGCTCTGGCAGAGTCTGGGGTCCATATATACTTCTCTCAGCGTGCCTGCAGTATTTCCTCTAGGGTTTGCACCCTGACACAGAATCCCCTCACCCTTATCACCTTCCAGGCTGTTGCCCATGAAGAACATAATAATGGTTGGGGTACGGGGGTTGACAGTTGTTGGAGCCCAGTGAGAAAACAGGAGAGCTGGTCTCTTTCAGGTCTAGAACAAACCAAGGGGCAGCAGCTAGAGGGGACATTGGAAAGCTGGCCAGGAAAGAAATGTCCTATGTCCTCAGGTCCAGCCTCTGTCTCCCCTGCTGTGTAAGGACACTCCCTGGACCCTCCCTGGGTCCATAGCATCTTCCCTGGGTGCCCTCTCCTTCCATGCTGTCTTCTCATTGGTGAGGTGGAAACTCTGAAGAAGAGACCCTACCCTCTGTGGTCAGGGTAGGGAAAAGGGGGCAGCATTCAGGGAGGATGGCTCCAAACCCCTAATATTGGGGTTCTTAGGGCTCAGGGTCAGGTGTGGCTGGAGCAGTGGGGGACCCTAGGCCAGCCACATCTGGAAGGGTGTTGAGGTGTGCAGGTTTGGAGGCTGTTCTTGTGACAGCCTTCAGGTGTTTGTTCATTTGATTATTCTTGTGACCATAGATCCTGTGACTGGCAGTGATACAGCCCAGCTGGGCAGTAGGGACTGGTTTGGATCTTGGCTGGTCAGGTTCCCTCACAGGTGGGAAAACAGAAGCCCTGTTCAGTCCTCTCTTCTGCCTTGGTGTCACCTGGTGCTCCTGAGTTTGTCGTCTTGACACAGTTCTCTCCTATGGCCTGGATTCTGGGGATTGAACTCAGGGCATCAGACTTGGCGGGTGATGCCTTTACCTGCTGAGCCATCTTGCTGGCCCTAATTGCTGTGTTTTTAACCCTCCTTAATCTGAGGGTTCTATTGACTCAGTCCCATCATGGAGCCACATTTAAAGATGCTCCCAAATGGAACACAGTCTTGACTTTGCCCTGAAACAGAGTCAGGAGGAAAACACGTGTCTGGATGGGCAGGGAGGACACCCATGCTGAGCTCTGCATTAGGTTTTTTTTGTGTGTGTGTTGGCCTCATTTTTAGGTATAGAACTTTAACACACCTAAGCTCATCAGATCTCAGGGTCTAAGCAGGGTAGGGCCTGGTTAGTACTGGGGCGGGAAACAAAAGTCTCCATGACAGAGTGTTCCATTATTCTGTGTGGTGCTTGAGACAGCAAGTAGAGATGACCTCAGCCTGGGCCCTGCACCAGAGAGCCACAGCCCTGCCCAGCATGGCCTTTATACAGCTGTTGTCTCTGCAGTTCCCCCACCCCCGAGTTTTCCAGGGTAGGCACAGGAGGCCCGTGACTCCTCCCCTGCGGTCTCCTTGTGAGCTGCCCACACAAAGCTGGGCAGTGAGTGATGGCAGACATGGCTCTGCACTGTGGGGACCATGGCCGTGGCCTAACCACTGTAAGTGCTGGGATTGGTGTAACCCAAGGCCCCAGATCCACCAGCCTCTAGAGAATGAGCGGTCTAGAGGAAAAAGAACAGAGGGGAAAGATTTGGTGGCATCTTCAGGCCCCACCTGTGTCACTCAGATCTCAACCAGGCCACACCGGGAAGACAGGCAGTATCTCCCCCCACCACCCAGCCGCTGTGGAGAGAAAAAAATATGTGGTTTTCTGAGGAAGACTGTCCTTTGCTGCCCTTGGGGGGAATATCACTCTAGCGTCTACCCGGAAGCCCCCCAGAGCAGGCCAGGCTGCCTAGGCGTTTCCTAGGGCGGAGGCAGGCTAAGTTCTCTCGTTGTCTCTCCCTACCTCTTCCCGGCTACTCCCTCATGGCAGACCATCTGTCCCTGCACTGCCCACCCTCCACCCTTTTAATAGCCCTGTCCCTGGAGAGAAGGGCCTCCAGGTGGCTTCACAGCAGGTGGGGGAGGGCAGGACATCCCTATGACGCCTTGAATTGAATTGAGGTGGGTGTTGGGGAGGCAGGTGGCTAGGAATGTCCTGATGAAGGAGGTTCTCAAGGCGGGGGGGGGGGGCTTTCCGAGCTCCCACTCGGGGATGGATGAGTGTGCACAGAGCCGAAAGGAAGGGAAGACAGGGCAGAGGGAGCCAAGGGGACGCCATTCTAAAAATACAACCCATCTGCGTCTTCGTTAGCTAGTTTCCTGGGAAACCTCTGGGAACAGAAAGCTCAGCAGGGTGGCAGAGTGTGATCGTGCGGGGGGGGGGGGGGGGGGGGGGGGACGACGACCCAGGGCAGATCCTCCTCCTGCCTCCTGTGCTGAGGGTTAGGACGAAGGCTCAGAGCTGCCCTCTGGTCAGACATGGGTTCCATCCAGGCCTGGGACCTTTGAGTCCTGGGTCAGTCACTGGCCTTCTGTAGGAGGAGCAAACAGGACAGGGTTCAGGAAGGGCAGCTTCTGCCTTCCTGCTGAGGACCCACTGCAGGAGAAGGCTAGAGAGAGTTCATCCCTCCACCTTCCAGGTGACATGACATTAGAGTGTGAACACGGACTAGGCACCCAGACAGGGTCTCAGTCTCCTTGCCTCGCTTCCAGTCAGGGTGAAGTGTGTGTTAGCCCAAGTTAACAATTTACAAACAGTGGAGGCCTAATAAGGGGGAGAAATTGGACTGGATGGTGATAGCGCTGAGGAGGCAGAGACTGACCGATCTCTGTGAGTTCAAGGCCAGCCTGGTCCACAAAGCAAGTTCCAGGACTGTTACACAGAGAAACCCTGTCTTGGGAAACAAAACAAAACTCTAAGCTAGCCTGGTTTACATAGTAGACTTGTAATGTTACAGGTCAGCCAAGGCTACATAGTGAGACTCTGTCTCAGAGATTAATTTAAATATTTAAATTTAAATATAATTTAGATATTTTTAAAAATATCTCCTTCCATACTTTAGATTAGACATCATTTTTTTCTTTTTCTTCTAGTCATATATTACATCTCTATTGCAGTTTCCCCTCCCCTTCCCTCCAGTCTCTTCCTCCTACCTCTCCTCTCCACCAGATCCACCCCTCTGCCTCCCATCAGAAGAGAGCAGGCCTCACAGGGACATCAGCCAAACGTGGCATAGCAAACTACAATAAGACCAGGCAACCTGGCAGAAAGAGAAGGGTTCCACAAGTTGGCAGAAGAGTCAGAGAGACCGCCCCCTCTTTCACTGTTAGGAACCCCACAAGAACACAAAGCTACTCAGCCATAACATATATGCAGAGGGCCTAGGTCAGACCCCTGCAGGCTCCCTGATCTCTGCAAGTCCCCATGAGTTCCGGTCAGTTAATTCTGTGGGCTATGTTCCCGAGGTGGACACCCTATCTTCAATCCCAATCTACCCCTCCAGGAGCAATGCCTGAACTAGTTGCTTATTATGAATATTTTATCAAAGTTTTACTGTCTATCTTGGCACCCCCATCCCCACCTCCACCCCCACTCCGCAGTAGCTCACTCTCCACCATGCTCTGTCATGGGATAATGCTTTAGAACACTGTAAAGATTTGGCAGCGGACCGGGCAGGACAGAAACCTCCCTCCCCGGGGACTGTGTGACATGATGCACAGCCTTCCTGGGTCTTCTGGTGGGGCCATTTGAATCTCTCCTGCATGGTAGGATTCTGAATGCTTCTGTGGCTGCTTTGTAAAAATCCCTGCCTTTGTCATGCATGTGTGGCGACATGCATGCAGAGATCAGAGGACACCGTGGGACTCGGTGCCGTCCTTTCACTGTGCAGGTTCTGGGAATTGAACCCAGTCGTCAAATCCGTTGCCGGATACCATTAGCTGCTGGGCCACCTCACTAGCCCTGTTAGCCGCATTTCCCCATGATCTGAAATAATCTTAGTCAGATTACCAAAGCAACGTGTGACCCCAGTGGCCCAATGATGGGCTTCTGGCTCCTTCCAGCTTTTCTGTTGATGGTGACACTGGTGAGCCCAGGTACATTCTGGCCTCTGTCACTATACCAAGGTGAGAGATGGCACTGCCTCTCCTGCGAGCCCCTCGTCCTGGGTTCCCTGCGTGTCTGATGTTTTTGCTGCACCCCTACACTGACACACACAAGGCAAATGTGTACGTGCTCTTTAAGTGTGACCCTTTCTTCCTCCAAAGCTCCAAAGTTTCTGTATCGGGGCTGGAGAGAAATGGCTCGGGGGTTAAAAGCACTGACCCAGTGGTCCTGAGTTCAATTCCCAGCATCCACATGATGGCTCGCAACCATCTATAATGGAAATCTAGTGCCCTCTTCTGGCCTGCAGGCATACATGCAGGCAGAGCACTGTATACAGAATAAATAAATCTTGGGGGGGGGGAGTTTCTGTGTCTATCGAGTCACCCAGAAATCGGGGTATGGGACCTTCTGGTGGATGTAGGCTGAGATCTTCAGCCCTGACGCAAGCTCTGTTCAAGTCCCAGGAAAGAGAGCTCCCTTCCTCTCCAGCTTCAGTCTACCAAAGCCCCTGCAAGGCACTTCTGATGCATTCTTACCTCCCCACAGAACCCCTCTGCCTCACCGTAAATGCCGGGTTTTGTTTGAAATTTACAGGGATCCTCTTGTGTTGCTTAGTTTTGCAGAACACGTTTTTATTTGAAAAGAGAAAATACAATATAATATTCCTTGTCATCGCCTAGGGGGCAGTAGCCCTGGCCTGTGTTAGCCTCACTGGGCAGCTTCAGAACAAGGCCCAACCTCATGCTCCCTTCTTTCTAGGGCTTCTGCTCCACGACGTGACCATGGCCGGGCTGCAGGAGCTGCGATTCCCTGAGGAGAAGCCCCTACTCCGGGGCCAGGATGTGACAGAGCTGGTGAGTCGCCCCTTCCAGGTCCTGGGGGCCGTGCGCCACCTTGTGGTGAAGAGGGAAAATGCGTGTTTTCCTGCAATCTTGTCTGTGGTACTAGAGAGAACTGCCCTGTGAACTCAGAGCTACCCAGAATTGACTGGTTCTTGTTTCTTTTTTCTTTTCTTTTCTTTTTTTTTTTTTTTTTTTGGTTTTTAGAGACAGGGTTTCTCTGTGGTTTTGGAGCCTATCCTGGAACTAGCTCTTGTAGACCAGGCTGGTCTTGAACTCACAGAGATCGGTGCACCACCACCGCCCGGCCTGGTTCTTGTTTCTTGAGGAAGTTGCGGGCGGGATCAGCCCAAGTGTGCATCCAGCGTTGCTGGGTATGCATCCTCTTAGCCTTGTTTGCAGCTGGGAAAGGCAGGAGCCCGGTGCTTTCCACCTTCAGCTCCGTGTTTTATTTCCACCCACCTTCCAGCCTCCCGCCAGAAGGAGCAGCAAGGATTGGGATCAGGTGGCTTAGTGGGGGCTCTGGGGAGCCCAACCACATGAAGCCACAGCCCTGCCCCTCAATGGGGCGTCGTTGGTCATTCAACGCATAACCTCGAGCCAAGCACCTACGCCTGGGTTATTCAAGGGTAGCCTGTAGGACCGGCAGTGAGCTGCGCATTTGACAAACTCCTCATCCCAGGTTCCAGAGATTGCTCCCCCGCCCCTGCACCTCCTTCCTTCCCAGCCTCCTTGAACCTTGAGGGTATCTGCCATATTTCCAGCCACTTCGCATCAGTCGGAGGACTTACAGGCAGCCCTCCTATTTTATTCTGGCTCTGCTCAAGCGTTCCCAGGAAGCCTTTGCTGGCCACTAGGCTGTTCCTGGCACCCCCACACACACCCTGTTGTCACTCACAGTGTGTCCCCAACCCTGAAGCACGGGTCTGTCTTGTGCCCAGGTCTCTCCAGCCTCCTGCAGCACCTTGCTGTCCCTTTCTCCTGACTCACGGTCCTCCCCTCCTGTTCCTGGCAGCCTTCCTCCTCCTTCTGCTGAACCCAGTCTCTCATTTCACGCCAGCGGCCATCAGGGCGGTAGTCTACCACTCTGGTGTTTGAGATCTGTGTTTCAGACTCGTGCAGAGGCTCCAGTCCTTGAGTCAGGAAGAGGCTCTTGCTGGGTACCCGGTCACCTCTACTTTTTCCAAAGGGGCATTTTTAAAAAATGCCCAGTGTAGCCTCCTCGTGACTCCCAGCAGAATCCTGGCGGTGTCAGCTAGCTGCGCCTTTGTCTTCAGAAGCTGCCCTTCCTCAGGCTGTGATGCTGGCAAGGTCTCTTAGCATCCTGAGTGCAGTGCCTGCCTGACCTCTTCACTCTCCGAACGGCTGTAGTTTGCTGGGTACAGACTTAGGTACAGGGATCTAGAGAGGGGTGAGTACGGCAGGCCCTCACATCCACAGTGTTCACACCCAGGACCTCAGTTAGTCAGAAGCAGCCAGAGAAAATCGTCTGTACACACTTTTCTTGTCCTTGCTCCCTTACCAGCGGAGTATAGCATCTACTTCCACGACATATGCATATCTTCTAGAAGGTGTGTTATCGGCAGCCTAGAGCTGATTTAAATTGTATGAGAGGAGAATCGTGGGTGCTGGGCAGATACAATGCCATCTTAGAGAAGTGAAGTTTGGTACCTACCGAAGGTTCTGGAACCAATGCAGAGGCAGGGGATGACTGTATTCTTTGTGCCTTTCCACCTCTATAAGCCACTTTAGACCGGCTTTCCATGAAGTCTGCAGGGTCTGAGGAGTCCCAGGTTCCAGGGGACACTGGCCGCCCCTTCTCTGGACCTCCCAGGTCTCCGCGCCCCTCATGGACTTTCCATTCATCCAGACCCTCTCCTGCCCTTTTTTCTGACCTCAGACACCTCCTGTGATTCCCAGGGTTTCATGCCGGCTCATTTTCCTGCTGTGTCTTGGTTTGTGGGCCCATCCCTCCCACGCGCCTATCTCCTGGGCCCCTAGCTTCCCGAGAGCATACAGCACACCCTACCATTATCTGCCTCATCCTTTCTGTCAGATTTTGTGTTTTTAACAGAACTGCCTCCTTCTCCCCCGAGGTAATTACCTTCCCACACTTGCTTTGCAATCCTCTCACTGAGGTGCTTTGGTGACAGGCTCCATCAGTGACCAGCCCCGCCCCCTTCTGCCAGCAGCCCCCTTCCTAAGGAGTTCCAGAAGTGGCCACCCGCCTCCCTTGACGGCTGTTGTTCCCCTAGGCCTTGGAAGAGTCAGTAGGTCTCCCTACATAGCCGAGGCTGGCCGTGGGTTCCCAGCCTCCTGGGTGTTGAATGGTTGGCCCGTGCTACTTTACTCAGCTTTGGGTGTCTTCTGTCATGGCATCTGGAGTCCAGAGGCAGGACAGGCGCTATTGGAAGATGCCACTGCCAGTCTCACATAGACCCAGGAAGGTTGAGAGAGTTGAATGGGCACTGCTGCCAGCCTTGACAATACCTAGTGTGCACAGGCCAGGACACTGAACAGGCCTCAGCTTCCCTCCCTGCCATGGAGGTGACAGTCAAGGTGCCTCTTTGCTCCTCCACGGTCCTCTACCCTTGTGTGCAATGATCCAAAGCCAGCACTCAGAGATCCCAGTGCATCCTACTTGTAGAGCAGCCCTTAGTCTCCCCGATACCCTACAAGATAGAGATCCTTGCACTGTCCAAACCCCGACACCCTAGGTAAGCCCGTGAGCCCCTTCTGTCAGCATGAATATGGCTGGGGTCAGAAGACCAGTCTGCTCCGGGCAGAGACTGGGAGCTGGTCTAACTTGTCCTTCTTGTTTGCTTTCCTTAGGATAACCCTGACACCTTCCTCTCAGTTGTGGACACAGACTGGAAGGTAGGTTAAAGTTCGCCTCTCAAAATGTGGGGCCCCGTATCTGTGTGGACCGCATTCCCGCTGGGCTGGGTCGTAGAGGAGAGTCATAGCCTGTCTGCATGTCCTGGTCTCTGGTGGGGAGGGAGGACAGGTCATCTCATGGTCTAATGACTGCCCCCACTGCTCACAGCGCCTCCTCCACTGGCTTCCTGTTACGGTTGCTCCCCCTACCCAGCGGCGGGCAGAGCGGGAGTGGGGTGGACCCTCTGTGAACAGCACAGCTGGGAAAGAAGCAGAGGCCTCAGGCCATGAGTGTGCAGAAGGGAGCGAGAGATGCTGTCGCCTGAATCAGCATTTTCCACCCCGTGGAAGCTAGGTTGACTGTGAACTAACTCTGGTTTCCATAGCAGCCGTTGCCTGGACAACCGTGTCCTCTTTAGTTTGATGCCAAAGGTACCATGAAAATGGAACTTGCTCTTTGTTTGATTCCTTCGCATGATTTTGTTCAACTGTTTCTCCCCTCTGAAATCCCCAGGAACCGTGTGGTTCCAGGTCCCAGACCATATCTAACAGCGGCATAGGACAGAGAGGGACATAGGCTTCCAGGGCTCTCAGACGTCACTGGCCATCTGAATATAACAAACCAGTTCAGAGCCCCCTCCTCCCCGCTGGATGGAAGTCACCCCAGGCCACTTTCTTTTCTCCTCCTGACCTTTATTTGGGTCAATCTCCTTGGAACAGTTTCACAGTCTGGATACGGGAGGTGGGGCTCCCCGATGGCTCCTCCCCGTGAAGCAGTACAAGAGGTGGGGCTCCCCGATGGCTCCTCCCCCTGACGCAGCTAGCGAGCAAGAATGAGGATCTGGGCCTGTGTTGGTCCCTTGGTCACGTGCCTCTTCAAGGAGGGAGGCGGTAGGCAGACCTTGCTCACGCCCACATCCCCTGAAGTCACAGGCCTCAGCTGAAAGTACAGCACTCTGATTGGCAGCTGGGGCCAATCAGAGTCCCCGAGAAGGATTGGGAGTGGAGCAGCCTCTTCAGAAGGGACAGCCAGAAATCAGCAGAACAGGCCCTGTCATGGAAGTCTCTGTCTGTGACAAATGAGGGTGGGGTGTATGAGTGGACAAGCCTCGAGCAGCTTGTGCACGGTGGGATCCTGGTTCTCAGCACCTTTGCTCCGTGAAGGGCAGCGTGCTCCCAGGGAGCGCTTCACAGAGGCAGGTTTTGCTTGGTTTTCTTTTTCTTAAAGAAAAACACCCACAAAGATGGCTGTTTTCTGGGCCACAGCTGGGGAACCACCGTCATGCCCAGCACCACAGTGGCAGGCAGTGTCACTGTCTCTGGCTCTACAGGGTCAGCTGCAGGAGAAAGAAGCAAGACAGAGAAACCAGAAAGCATAAGAGATCCCAGTCCTGGTCCATTCATGTCCACCCCACCCCTGCTGCTCCCAGCCTGCCCCAGTCTAGGTTCCCCCTCCCCTGCCCCACGCTGCCCCAGCAGGCTCATTCACTCATTCACAGTGAAGCGGCTCAGAGTGCTTAGAAGGGAATGGGCCAAGTGTTTGGACATCTCCCCCCACCTCCCCCACTCCCCGTGACCGTGACGAGGCACCCCCAACTACAGCACGCAGTCGCAGTAGAGCGCCTGACATGACTTCTGGTGCTGTGGCTTCTAGCTGTGTGAGGCGGAGCAGCTAATCACGTGTCTGAAAAGTGGGTACTGAGTGAGAGAGTGGAAAGCACTTAGGGTCTGGCATGGGGGACATTCTAATGTAAGTGACTGCTCCCCTCGATGGTCGTACCGGGGGCCTAGAATGCTGAGATGCTGAGAAGCCCTGCTGCCCCTTACCTGAGCGAGAAAACAATCAGACTCCTGGGCCTCAGGCACCCCGTCCTGTCTCTCAGGCTTCTGTGTTTCCTCAGAAGCAGAGAATTAAATACCTTGCCCCAGGACCCCGCAGACAGCTGGTTGAGCAGACCTGACTTTGGGTCTGTGGGTTTTCTAGCCAGCAAGCTGAGCAGAGACAGGAAGCTCTGGAAGAGGCCGGTGTTCAGGGAGCATCTCCGTTGGGAGCAGGGAGAGGGGAAACCCCTCCATAGGTAGTCAGGGAGTGGGCGTGGGTCGGTCAAGGACTGCAGGGAGTGGGAGTAGCAGGGTCCCATGGGTAGATTTGGGAGGAGCAGACCGGAACAGGAGGGCTGGGGCACTGTTCCATGTCTCTGTTTGGGGGTGGCCTGGTCAGAAGTGGCGCAGGCAAAGCTGTTGGTACCCAAGACAGAGGCTGTTACTAGGAATAGTGCACGTAGCTGCTGCAAAGGAGGTCACCAGGCGGGGAGCTGGCCACCTTTCCCCAGGACCCACCGGGATGCAGGGCCGTCAGCGCAGATAGGGACCGGAGGTGCTTTCCTCTACCAAGGAGACAGAATAGGGGCACCGGCACCCGCCCCCACCATGTTCCCTGTTACTTTGGTCCTCTCAGCCCCGGGGCGCCCTCCTCTGTCACTTCCCTGGCCTACTTCCTCTCTTTTACTCCCCTCGTCTTCCTGCTCCTCTGTGCGCTGTGTGCCTTCAGTCACCTTTTCACCCTCGCTGTCCTGATGGATAAAGCGTGCAGCCTGGGGAAGCTTGTGTGTCCTCTCCAGAGCCCCAGGAGCTGGATTCATACAGACTGGCTTCAGAAGACAGGACTTGGCTTGAGTGTTTGTTTGGAACCCAAGCATGTCAGCCTGTCCCCCGCCCCCCTTGCCTTATCCTCTTGCAGGAGTGTGGGGTCGAGGAGGGCTAGGCCTTCCCTATTGCTCCTCTGCTTCTGCCCAGCACCCCCAGACCCCTAAACTCCACATTTGCAGGGCTGTGGGTCAGCCCTGGGCATCTGTGTTGGCAGGGTTGGAGATGCCTAAGGGGGGAGACCCCGAAGCAATGGATAAACTCAGGTGCTCCCCAAACCAGTGACGTCCTCCCCAACCAGTAACTGCCCTCAAGGTTATACCACCTAGGCTGTCTTCTTGCTGGGATGTCTGGGCCTGGGAGTCAGGTGCTCCAGATACTGGGTCTCTCGGGACCCTTGTGCTCCCAGGGAATGGAGCCGAGCGCTGAGACGGGTCTGCAAGTCCAGTTTTTCAGGCCACCCCACACTGGGATTCATATCTGTCAGGCACCTCGGTGTGCGTGATGCAGGGGTGCCTGTGTGTCCCTGGCTGCTGCTTCCCAGGAGCCACGTAAAGCTGCACCTGATGGAAGGTGCCTGGGTGCTAAGCATCCTTGAGCTGCAGGGGCTGGGGACCATCGGGGTGTTGTGTCACTAGGGCGGGAGGGGCTGAAGCAAGGCGGAGTGAGCGAGGATCTCAGAAACCAATTGGAGCCAGGTTTGTCTCCTAACAGCCAATGTGGGAGCCAAGACTCGGAGTGAGCAAGTAGCTGCTCAGAAACCCTTCAGGGAGGAGGGACCAGCCTGGGCAGGGCCGGGATCTGTGTATAAAATCACGGGGAGCTGTGCGCCCTGTCACAGAGTCGCAAGTCTCCCACCCAAGCTGTCCGAGTGACTCAGGCTTTTGTTTGCGCTTTCTGGTTCGGCAAATTCCCTTCCGCGGCAAGATGCCGGAGTGCTGGGATGGGGTGAGTGAGGGTCCAGGGGCGCTGCGAGATGGGCAGGGAGAATGGGGCATCCTTGTGACCTACAGAGGATAAGGTGTCCTCCTGACCTGCCTGGTGACAGCGCTGCTCCGAAGCCTGTCTTCCTGGTCTCTTCCGGCACTGGGTGGAGGGCTGGGTAAGGATGGGTCCATTGGCTTCTGTTTGCTGGCTTGTGTTCTCGGCCTCATCTGTGAACTCTTGGGGTCACTTCAGCTTGGTGCGTCCCCTGTGAACCTCTGCCACGTTCCTAGCTTCTGTCAGGGTTGTGCCTGCAGGGTCTAGCCTGGCGGCGGAGGGGAGGGGAGACCGCATGATGCTGGATAGCTTCCGCAGAGCGTCATGTCTCCATGAGGAGTTGCTTGTGTATCCCCAGTGCACTGCGGTGCCGGGCAAAGAAGGCGGCGGGGTCTGGGTCTTCTTCGCGGGAGGAGTCAAGGAGAGGCTGCCCTGCTTTATTTTACAAGGTGGGGGAGACAAGACTGAAGCACTGAGCTGGCAGGGCGTGGGGCCCCAGGACACCTCCTCTAGCTACGCGGGAGGAACAACGGCTACCCAAGCCCTGTGCTCTTCCTCACGGTGGGAGATGCAAGGGCAGCTTTGCCCTGCACGCGGGCGTTCCGTGCCCCTGCCACTCATTCTCCTTTCCGGCCTGATCATAATCAGCCTCTACCCTCCCGTGCAGACCTGAATTACCCAGGAAGCTGCCGAAACCAAATCCTACCACATCCACCGCCATCGCCTTGGTGTGTCACAGTCCTGTTCTGACCCTCTTCTCCCCAGCCCTCAAGGTCACTGGTGTGGAGAGACAGAGCGAGAGACGTCAAAGCCCCCTCCCTTACTGCCTGCCGCAGTGCATCCCTCTAGCTCCCACCTGGAGGTGGGGCTCTGACGTCACTGAGAGCCAATGGGAGCACTCTACCCTGGGAATTGAGGGGCTGACAGTCTGCTGGGCTGTGGCCTTTGAGGCCTGTTTCCCCCCCACACACTCTGGTCAGCGGCCTGAGGGGTGGGGATGCTCAGCCTCCATCATACCACCTGGGTCTGAATTCTCCGCCCAGGGTTGAGGAGGATGCGGTGGTAAAGATGTTATTGGGAACTTTCAGTCAAGGTCACTATGCCTCAAGGCGAGAAATTTGGTTAGCATCACTCCTGTGGGTCCCCATGACCTGGTCAAAGCCAGAGCTTCCCCTTCTGGGAAGTGAACCCTCCTTAGCAAGGCCCATGCTGTGTGACTGATGGTATCTGCCTAGAGATAAGGACTTGGGCAGCTACATCAGGGTTGGGAAGGGCAGTGCAGACCACTCTGGTAACAGAGGGCAGAAACCGCTCACTATTTTGGAGAGTTCCGAGGCCCCGGGGTCCTTGCAGAGCGACATTGGACCCACCACAGCAGAGAAACAGCCCCTTTGCTGGCTGCCTGGTGCTTTTACACTGTGTCGCTCACGCCCCATCCCTTCCTTTAGAGCTGAGAGAACAGTGGAGTGACCGTAGCAGGGACCCCAGAGGAGAAAAGCAGCTGGCTGGGGTGGGGGCCCCCCTTGGTGAACCTCAGCCCCGCCCCTCAGAAAATGCTCTCCTCGGTGCAGAGCCACAGCCCTGAGCTGGCATCTTGTCAGCTCTGGGTTCGACCTTGAGTGAGTGGATTATCCTCTCTGGGTCTGCGTCTTCCTGTAGAGCAAACTGTAGAGGGTTGGGGTCCAGTGAGGAATAAATGAGGTGTCACATGCCAGGCACCAGTGAGCAGGAAGCTTCTCCGGTCAAATGGATCATGAGGGAGGATGGAGCTGGGAGGCTGTGTTGGGCTTGGGCCTAACTGAGGTCCACAGGATGATACTCAGGCCTCCCCTCAGAGTATGAATCCCAGAGTGTAGCCTGTGGCTGTGGGATTATCACCTCTTTTCCTTCTGGAGACCCAGTCTGAACAGTGGGCCTCTGACGCCACACCCCAAAAAGCCAGACTGCGGGAAGCTGGCTTTGTCATCCACAACTCCTTCTTCTGAAACCAGTGTCTCTGTCAGCAAAATGGAGTCTAGGTTCTCTCGGTCTCGAGTGTCCAGTAGGAAACTTGGTATACAGTCAGAGCTCAGCCACTTGATGTTTCTCTCCCCTTGGGGATGTAACACCACCCCAGCTCGGGGCCACTAGCAGAGGTATCGGGACCCATGTGATACAGGGTTAGGGTTTATTCAACTCTGACCAGTGAGCTAGGAATTTCCTGATTGAGGAATCCCAGGAATGGCCTGTTTGCAAAGAGGCCGGTTGACAAGGTAGCCCCTTAAGGTTCAGGGGTGCCACCTACAACAGCCCCCCTTCTCTGGGCCATGTCTACTTACTGCGGCTCCCACAAAGGCTCTATGGGATGAGAGGCCACCTGCCCTGTTCAAAGTCACACAGAACCAGGTCCTCCTGAAGGACTAGCTCTGAGCAACAAAGCCAAGGGCACGGAACTGCAGAAGGACTTAGGGGCAGACCTGGCCATGGAGATGGGTACCACAGGGCAGGGAATTTGAGGGAGCAAGAATAAGGACAGAACAAGGACAGATGTGTGGAACGGAGCAGGATGTAGCTGACGTGAAATGTTTGCTGTGGATGCTAGGTGGGGCGGTGAGGCCATTCTGCAAGAAGGAGGCACCCCATGGTTGGTAGTGGGGAGGAGACTGGACTGGGGTGGCAGAGCCCTCTCGAGAGGGCTGTGTGAAGTGGAGAGAACGCTGACCTCCCAGGACCCTGTGGCAGGCTGGATGCAGAGCAGGGGCAGGGCAGTGGCAGGTTCGTCTGTAGAGGGAATCGGGGCTGTTCCTGCGCCGACCACCTCTGAGGAGGAGGTTCCACTTGTCCTCTGTGGGGTGACCTGAAGGAATAGACACCTTGGCTAGGGGCTCTAGCACCTCATTCCCCAAGAACCAGAGCTCCCTATGTCATCTGTCCCCTCTAGGAACATGACATCGAGACGCCTTATGGCCTTCTGCATGTGGTGATCCGGGGCTCTCCTAAAGGGAACCGCCCAGCCATCCTCACCTACCATGACGTGGGCCTCAATCGTAAGTGCAGCTGTGCTCTGGTCACCCTGCCTGGCCCCACCCTGAACTGCAGAGCTGGAGAGGATTCCCCCGCTCCATGCATGGTCCTGCAGATCTCGGCTCACCCTCCCCTCTGCTTGGCCTCTGATCTGGGATTCCCCACTGGGCCCCTGACATCCTTGATGCCTGTCCTCTGTTCACGCCCACTGAGAGGTGTGTCTTTGCAGACAAGCTGTGCTTCAACACCTTCTTCAACTTTGAGGACATGCAGGAGATCACCAAACACTTTGTGGTGTGCCACGTGGATGCCCCTGGGCAGCAGGTGGGGGCGTCTCAGTTCCCTCAGGGGTAGGTACCCCCGAGTCTCTTTCCTCTCTCCAGCCCTGTGCCCTCGCTGTCCCCCAGGTCCTGAACTTCTGCTCTGTCTGCAGGTACCAGTTCCCTTCCATGGAGCAGCTGGCCGCCATGCTCCCGAGCGTGGTACAGCACTTCGGGTGAGTCCTTCCTAGCTCCCGCCTCTGAGCTTGGGGATAGGAGTTGCCCACACCACTGAAGATAGCCTGGCTTCAGTGAGAGGCTGAGGGTGGCAGGGGAGACCTGCTCTGACTGAGTCTCATGGGAAATGACATCCCAGCCTTAGAGGGACCAGTTCTGCTCTACAACAGGTTCAAGTATGTGATTGGCATCGGAGTGGGAGCCGGAGCCTACGTGCTGGCCAAGTTCGCGGTGAGTTTCCCCACCCTCATGGAGAACCCCGGGTCAGGCCAAGAGGGTGACCCCTACTCTGCTCTTCCTCCCCCTCTTCTTCCTTCCCTTTTGCTGAAAAACTTTTTCCCTCCAAGGAAATGGAAGGAAGGAAGGAAGGAAGGAAGGGAAGAAGGAAGGAAGGAAGGAAGGAAGGAAGGAAGGAAGGAAGGAAGGAAGGAAGGAAGGAAGGAAAGAGAGAGGTGCTAGGCTGTGGCTCCGTGACCGTGTTCACCTTGCACATCAGGCTCTGGGTCCCACCCCTAGCATTACACAATAGAGGAGATGGACTGATGAGAAAGCTCAGCAAGTAAAGCACCTGCCCCACAAACCTGGAGACCTGAGTTCAATCCCTGGAGCCCACATAAGGGAGGAAGGAGAAAAGGGACTCCACAGAGCTGTGACCCGCCACACCTACACCAACCATAAATGAATACTTAGAATAAATCAGGAAAATGAGTCCCTTCCCCCGCTCACTGCTTCGGAAGACTGTCAGCCACTACTTAACCCATCTCCAAAACCAAATTCCTGTTAGCAACAAACCAACTTGTCACCTTGCCCACCAGCGCAGGTTGTCCCCAGAGGACACAAATGGTCCTTTAACCCAGCACTACGCTTACATTCGGGTTCTGAGGTTCAAAGAGAACCGCATTTCAGAAACAGCAGGTTAGGCGGGAAAGCCTTCATCTCTAAAGCCAGGAATTGTTTTAGGATTCAAACATTTATTGTTGAAACAGAAACAGAATTTTCGCCTCTAGCTTCTGTTCCAACACTGAGCCGTTTTTGCCAGCTGTAGACTAGTCCAGACCCCGCAGACAGACCACAAGGCCTCTGCATGTCTGACACCCGTTCTTCCTACTCGCGGGCCAACCCTTGAACACCCCTGTCGCAGTCAGCACAGAGCTGGCTTTGGAAAGGACTGTGTCTTCTCTTCTCCCACAGGTACTTCAGCCATAAAAAGCTAGGAAGGAAACAGCCTGTTTTAAGATTTTAAGATGGGGCCTGCAGGCTGGCTCGGCAGGTAGATGAGCTCGCCACCAAGTCCAGCGGCCTGAATTTGATCCGCTGGACCCAGATGATAGAAGGAGAAAACCAGCTTCCACTAGGGTTTTGTTTCATATGAGAATGTATACACACACACACACACACATTCACACTTACTAGGGTCTTGCCTCCCTCCACATGCTCGAATGCACGTGCGCACACACACACACACACAAATGAATGAAGAAAAGTAAAAAATTTGCAAGATTTAAAGATATTTGATAATCAGTTTTGCAACACCATTATTAACATATTAAAAGCCCTGGCAGTGTGGCTTCATGATAGAGCATTCTCTGGGCACGTGTGGCAGAGCTCTGGGTCTCACCCCCAGAACCACACGTACATACACAATACATATACATGTCCTAGAAAGGGTAATGGATTCCGTCTAAATCAAAAGATCTTTAGGACTGGGCAGAGAAGAGGAGCAGCAAGGCCCCCCGGCATGGGAGCCTTATACAAACCCAGGTCCCCAGCTGGCCCATCTGTGGTATCGTGAAGACTTCACCAAGCAAGAGCTTCATGACCTGTTTTCTCTTTCCCCTCTCCCTGCAGCTGATTTTCCCTGACTTGGTGGAGGGGCTGGTGCTGATGAACATTGACCCCAACGGCAAAGGCTGGATTGACTGGGCTGCCACCAAGGTGAGCACCAAGCCCACATGGCCCATCTGGGAGAGCAGTGGGCTGAGCTGGGCCTCACCCTGGCTTTCCTCCCCTCCTGCAGCTCTCTGGCTTGACCAGCACTTTACCAGATACGGTACTCTCTCATCTCTTCAGCCAGGTAAGGGGCAGAACGGATTGCATTTGGGGCGTCCTCGGTAGCAGGGGCTATAGACAGGGGCTCAGCCAGCGGGGAAAAGGGCTGCAGGCTGAGCCAGGCTGAGTCACACAGTACTGTGTCTGAGGTGGTCCTTGGAAAGTCTTTCCATGCCCGATGCCCCTCCTCTGCCTTCCAGACCACTCCCACTAGGCTAGGAGTGGGGCCAAGGCTGTTCTGTAGATGACTCCCATGTGCCCTCTCAGGCCTGAGCCCCAGCCTGTCTGTACCCCTTCCCTCCCCCCCACGCCCAGGAAGAGCTGGTGAACAACACAGAGCTGGTGCAGAACTACCGGCAGCAGATCTCAAACGTGGTGAACCAGGCCAACCTGCAGCTCTTCTGGAACATGTACAACAGGTGTGGGTGTTCCCATCCCCCATGGGAGGGTGCTAGGCAGGCAGCACCATCCCCAGACTGGAGAGGAGCTGGAGTCTGGGAGAGGGTAGCTTCCTGCCTGGGGCGGCCTCCTCTAAGTTGAGGGGGAGCAGGGCCATGTACTCTGGCTATCAGGTTCTTGCTCTTCCCCGTTGGTGGCTGGAAAGGATATCAGTCACACCCTTGGTCCCCACCGCAGGACGAGGTGCTCAGCCCCATGCCTTTGCTTTTGCAAACTTTTAGTAAGACAGCTCCTGCCGGAAGAAACCCCCACAGTAAGGAAGAGACCCAGATGAACGCTAATATTCAGTCAGGGTTGTCTGTGTGGTCCTGCAAGATGGGAGAGGCACGGATGCCGAAGCACATACCTGGCTCACTTGGGAATGCTGGAAAGGAGTCATGACAAGGACAGGCCAAAGGATAGGTCCCGTGTAGGCAGAGCAAGTCTGTGACTCCCAGGTTTACCAGTTGGCAGTGTTGGGATCCACCTCTGGGGGGGGGGGGGATGCCGCCTTTACTTTTGTCCCTCCCCGCACAGCCGCAGAGACCTTGACATTAATCGGCCTGGGACCGTGCCCAACGCCAAGACGCTCCGGTGAGTGGCTCCTGCCCTCCAGCCTGTCCCTGCCTTTGCCCCTAAGCCCAGGCCGGATGACTTTTATCTTCTGTCTTGTAGTTGCCCGGTGATGCTGGTCGTCGGGGATAATGCACCTGCTGAGGACGGGGTGGTGAGTGTGACTCCCCTGCGCAGGCGCGGGGGTTAGAGTCTGGGGCAGATCCTAAGTGATGGGTTTCTCAGATACTCTTCTGCCACCTGGACGCACACTGGGGCCTGACTGCCCACTTTGTGCAGGTAGAGGGGCCTGGAGAGTCTAGGACCTGGTGGTCCTGCCTCTCTTCTCCCCAGGGTAGCCTACCTCACTTCAGTTTAGAGCCCAAGGTCCGCTTCTCCCAAAATTTGACCCATAAGTGACTCATAGACATCAGTGTTCACCCTGGCCACCCAGACACCCAAGATGGGGCTTGTACCGCTCCCATTGGAGCTCTGGCAACACGCCGTCTCGGGGTGGGCGCCTAGGATGTTCCGAAGATACCAGACTTTCAGGGCTCATGAGGAAGGCTGCACTGGCCACCTTGACCCAGGCAGGGACCCCAGTGTCCCCTGCTATCCCTTAACACTGCCCAGATCCTCTGGAGTGACCCTGGCCTTCTGGTTCCAACCCTGGTCCCATTCCTGCCCCACTTGCTGTTGTGAGTGGAATTTCAGGCCCCTCAGACCAGCAGGCCTCCAGGGCAAAAGCCTGGGAAGGGAAGGCCTTGGGCCTGTACCTTCCTCCCTCCCCTCCCTGCTCTGGGTACAGAACCTGCCAAAGCAGGTGGAACAGGGGCATTGCTGCAGCTGGCTCCTTGTCCCCAGGTTGAGTGCAACTCCAAACTGGACCCGACCACTACGACCTTCCTGAAGGTGAGACACCCCGCCACCACCCCAGCCCATCAGCCCGGTGGCCCAGCTGCAGGGAGGGGGCTGCTTGGCAGGGCGGACGGGAGCAGGATGGTGTTTGGACAGCACAGTCTGTCCAGGTGTTGGGAGGGGCTCCTCAGTCCCCCCTGTTCTTTTCCTTTCAGATGGCAGATTCTGGTGGTCTTCCTCAGGTGACACAGGTAAGACCCCAGGCCCTCCTGCCATTGTATCACCCAGCCTGTTGGGGGTGGGGGTGATGGCATCCTCCCCGCTAACCCTAGGCAGCCAATCAGAGCACTTTGTGTCCATCTTATTGCAGCCAGGGAAACTGACTGAGGCCTTCAAATACTTCCTGCAAGGCATGGGCTACAGTAAGTACACCTCCACCCATCCCGGGCAAGGGACTGGGACACAGTGCCCATGTGCTGGAGAGTCTGTGGTTGAGTGTACCCTGTCACCTGGACCCCAAAGGCTGGGCTACTCTCCCCAGACTCTGCATATATTATAAGGTGTGTGTCCCAGGCCCAGCCAGCTTCTCTGCTTGGGTAGAACCTTAGGCATTCTTCTGAGTCCCGTGTCAAGGCCCGTTTGGGAGAGGGCTCTTCTTCCAGCCCCTGAGAGTCCAGCACCTAGGCCTGTTTTAGATGAGTCACCCACACCCTGTTGGGATTAGGACACCTCAAAAGGCTCTTTGTCACAGAAGGAGGGTTAGCGCCAGGTGCATGGAGTCTGGGACTGGAGAACGGAAGTGGAAACGTGTCCAAACCTGTGGAAAGGAAGCCTGAGGACCAGCTGAGATCCAGGGCTCTAAACCAGCTCCCTGGTCCCCTTCCCGAAACATTCCCTCATGTAACAGCGATGAGACCCAGGCTGCACCCATGAGCACCCAACACACACACCACACACACATATACACACACCACACCCCCCCCACACACCACACACACATACATACACACACCACACACACACCACACACACACACACACCACACACACACACCACACACACACAAACCACACACACACACCACACACACACACCACACACACACACAAACCACACACACACACCACCACCACCACCACCCCACACACACACAGAGAAAGAGAGAGAGAGAGAGAGAGAGAGAGAGAGAATATGAGTTGTTCTGACAGCTCCTGTGTGCCTCCGGGACCTCTGGTCCCCTCTTAACAACACGCAACTGCCGGGTGAATCGCTCTCCCTCAATCTGGTGCCCTCCACCAAAGACTTCAGCCTCTGGAGCCTGTACCTCCTTGGGACAGAAATAGGATAGCCCTCCACCCTGCCAGCCCCATGGGGAAATAGCAGAAAAAGGGCACAGGCTGACAGGGAGGACTAGCCAGAATTCTAATCTAGGCCCCGTGCACTCTTGGAGCTTGGCAGACATCTGCAAGGCCAAGAGTGAGCGACACTTGCAGACACTAGAGTGCGTCTCTGGGCTTCCCGGGAGTCGGAGGGGCTTTGGAAGATTGTACGACCTCCTCCCCTTTCTGTACAAGATTGAGTTCTGGTAGAGCGGTGAGGGCACTAGGTCTAGGGTGTGGCCCACGGAGGCTTAAATCACAGCCTGGGCTGGAGAAGAGGGAGACCCAAGAATCCTGAGCCTGCTGTGTGGCTTCCACGAGCGGCCGTTTGAATGGGCTCAGCCCTGCCCTGTCTGTGTGTCTCATCTTGGCCCATCTTGATGCCCTTGGGCTGGCCCAATCTTCACCATGTTCTGTGTCTCCCCTACCCTTGCCCTCTCTGGCTATCTTCTCTCTTAGTTGCACACTTGAAGGACCGAAGGCTGAGTGGAGGAGCAGGTAGCCATGGCCCCTCTCCTGCTGCATGGACACCCTGCCTAGTCCCCCTCCCCCGCTCCACGGCCATGCTGCAGCCACACTGTGTCTTGCCTTGGAATCTTCTTGTGTCCTGCTCAGTTCAAAGCCCCAGTGGATCAATCCCCTGCTCCTCTGCGGACCCTGGTCTGCAGAGAGCACCGTCCTGTATGGGAACCTGACGTTGGCTGATCTCGGAGCAGTTGTCTTGTTTCTAGGTTGCCATGGGCTGTGGGGCTTCCAACGCTTTGGGAGTTAGAAACAGAAGTTCAGACACAGCCCTAGGCCTTTGCAGGTGTCATGCCTGTCCCTGGCCCAGCCCCTAGGTGGACTGGCCTCACCTACAGTAGCAGAAGCAAGATTCAGGGCTTGTGGCTGTGTTCTTCACAGAAGCAGTCCTGCCTCCTACCCTGTCACTCTCTGGATAAAGGTCTAGTTGGCTGCACAGTGCCTTCCTACCCAGCCCTAAGTGCCTAATCAACACCTGCCCTACCCTTCCGTAGCTCTGGGTAGCTGTTGGGACCTAGGACCCTGCTGGCTGCAGCCCCATCTGACCTGCTCACTGTTGCTGGCTCTGCATGCCTGATGGAGCCAGTGCCAGCACCGCGGCTTGGGCTGGGCCTCTGTGTTGTGGCAGGACTGGGTCTCCCTGGCCGCTTTGCTTGCCTTGCCCTTTTCCTGCCGCTGGTACCCACCCTGCCTGTCCTCAGGGCCCTTTGTTTTTGTCCACAGTGCCCTCAGCCAGCATGACCCGCCTTGCGCGCTCACGCACCGCATCCCTCACCAGCGCCAGCTCTGTGGATGGCAGCCGCCCACAGCCCTGCGCCCACTCAGAGAGCAGTGAGGCCATGGGCCAGGTCAACCACACCATGGAGGTATCCTGCTGAAGTCCTCGTCCTGCCCAAGACGCCTGCTTTCCTGCCCCCAGGTCCCACTGCCATCTCTGCACCGGCTCATCTTCCATTTAGTTTATTTTTGTGAGAGCGAAGGGGAGGAAATGGGGTTACTTCTCTTTTACTTAAAAAAAATGAGGGGATCCACCTTAGACAGTGCAGCAGGACAGTCTTCGACGGTGTGAGGGGCTGGCCGGATCCACTCCCATTTCTCTCACCATGTTCACTGGTTGATATGGCTCCTGTCACCTACTGACCATGGCCCTGGGGTGGGGGCAGAATATGGGATACAGTATTGAAGAAAGAATATGGCCCACCCCCTGGGCCTGGCAGATGTGAAGACAGCGTGGGACTTGAAGATGGTGGGTGATGAGCTCAGGCTCTGATGTGAGTGGGTGTCAGACCAATGGAGAATCCTAACCCTCAGGGGGTCCCTTTCCTATAACCCTTGCAGCAAGCACACTTAGTCTGATAGTACAGGTGACAGTCATGAGGATGGAAGCCACAAGAGGGCGCTCTAAGCAGACAGCCATTTTCCTGGTGCTCTCTGGGCAGGATAGCTATGGAGACAGAATATGGAGAACCCTGAGGGCAGGAACCCCCATACTCTGTCACTCCAGGGCCAGGTCCCACCCTGAGGCAAAGGTCAAGATTGCTTTGTGTGCTGTGTGTAGCCCCTGAGAACTTCATGGTGATCCCTTTGGAGCCCGAAGGTACTTGAGTCCATAGAGATTGCTCTTGTCCTCAGATTCAACCAAGAGTGTTTGTAGCAATGCCCTGGTCAACTTGGGCCAGTGAACTCGTTAGATCTGGTCCAAGACTGAAAGATCCCGCGACCTCTGCCTGCTGGAGGGGCTGGAGCGTGCTTGGTCCTGGGGTGGGAGATGGGTGGGGTTTTGAGGTGACCACAGGTGTAGAGGCCTAAGGCTCTTGATGCACCCTCGCCTCCCAGAGCCCATAGCTACGCTGTCTTCCTGTCCACTATCTTACCAGGTAGATTCACAGCCCAGAAACCAGAGCTTCAGCCTGGTCACTGGTTTCATCCACTGTAACCTCCAAATGGGGGAGAGAAAGAGGAGCTGTGTGTGTATGGGGGGGGGGGTTGTCGTGTGGGCGTTCTGAAGTAAGGACACCTACATCCAGGTATCTGTGGCACAGGCCACCCCCTTCTGTAACTGTAAGCCATTTCTAGACTGCTCTCAAGTCCAGTGGAGTGTGTTCTGTCCCCGGTTGTGTTCACTCCTGTGCTCCCGTGAGTGTTGAATGTGATTGTAAAGCTGGTAGAATTCAAATCCCTTACTGTAGACAGCACTTCAAGTATTGGACATCTCTCTGCTGTGTCCTCAAGGTATCTATAAATATCTATACATTATATATATATGTATGTGTGTGTGTGTATATATATCAGGCCCTCCTGTGTCTGGTTTCCCAATTGGTGATTGTCTCCTTTTTGGTCAAGATGAACTTTTATTGGAGTTCATTACTTTCTTCTCTGTACAAAGTTAAGAGCCTAATTTTGTGTATTCTGGTGGCTGATCAGCGATTTTGAGATGACAAAATGTAAAACAAAAAAAAAAACCCTCGTTGATGTAGAAAATTAACTGTGCAGAAAAACTAATAAATAAGTTAATCATATGAATGTGGTGTTTCCTGTCACGTGGAAGGCTGGAACTGCTTGGCTGCCTAGCTGCCTTGGGCTCAGGTGGGTGGAGGGTAGCTATGGTTTCTGTCTACCTTCAGTGCCTGTTAACACACATTTTGGGCGGAGTGAGAGTTGCACAGTCTCAGTCTGTTGCCCAGGCTGGTCTTGACTCACAGAAGTCCTGCTTAAGCTTCCTAGGTGTTAGGCCACCCTGCCAAGCTTTTGTTTTCCCTTTCATGGTGATGGGAATTGAACCAGGGTGGTCACACATGGCAAGGTTCTATCATGAGGCTATATACCCTGATTGAGACATGATTTTACTGATCCTGACACTAGTTTTTCAGGGTCACAGCTGAACAAAGAGTTTAGGCAGGAAGACCTCTTCAAAGCAACGGCACGCCACTCTTTTGCTTGGCTTTTATTGCTTTTGAGAAACAGTCTCTAGCCTAGGCTGGACAGGAACCCATCTCAGCATCCTAAGTACTGGAATTACATTGCCAACTTCTCCATGTCTAATCATTTGTTCCATTGTTCATTCACCTGATATTGACTCCTTCCAATGTATCAGTTGTTTTTAAAAAAGCAAGTAAAATTAAAGAGCCTATCATTTCTATGCAGAAGATGAAAAACGAGTAAGTTAGCAACTGCGGGTGTGTGTGTGTGTGTGTGTGTGTGTGTGTATTAGATGTAGAAAACCTTCAGGCCCCTTCAAACCCACGTGCAAACTGTAATCGACACAAGTCAGTGAAATAGTTGGCTATAGCTAACCAGTGGTCGGTCACTACCGCGCAGCAGCCAAGACCCCAGGAAGAAACCGGATTTTGTTTCTGCACTCTGCTGTCGGGAACGCGCCCAGAACTAGGGTGGAGGCAGCACAGAGCTCGCCCGTGTGCTCGCGGACGCGCCGCTCCTAAACCCGCAGCGCCGGCGCCGGGACCCGAGCCCCGCCCCATCCGCTCGCGTACAGCGTCACCGGAAGCGCAGGGAGGACGCGGCGCCTCCCGGTATGGCGGCTCCTGCCAAGCGCGCGCGGGCGAGGTCGCCGGTCACCGCTGCCTCCCCGGTCCTGAGAGCCGCCCCCGCGCCCCTGCCGCTCCCGAATCCCGGGCGCGGCCACGTCACTTGCTTCTCCCCGCTGGCGGCGGGACCCAGCGGGGACGAGCCCGACGGCGATGCGGTGGCCGGCTTCCTGCGCTGGTGCGCGGGAGTGGGGCTGGAGCTGAGTCCCAAGGTGGCGGTGAGCCGGCAGGGCACTGTAGCCGGCTATGGCATGGTGGCGCGGGAGAGTGTGCAGCCGGGGGAGCTGCTGTTCGCAGTGCCGCGTTCGGTGCTTCTGTCTCCCCACACCTGTTCCATCAGCGGCCTGCTGGAGCGAGGTGGGTAAGGGGCAGAGGGTTGGTTCCGAGGCTGGCGGCGGTGTCGCGCCGGGGCGGGCGTTCACCTGGCGTCTTCCCTAGAGCGAGACACGCTGCAGAGCCTGTCGGGATGGGTGCCGCTGCTACTGGCGCTGCTCCACGAGCTGCAAGCCCCAGCCTCACCCTGGAGCCCCTACTTCGCGCTCTGGCCAGAGCTGGGGCGTTTGGAGCATCCCATGTTTTGGTGAGAGTCAAGGGAAGGGCTGGGGAGAACCTGTTTCAGCCATTTTGCTCAGGGCACTGGATACCTGCAGCATCAGAGTGGCAGGTTGTAAAGGGCCCTGGGTGGGTTGTCCTTGCAGGCCAGAGGAGGAGCGGCTGCGCCTCCTAAAGGGTACTGGTGTCCCGGAGGCCGTGGAGAAGGACTTGGTGAACATACGCAGTGAATACTATTCCATCGTCCTGCCCTTCATGGAGGCTCACTCCGATTTCTTCAGCCCCACTGTTCGCTCTCTGGATCTCTATCGCCAGCTTGTGGCCCTTGTAATGGCTTATAGGTTAGTGCTTAAAGCCTAGAGCAGACCCTCGCCTTTAGAACCATTACTGCGGGAGAAGGTGGGAAAGAACAGTGAGTGATCCAGGTCCCTCACCCAAGACCGTGCCTTAGCTGAGTTCTCTCTGCGGCAGCTTCCAAGAACCGCTGGAGGAAGACGATGATGAAAAGGAGCCCAACTCCCCCTTGATGGTGCCTGCTGCAGACATACTAAACCATATAGCCAGCCACAATGCCAATCTAGAGTACTCTGCAGTGAGTGAACCCCTTGGCCTGGTTATATGCATTGAGTCAAATCATTGGGCTCCATTTTCCTACTATCGTGAAAATGAGTAGATGAGGTTAGCTACTCTCCTGTGTACTTTTGGTATCTAGTTACAGTAAAATGGTGCGGGGACACCTTAAGGCCACCAAAAAAACTGCCCGCTCTTGCCGTCACCTCAGGCCCCATGGTGAGCATCAGTACTTTTCAAGAGGTGGAATGTTCATGGCCAGAGGAAGCCCCCACTGTAGTGTTGATTCTGTATGTAACATTTTAAGACACACGTGTATGTGACGAGCAATTAGCAAATGGTTTGAGCCTGGTGGCTTAACACCGATAATCTTGTACGGCTGAGGCAGGATTGAAGGCTCACCACGTTAACTCCAGACATCTAGTTTATACTTTAAGACCTTGTTGGCATATGTGACTTTCACTTATTCCTGCTATTCTGACATGAAGTTTAACTTCTTTTTCACTGTGTAGCCCTGGCTATCTGAAACTCAAGAGATTACTTGGTAAGCACTGGGTGTGCATCACCAGGCCTGACCTTAACTTTTTTTTTTTTAAAGGTAGTGACCTTTAAGTGTAGATAACTACTCAGAGATGCACCTGGTACGCGAAGCTAACCTGTAACATTGGTTTCACCTCCTTCTATAATGGAGGGTTTAACAGTAGACGATGGTATGCAGTCTCAGCCCAGTCAAATAGGCTCTCTTCTAAGAGCGAAGTACTCTTCATAGGCTGGTGGGGGTTAAGGTGTGGCCCCAGCTTTTCCCTTTTATCCCAGGATTATCTCCGGATGGTAGCTACTCAGCCCATTCCGAAGGGTCATGAGATTTTCAACACATATGGGCAGATGGCTAATTGGCAACTGATTCATATGTATGGCTTTGCTGAGCCCTATCCCGACAACACAGACGACACCGCTGACATTCAGATGGTGACAGTCCGAGACGCTGCACTGCAGGGTGCGTCTGCCTGCCCCAGGTTCCACTGATGCCTTTGCTGACAGCATTTGGTTCGCTGGAGGTATTTCCTCCCGTTTTCATCCATTACTTCACAGGAGCAAAGGATGAAGCTGAAAGGCAGCTCTTGTGTGAACGCTGGGATTTCCTGTGCACACTGGAGATGGTAGGGGAAGAGGGAGCCTTTGTGATTGGTCATGAGGAGGTGTTGACTGAAGAGGAACTAGCCACCACACTCAAGGTATAGACTGACAGTTATGGGGTGCTGGTATTTAGAAAAGCCAAACTCAAGACCAAAGGACTCAGTTTTCCTCCAGTGATGTATCTGTCGAAGCCCCCAGAGAGTAGCACATCCTAACTAAGGGCCCACATTCCCTCCAGGTGCTGTGCATGCCTGCCGAGGAGTTCCAAGGCTATAAAGTCCAGGCTGGACGGGGAGAGCAAGAAAGGGAAGAGGACGGCTTGAAAATCACAAACATCCCCAAGCTCCAAGTAGCATGGAGACGGCTTCTTCGAGACAGTGTTCTGTTGACTCTACAGACCTATGCCACAGACTTAAAAACTGATCAAGATTTACTTAGTAATAAGGAGGTCTACGCCAAGCTCAGCTGGCGGGAACAGCAAGCCTTACAAGTCCGCTATGGTCAAAAGATGATCTTACACCAGTTGTTGGAACTCACAAATGAGCAGCTTCCCTGAATGACCAGCAGCGAGAACCTTTTAAGCTTGTGTTTTGTTGCCTGTAAAAGTAGCTGAAGGTAAACTAGGATTAATCCAAGGCAAGAGTTACATGTTGACATTTTAGGATTGAGATTACCACATTTGGGACTCGCTGCCAATTGTTAAGAACATTCTATTTTTACTAATGTCTTCAGATTTTTAATAAAATTTAATAAATATGAATTGAGCTCAACTTTGAGAAGTTCAGCCTTTTTGAAGTCGTTTCCTGTAGAGAACTGAAGCAGCAGGTGGTTCTGCTGCACTTTCAGTCTGCTCGGCAGTCTCAAGTTGGTTCTCAGTGTCACAGAAGGACATCCAAGCTTCATTCAGCAAGGTAAACACTACTTATTCATACCAAAAAGCCTAAACCTAAACTGAATTCGTTTAACTACATATTTTCTTGCTCCAACAATTTCTCCCTGTTGAAACAGAAAAGGTATACAAAAATTTCCTTAGGCATGGTTATAGTAGTAATCCCAGCCTCCAGGAAGCTGAGGTCAGAGACAGATAATTTGGTCTGTAAAGTAGTAGGGATTTTGACTCTAAAAAAAACCTGTAAGTAGGAAGGGGAAAATTTGATCATTCAACAAGTGATTATTATTTCCTGGGAGACTGGGCTATCTACTTTGTCCTCACCAGCACTGGCGGCAGCTGCTACTGAGAAAGGCAGTGGACTGCTGTGTATGTCATGACTTTATGGTTAGGGTCTTCACACATACAAGAAAGCTGAGCTAGGGCCCAGGAACTACAAAGGCTACAAAACAGAACATGGACAACATGGACCTGTTCTCCTCAGAACACTTAAAAGATCCTTACAAAAACCAACTGCATTAGTCCATCTGACTCTTGTTATTTAACTAAGCATGGTGACAGGAAGCCCGACGAGAGGTGGTTTCCTCTTCAGCTATGTTCTCCCTTAGGACCAAAAAGCAGGCCCAGCTTCCCTGCGAAAAGGCAAACAAATCCCGTGGATCAACTGTGGACTGTCCTGTGTTCTCAGGCTATTAAGAGTCTAGCATACCTACATCTTTTAACGACTTAAGTTGTTTCTCAAGCTTCACTACCTTTTTTTAAAGTGTTACATGAATGTAATGTTTTGCTGTTCTTTGGAATGCACAAGTGTCAGAAGACTTCTGAGCTATGCTCAAGCCAAGAACATGCCATCACTGCCTCTACTGCAAGGTACCAGTTTATGTACTTCCCTTAGACACACTTGGCACACACCCAAGAAGTTCAGACAAAAGTTTTCTCTTTCATATATTTACACAAGTTCAAAATGATATTCACAGCATCTTCTAAATTTTGGCCAAGAGTCAAAAAAAAAATGCATTTAAACTTTGGAACTTGCCCACATAGACAAGAGGCCAACCCCAGCATTTGATGGGGCAGACACCCGAGAACCAAAGGGCTGGGAAAGTCAGGAGGAGCTGAAAGGATTCTTCAGTTTATGAACTTGGTTCAGTAGAACCAAGGTCGAGGATGCCTCTGGCAAGGGATATACAGTTCATCTAACTGGCACCAGTCCCTTCCATCACTTGCTGAGCCTGTTTCTGTCCCATGCAGCACTGTGCAACAGACTGGAATAACCTGGAAAGTGAAGACAAGTACAAGTTTAGGCCTAAGGATAGCTTAATGTGCATCAGATATTAACTGCCTTTTATCTCATAGACCCAAATTAGAAGCTTTTTTCCCCCTTCTGTTTCCCTGCTAGGTACTTAAATAATTTTAAACTCACTTTTCAATCTCTGGGGCACAGTGTACAAACTCGTGGTTCCAAAACTTAAATGCTGGGTTTTTAATCAGCTCAATGAAGGTGATAAGAAGACCCCAAGGATGCGGCCTATTTACAATCAACCGTTCCAAGAGAACCCTAAAAGGGGGTAGAAGGGTTAATTAATACATAAACAAATTAACTATACCTCCGTTTCTTCTTTCTCTATTAATTCACTTAGAATTTTTTAAACAATTATAGCATATGTAAATGGGTGGAATTCTTTCTATGTGGCTACAAGTGCTGGTTTACACATTATACTGTGACCTGCTACTTGCAATGCTTGCTTTATTCTCACTTCATTGTTTCCTGGGGGCAAAGATTAAGGACTGAAGCCTTTGCTGCAGCTTTAGACATAATTACAAACAAAATGGTATGTTGTAATCCATGCAATAAACACAGTTCAGATGCATGAGTCCTAGCATTTAGTCAGGTGAATTAAAGTTGGGTTTTGTTTGTTGAGACAGGGTTTCTCTGTGTAGCCCTGGCTGTTCTTTCTGAAACTCACTTTGTAGACCAGACTGGCCTTGAACTCAGAGGTCCACCTGCCTCTGCCTCTGCCTCCCTAGTGCTGGGTTTAAAGGCGTGCATCATTACACCCGTCATAAATAAGTCTTTAAGGTACCTCACTGTGCTATGTACCAATTTCCAATCCTATACATATTTAAACAACAGAAAACAGTATGATCCTACTGCAGCTCTACCTTAAAAAAGGAAATACATACAAAGGAAGTCTGTATTATTCAAGAATCTGTATACAAATGCTACTGCCACTGGATACATACTTGCCACCAAGTATGTTGCTGTTATTGTAAACTAGTCCCTAGCACCCCAAAGCAAACTGTCAATAGCAACTTCTTTTGTAATTCTCCAGACATGCTTTAGTGTAAGACAGCTGAACTGGGAATGTATAGAGCTCCATTCAGGGCCCTTTTAAGGCATCTTGACAATAAACCTCACCTTGTGATCTGTTCCTGAATTGCCTCGGTGTTCGCCTCGGCAAAAAGGTACAGCATGGTGCAGCTGAAGTAGTGAGTGTGGCTGTTTGGGTATCGCAGCTGGTTTGCAATTGCATTTAAGAAGAGATATCGGCCTAAAAAATTAAGGAATTTTGATTTAGGGTTCACTCTTGAAAGGCTAATACGGGAGACAATTGCTTCTGTTTCTGAAGGGGACTGATAAAAGAATTAGCATGGCCCTTGTGCGAGGATGACATCAGAATCTGTAACGGGTATTCTAATTTAGGGATTTCCTAGTGGTTCTCTGGATCCCACCGTTTTTTGCTTCTGTAGGTTTATCAAAAATACTTTCCATGTTATGAATTAGCAAAAATTCTTACATATTTGTTTTTGAAACCATCTCACTATCCAACCAGCTGAAACAGTCTATTTCATCTAGCACTTGGAAAACTTTGTAGACTTGAAATAGGCACAATGAAGGAAATGTCTTATGATGAAAAGAGCCCGGACCTCAATGTCTTTATCTTTTAGAGTCTTGCCCCTAAAGATCCTTATACTGGTAGAATAACAGAGGATGGGGGTATCAAATCCAGAATATTTCACATGTCCAGAGAGCAATCGATTTCTTATCATCTGGATTTGATTATCTTGTTTGTACAGCTATCACAAGGACCCTTAAACACTTACCTAAAGAATGTAACAATGTTCAATTGTTAAACTTTGCTTTTACATTCAAGTACCTTTTGAAAATAGGTAAGCAATACCAATCTATATATCAAATATAGTTAGTTATCCTTTCAAGATATGTAGCAAAGTTAAAGTAACAGCCCTAAAGTACACAATGAGTGCTAATATGGCAAATTCTCAAAAAGCTAAAAATATATCTGTCACTCAACTACACGCACAACTCCTTTGCATATGCCCAAAGAACACATTCTATTCCACGGACACTGGCTCAGCCATGTCCACTGCTGCTCTATTCATAATAACTAAGAAATGGAAACAACCTAAATGTTCTTCAACCAGTGAATGAGTAATAAAAATGTACATTTACACTATGGGCCACTTATTTAGGCTGATAATACTCCCAAGAGCCAAGAGAAAAAAAAAGTCATGAACTTTGCAGGTAAATTGATGAACTAGAAATGATCTCACTAAGTTGAGCAACGACAAATATCTCATGTTCTTCTCCTTTTCCCCCCCTCCCTCTCTCTCCAGGCTCCACATCTTCAGAAATAAGTACATATCCTGGAGTAACTGTAAAAAGCAGAAAAATAAAAGGACCCTGCTGGGGATAGGGATGGGGGGGGGGGGGGAGAAAAGTACAATACAAGGAAAATGAGAAAAGGGGAGAGAATAAAGTAGGGATGTCTGGAAAAGTCATAAGGAATCACACTATCAACTGTTTCTTTGGGGGGGGGGGACCTAAAATAAGAGTCCTGACTTAGCCACAGAAGAAGCAAGATGTGTCTGACTCGCTGAATAAGGTACTGAGCCACATGGCTAGCACAGACAAGAATAAGTTTTAAGTATAAGGGCTAGTATAAGTTTTAAGAGTTAATAAGAACCTGAGCTAATGGGTCAATCAGTTTATAACTAATGTAGACTCCATGTGATTTCTTTGGGACTTAACGATTGCAGGATTAGACAGGACAGAAAACTCAGTCAACAAATAAATGGTGCCCACAAGGACAACTGCATCCACATAAAGATAAAAAATAATAGCGTTAAGTACAACTTATTTATAGCAAAATTTACTCAGGTGGGCTCTGTTTGCTAGAGGCAAAATGTGACTCATTTAAGTGTGGCCTAAAGAAATTTTCTAGATTCTTGCAATTTTTATCTGTGGCAAAGTGCGGAGAATTTGGCGATGCAAACTGGCCAGCTTCACTCACCCTCGGTGTCTAAGTCCACAGCCAGATTCTGGAAGATGTCCATGTGTGCTGAGTGGGTGATGGTGCTCATTGAAGGCGTGCTGCCCTTGTTGTGGATGTGTGCGATGGCCTGAGTCCCTACATAGAGCACCAGTGCATTGATAAGCTGGAGGTTGTAGCGATTGCCAGGCTCGTTAGATACCTAAAGGGGCAAAAGAGAACACTTTACCAAAGAACTAACTGACTAGCACTACTATTTCTTTTATTTTTTTTCCAGAGACAGGATCTCATAACGTAGCTCTGGCTGGGTTCCAACTAAGAGCTCCACCTGCCTCTGGTTCCCAGTGCTGAGAGTCAAGTGTGCACTACTATGCCCCACAGCACTATTTCTCAACCATCTAAAGGCTCTCTAGAAGAGATACACAGGTCTTGCTATTCTTTGCTATTTAAATAAAAGAAATGTGCTCAGGACTGTGAGCTATACAAATACACAGTTGCCCTAAGAGTGATTGAACCAGTCAGTTCCTTTAAGGAACCAAATACTGTATCACTTTTCACATTAGAAAGCTATAAAATAGGGGCTGGTGATATGTATGGCTCAGTGGTTAAGAGCACACTGGCTGCTCTTCCAGAGGTCCTGAGTTCAATTCCCAGAGACCACATGGTGGCTCACAGCCATCTGTAATATCTGGTGCCCTCTTCTGGAGGCAGAATGTTGTGCTGTATACATAATAAATAAATAAATCTTTTTTTTTTTTTAAAAAGAAAGCTATAAAATAACACTTTCATACAAGCACAACTTCCATAACTTTAGTTATAAGAAGTCAATTCTACTTCAAGTCACTCTATAAAGGAAATTTAATTGCAATCCCTTTATCTAAGCCAGGGCTTACAGAAAGTAATGTCTTTCCCCAAGTGGTTTCATCTATAACTGGGTCGATGATAAAATATTAGTAAAGTATATAACCCAGTTAAGGTCACCCAATGAACAGGTATGACAATATTTTGGTGTGTATATAGGGATGGGTGTATTTTTGGGGGTGAAGTCTTGCCAGTGTAGTTCAGGCTGGCCACAAACTTGTGATCTGTCTACCTTAGTGCCCAAGAAACAGGTGTGTATTGCCAAATTCAATCAAATTCAACAATGTTTCTAAATGAGACACACAATGTACAGTGCACACAAAGACAGAGCAGAGAACAAATTAAGTCAAACCAATTAACCTGTAGGTTACTGCGCAGATCCGACAGAAAAGTGACAGGGGATCGAGTTTTAAGATAGGAATCCAGATCTTTTTTGAACTGAGGTGGCATCACTCCAGTGAAATTGGTGAGGATCCGAGGCGCAATGTTAATTTCACTCAGCATGTCCACCTGCCACAAATAGCAAGAATTGGAATCAAGCACAGAATTAACAAATCACACCTAAGACAGAAAAGTTAGGACAACTTTCTAAAACTGTCCACACTTGCACACAGATGGTGAACACCACACATTGGAAATTTCGCATTGTTAGGAAGGGAAATTAAAGAATATTTTTATGCTGTAACTTGCACTGTTAGGCACTGTCTTGATTTCAAATTAGTACAGATGGAAGACTCCTCACTCACCACCAAGAACTCCAGCCACCAAAAGAAGCCCCAGTCAAATAAGAGAACGTTACATGATTTTTAAAATGTACTTGAAAGGGGCTTAACATAGATCCAAGAGCAAATTTAAAAGGCTAGTATTTATTTATGCAAATGGTGGTATGATTTTTAAGTGGTCCCTTCCCTTAAACAATTTAAACACATACACAATGAAACTTGTGAGCTACAGATATTGCAAAGATTAGTTTCTTCAACTATGCAGCATGGGACTAGTTCAACATTTAGTCTGGGATTCAATAATTATACCTAAATTTAATGTCAAACTTATGAGAAACAGTAACCAGAAAAATAGTATAAACCAATATTCAGACACAATATCATGCCTATCACGATTAATAACAGAATTAGCTACCCGAACAGTATCATTACCTAAAGCACACATGGAGAGGATTAAATAATAATTTTAAAAATAGGCTGCTTGCCAGGCAGTGGTGGCGCACGCCTTTAATCCCAGCACTCAGGAGGCAGAGGTAGGCAGATCTCTGTGAGTTTGAGACCAGCCTGGTCTACAAGAGCTAGTTCCAGGACAGGCTCCAAAACCACAGAGAAACCCTGTCTCGAAAAACAAAAAAAACAAAACAAAACAAAACAAAAGGCTGCTTAACAAAGGGCTGAAATATTAAGATAAAAAAATTTTCCTTTTGGAGCTATGAAAGATGGCCCAGTGATTAAGAGCACTGGCTGCTCATGCAGAGGACCTGAGTTCAGTTCCCATCGCCCACATGCCAGCTCACTCTCTAATTCTACTTCAAGGGGATCTACTACCTTACTCAGGCCTCTACAGACTCACTCACACACATATACATACACAGATTAGAACTAAAATTGTAAGACAAAAGCAAAACAAAACAACCATGCTCCATCTATTTAAACTTTACCTTCAGGTTAGGAGTGAATGGGTCTGGGAGCCTCATATTTCTTGGGAAGGCACTCAGGATCAAATTTCTTAACTGGATACAATTAGGAGGGATCACATCACAGAACCCATAATGGTAATCACAAAGGAACTCTGGGAAATCATGCAAAAGAACTAGCAGCACTCTTAGAGTACCCTACATAAAAAGGAAAAAAATGTTCCACACTAAGAAATCAGTATTTCTACCAGCATCATGAATTTTAACTCTGGTCAAAAATGCCAAAAGTATGTGTTAGTAACATTTTAAAAAAAATTATAGGCTTTAATCAATAAATATTGTTAAGAGCATAAAAATAATTACATGTAAAAGTCATGAAAAATTAGCTTTAAGACCTGGAGCCATGAATAAAGGTCAATAATGTATTCTGCACAAAAACAATACAACGATGCAGCATCTATCCCCAGAAGCTAGAAAGAGAACTGTAGAATGAACAAAATCAAAGAAAGGTATAAAAAAAGGGGGGGGGTACATCAACTGAAAAAACTTATTAAAAAACACTTGCTGCTTAGATCAAAGCTAGCTAGTTCTTGACAAGTTAGTAAATTCAACAATTCTGATAAATAGGTGGTAGGAATCCCTTAGCAACCCGAGATAGCCTAGCATTTGTAAGAAGGTCCTAGGTTTGATCCCCAGTGCCACAGAAAAACAATTTAAAAAGGGTACATCTGTACATGAAAATCTTATTATGAAATTATTAAAGACATCAGGTAGTACACGCCTTTAATTCCAGCAAAAGGGAGACAGAGTCAGGATGATCTGAGTTCTAGGCAAACCAGGGCCAAATAGTGAGGCTCTGCCTCAAGAAATAAACATCTCTGGAGATATGGTTCAGCAGTTAAGAACACTTGCTGGTCTTGCAGAGGACCAAGGTTTTATTCCCAGCACCCACGTGGTGGCTCACAACCATCTGTAACACCAGTTCCAGGAGCTCCAGCATCCTCTTCTGTATTCCCTGAGCACCAGACCCACAAGTGATGACTATATACATGTATGCATTCCAAAGTCATACACATAAAATAAAACCAAGAAGAAAAATGTTTAAAAGAAAAAAACCACTAAGGAAATAGGAGTTAAACCCCCAGTGAGATTGTACAAAACTGCTAAAATGGAGGCAGGGAGAAGAGCAGAGAGATCAAACCTAAACTGGTAGAGGCACTACTAATACTAGAGTTCCCTTAAGTAGGGCCTCTGAATCTTGTGTTACTGTAAAAACTTAGTAACAGCCCACGTGTTAAAAAAATCCCAGTTATTTGTAAGTAAAAATTACCTTATAGAGGATTTGCATAGGTTTAGTGAGTTCCACATTTCTAAGGAAAGGCGCTAAATATTTGAATAAATCAATCAACAGCTGTGCATACATAGGCCACCCCTAAAGAAAGAAATGTATATGAGTTGTACTGACATTTAGAAGTTGTTCAGTTACCAAAAGGTTCCTCGGGTTATCACACTGTGGTCATCTACACTAACGGCACTGACATGACAGGACCTCAGGTTATGACACTGGTCATCTACACTAACGGCAGTAGACAATACTGACATGACCTCTCGATTGTTTATTAGCTTAGTGTGGTAGTAGCACGTTTCATCTTTTTGTGGGCATGCCATGCACGTGTCTGCGTGCCATGGTTTGCATATGGAAATCTAAAACAAAATCAAAAGTGATTATTTCACTTTTTTAGCTACTTTAACACGTGGTAGTTACATTTTCTTCTGCTCTGAAGAGTCAAATGAAGGTACTATAAGTAGTATTCTTTTGCCACTTAATTGCAAATTGAGACAGTTATTATTGTTAACGCAAAGGATTAAGAGACTGACAGAGATGGTCCATAACAAAGCTAGAGAAGCAATAGGTGGTCACCCAAGAAAGCCTTATGTATTCAAGTACTTGATAAGTCTCTTTACATTCTGTGATCTGACATTTAATAATTACCAAATAACATGCTTGAAAAAAAAAACCAACTACTACTACTAAGTAACTAATAGAAATCTACATAAACAGTGCTAGTAAGCCCCCAGGTAGTTACAGGCTTCGTCTGTGGGAGATAAACTGCAGCCACACCTTCTGCTGTGGCGTATGTGCCAGCATTCTTGCGATAAAGATCCGATGGGAGATCAATTCAAGCCAGGCATATACAAAGCCAGGAGCTTTGGTAGGCCTTAAGATGTGGAATGTATTGCTGAAAGAAAAATTTCAGAAGCTCAAACTTTATATTTATATCAAACAACATACAAATGCAGACAACATGCAAGTTACTTTACAAAAAAATAACTTGTAACTAAAGAAACCAAAAGTTCTACCTGAGTTTGACTACACTAAATCAAGTCCTTAAATCTTAACAAGTACAGCTCGTGGTGTGGGATTCATGCCTTCAATTCCAGCTCTTGTAAGCTAGAATCAGGAGAATTAGGAGTTCAAGACCACCAGCCTCAGTAACATAAGAACTCTGGAGGATAATCTGAGCTATAAGGCCCTATGTCAAATGACAACAAATGTAAATCTCTACTAAGCCCAACACTCACCAGAAAGCTGTAAGAGTCTGGAAATTAATGGTTTCCAACACATGCTCAGGTGCATTGAGCTCCAACAGCAACATGATAAAAATCCTATGGTAGGGAAGCTGCTGAAATTCACTCTGCCGAACATCATGATCCTGTAGGAGAACTCCTACTACAATCCCGAGAACCTATACAGAATACACAGTTTACAACTCATTAGTCACACATATGAGCCACTTGCTGTTTTCAATTCATGGCTTTTTAATTTTGTTTATTTTCTTATCTATTTAGGTTGGTTTTATGAGACAGAGTTTCTCTGTTACAGCCCTGGCTGTCTTGGAACTCATCACTGTGTAGACCAGGCTAGCCTTAAACTCAGAGATCTGCTTACCTCTGCCTCCCAAGTGATGGGATTAAATGCGTAGGCCACCACTGCTCAGCTAACTCTTTTATCTGTGTTCTTGGACTGAACCTAGGCCCTCACAAATGCTAGGCAAGTTATTTTATCACTTGAGTGCTATCTTGGGGCTTTTTAAAAAACAAACAACAACAACAACAACAAACAAACAAAAAACCCCAAAACTTTGGGACAAGGTCTAAGACACCTAAAGGCTGGCTTTGAACTTACAAGTCTCACTGTAATGCTCCCGCCTCACCCAGTCTTTCAAATACTTACTACAAAGCACTTTGAAGGGAAAAGGTGATGGAGGAAGGTCATTGGCTAATAAAGGAACTGCCTTGGTCCATTTTATTGGTTAGGACATAGGTAGGTGGAGTAAACAGAACAGAATGCCGGGAGGAAGAGGAAGTGAGCTCAGACTCGACAGCTCTCCTCTAGGGAGCAGAGGCCTCAGAGAGACGCCATGCTCCCAGCTCCCAGGCAGAGGCACACTATGAAGCTCCAACCCAGGATGGACAGAGGCTGGAATCTTCCCGGTAAGCGCACCTAGGGGCGCTACACAGATGATTAGAAATGGGCTAAATTAATATGTGAGAATTAGCCTAGATAGAAATGGGCCAAGCAGTAATTAAAAGAATACAGTGTCCGTGTAATTATTTCGGGGCATAAGCTAGCCGAGCAGGGGTGTTGGGGACACAGCCCCGCCTTATTACTACAGCCCCTTATTACTACAAACAGGCACATGCCATTTGAACACAAATTTGTATTCTGGCAGAGACACTTGTTTAAATCTGTGTTTCCTCTGAATTTCATTGTCATTGGACCAAAACTTCTACATCCTCCACAGATGGCACTGGTTTTTCTAAAGCTATAGAAACCTGGGTGTCTCTTCATCATACTGAACACAACAGTGTTAAATCTAATGTGACCTGATAGCAACAAAGGGCAAATGGTTCTCAGCTCTCAACAGTCTACTCAGTTTGCTCACTGATCAGCATGTGTGTGTGTGTGTGGGGGGGGGTGACGTGGGGGGTGACGATAAGGACCCAATTTTATTTTTTCAAGAGCAAAATCTAGTCAGGGCGTACACACGGGCACCATTAGTAAATGCAGACTGCACTTTCGTTTCCTGGCTACCCAGACCCATTTAATCTCACAGAAATTGTATAATTACAGCAATACTTGGCCGATGGCTTAGGCATATTCCTAGCTAGTTCTCACATCTTAAAAATTAACCCATTTCTATTAATCTATGTATCACCGTGAGGCAGCCTGTGGCTTACATATAATGTTTTGGCATCTTTCTCCTTCGGGTGGCAGCAGCTATATATATATGGTGTTTCCTTGACTCGGCCTACTCTATATATCTCTGTTCAGATTTCCCTCCTGGCTTTACTCTGCTAAACCATTGGGCAAAACAGCTTTATTTATCAACCAATAAAAGCAATACACAGACAGAAGGACATCCCACATCAATTTTGATATTCAACTATTTCAAGAATCCCGCCATATAAATCAGGTCAATAATTAAATCTCACTCCTGATACTACTGGTCTACCCATCTAGACAGCAACTAGGGGTAGGAAGACACCACCCACCTGCTATCTCCTATTGGGATCATCTAAGCACTAACACACCAAAATACATTTTGAATTTCTCTATTTAAATATTGTTAAATACTATTTTCTTTTAACTGAGGTGAATATTATCACTTCATTTTTGGATTAAAAAAAGCTACTACAAAAGGTTTTAAGGGCCGGGTGTGATGATACATGCCCCTTAATCAAGCACTTGGAAGGCTGACTGAGTCTGGTCTACATAGTGAGTTCCAGGTCAGTAAAGGGATACACAGTGAGTACCTGTCTCAAACAAAGGGTGGTAGTGGTGGGAACCACACACAACACAATGGAGCAGAAAAAAACAAACAACAACAACAAAAACCCAAGGATCAAGAAAGCACTCCAGACCTTATTCAGGAGATTGATCTTTGTGACAGTGTTGGTGGCCTCCCCAGAGTGCTTCACTAACAGTGCAATGAGGCGGACAAAGGCATCCAGGTTGTGATAGCACTTGGCTCGTATCATGGTGGGATTAGCAGCAGGATTGTGCTGCTGCTCTGCTTGAGCACGGTAACTGATTTCGACACACATTTCAGTGCAAAGACGAAAAAACCTTGTTATGAGGTCATCAGTCTTAAGTATTCCTTGTTGGTGCATCTACAGTAGGAACAACCAACACAGTGAGATCATACTCAACATCAACTTTATACATGTTAGCTTTCAAACAACCACACTATAGTTTATTTCCATTTCTAAGTCTTACTTTGTGAAAGGATGCCATTAGAAAAATGACCCCTCTATTATTGAAGAGCCATGGCAGACTTCCTCCCAATTTTAATGCATGAAGATTGAAATTGACAAAGATATAATTAGCCTTGAAGAGGGTATGTACAAATAATTCAGGAAATTATATAAATAACACTAACTTTTAAAAACTTTCAAGGTGTTAATATATTGTTCTCTCAGAACGTCTCAATAGCTTGTACATTTAACTTCCCATAAGTAACACTTCTTCTAACAGTTACCCTCCTCTTATTTAACCACTGGCAAAGCTTTTGAAACTCTGGCCAACTGCAGAAAAATTATTAATTTATTTAATAAATACTCAAGAATCAAGATTGTTATTTAAATGTAATGTTCTTTTATACTACTATAATTAGTGGAAAAGGCCAGTTCCAGGTCAGGCAGGGCTACATAAGCAACACTGTCTAAAAAAATAAACCAACAGTCACAGCGGAAGTACATTAAAGCAGAAGAAAGATCATCTTGGAAAATTTAAAACTATTTAACTATCTTGATAAACAATATAAATAGGTTGAATTATGTAAACAATGTAACCAAGCCAAGACAGAAGGCCGGCAAAAAGACTTTACTCCACTCTGAAATCATTTAAAATTTTGAAGAGGAAGATGATGTACCATGACAAAGCACAAAAAGTAAAAAAGAAAATGCCTGGAAGGTCTACTGCACCACCTGCCTGAGAGAGATGGGTAAAGCAAATAAGGCGGAGCTAGACAGAAGCCACACCCATACCCAGGCCACAAAAATGCCCATAAAACACCACACATTTGAATTTCTCTCAGTGGAATAAAAAAATCAAACTATAAACATAGATGATAGCCTTTCAATGGACTTATGTTTTATAATATCCTGGATTCTTCTAGCAGAAGAAATTTACATGGCATTCTTTACTAGTATCATTTATGTTCAAAGTATATCCATCTAATTCTTAACAAGTTCATCCACACTTAACTGTCAGGTATTTTAAAAAGAGACCAATTAATCTTTCTTTGGCAAGACAACCAACTTTTGGTTTCAATTTGAGGAAATGGAAAAAATAGAATAATCAAGTGTTATATCTTACTGAACAAATATTGTACCATTTTATTAAGGAAATTTTAAGGTCAGTTCAAGAAAGTACTATTCCTGACAAGTTTTGTTACAGTAAGGACACTAATTCTTCCTCTTTGTTGCTCCCATCACTGAAAACAGTAATGAACAAAAACAGAATACAAATGAACCATGACTACTTTTCCCCCCAGTTTATTCTGTAACTGCTTTTTACGGTTTATTTTTACTGTATTTGTGTGCCTATGGATGCTTGCTGGTGTGCACGTGTGTTCAATGGTGCAGATGTGTGCACATGAATGCAGATGTCTGCCAAGACCAGAGGTGTGGGTTGTCCCTGGAGCTGGATGAGTTACCCAATGTCAGCACAGGGAACTAAATCAGTCCTCTGTCAACAGTACAAAGTATGTGCTCTTAACTGCCTAGCCATCTCTCTAGCCCACAACTACTTATTCTTGGTGTGGTGGTCTAAGAATGATCCCCATATAATCTTATGCTTAGTCACCAGGGAATGGCACTATTTGAGAGGGATTAAGCCTGGCTTTGAAGTAGGTGTGGCCTTGTTGGAGAAAGTGTATCCCTGGAGGCAGGCTCTTTTTATTTACTTATTTATTTATTAGGGGCAGTGCTGCAGGACTGTGATGCTGCTCTACAGTTTCAAATGTCTATGTCAGACCCAGTATGTCTCTTGTCTCTGCTTATGGATCAGGATGAAGCACTCAGCTATTGCTCCAGTGCCACATATGCCAGCATACTCCAAGCTCTGAAAACTGCAAGCAAGCCCCCAATTAAATGCTTTCTTTTCTAAGAATTGCCTTGGTCATGGTGCTTCTTACGAAGAAGCTTGGTACACGTGATTTTTAGAGAGCAGCTCAATTTCCAACACTTTCAATTTGCATCAGATTCAATAAACATATAAACTAAAGAAAATATGGTAAAAATACTCTACTACCAAATAAGGATTTATTGTATCTTGTTTTTAAAAATTTACGTGGTAGCTAGGTGTGGTGGCACAAGCCTTTAATCCCACCCAGCACTTGGGAGGCAGAGACAGGCAGAGCTCTATGAGTTCAAGGCCAACCTGGTCTACAAAGCAAGTTCCAGGGCACATACCCAAAGCTATACAGAAAGAAACCCAGCCTCGAAAAACTACACACATAGGATATTCTAAAATTGTAATGTATTGGCTCAAAGTCCATCACTGGTGACTATTTTATTAGTAAAATGATATTCTGTAGCTTCATTTTTCATTTTCTGACCCCACCCACCATACACTGTAGCTATGACAAATGGGATAAATAGACTAAAGGAGTAAGAATACTGAATTTACAGTAGCCATCATCAGTAGTGAGGGAAAAAAACACAGGCCATATTATTTTAACAGACCATGGTGGTGTTATTTTTGCTTGCATGAGTATAGAGGTAATTCTGACCACAGGTATACAATACTGAACTTTAATAATGGAGTTATCACACCCTACTTAATGTTGAATAAAAAGCACCTTTCTTTCCAAAAGCTCTACCTGTCCAACAAACGCAGAGAAAGCTTTGGTACTGTCACGGCCAGCTGCTGCTGAATGGTATAGATTCACCCATTCCCTCAGAAGATACTCTGCCTTCTCCCTCAGGCCTGGAGGGTCATCATATTCTGAGGCTTGAGAGATCCCAGAATGCATCATAAAGTTAGGGCCTCCGTGAGCACGATCAATCATTGCTTCATAGTTGGATCGCACTACTTCCATCAGCTGGGGCAATCTAGTATGATAAATTTACAGTGAAAATCAGTTAAACCACCATTTTTTATTTTATAGATACACAACTGGACCATTTATCAGAACTTGGGAAAATCAAGTAGGTGAGGTTGGCTGGTCAATGAGCCCTAAAATCCGCAGTGCTGAATTACCAGTCTTGTGTCACACACATTCCTGTGTGTGTACATGAATGCATGTGCACATGCTTGTGGAGGCTAGAGGACAACCTTGGGTATTATTTCTACAGAATTTGTCCATGTTGTCTGGTGATTAAGTTTCTCACTAGAACCTGGAGCTTCCTAAATCACCTGTCCCTACTCCAGCACTGGTATTCCAAGTGTGTGTGCACCAATACACTTGGTTTTAAGGGTGGGAGCATCCAAAGACTGGACTTAGATCTTCCTACAAGCATTTCACTAAACAGAGCCAGTGCTCAAACCAGGTTTCTGGTGCCAACTCATCAGTCATTGTATGCACAGAAGGCAGTTGACTTAGCGTTCACACTTTCAGGATATCATTAGGCTTAACTAAAATTATGTCTTAGGTGAAATAGTTACAAAATAATATTAGTGTGTACGTTAATTTCTAAAGCGCTTAGAGACTGCTGAATGCACAAGGAAAGCAAAGCATTCCATCCTTACCCTTCTGGAGCATTGCCTCTGGAATGAGCATTAATCCTCATGAGGGTTTCAATGGTATGGAACAGATCTGCCTCAGTAATATGGGCAACACTCCTTTCATCCACCAGCAGAATTTTTACCAGTTGCATAGCAAATGCCACGGCCATGTAGTTTAAGCCATTCTCCATTGACTGGCAACACAGCAAAAATGTGAGAGAGATAATTAAAATAATAGCACTCCCTAAATCCTTTAGTTTGCTCAAGTTAAATTTCTTCCATACCTGAGCTAGATGAAGATCATACTGCTGCATGTTAACCAAATGATTTCGAATTAACAACTCCACAGCCTCCACATTATATTTATATTCATCTCGACATTCAATTAGGCACCTAGAAAAAGACAGTCTGTTAGCCATATTAACCACATTGGCAATGTGTTCTACACAAAGGTATCTAAAGAGACAAAAAAAAACCCACAAAGCAGACAAACAAAAACCACCAACAAACGACACAAAACAGTATCAAGCTTTAACACAATAAGCAGGCTAGGGATAATGAAGCATAATCTAGGCTTAGCATATACAAGGTTCTCAGCAAACTGCCCAGCCAGCAGAAAGATCATTTGAAATGTTAACAGTCCAGGCTTTGCTTTTACATTGGGAAGTAGGAGAAATTTCATTCAAGACACTAAAATATTTCAACGAGTGCTACTGTGAAATCTTGAAAACAAGTGAACTAAAATGTATTCCTGAAAATCATGTACTGGAACCACCCAACAAGTCTTACCCCTTAAAAATCAAAAATTCAAAGCCCCATTTATTGTGTAAGCAAAAGAAAGACATCTGGAAATAAATAGGCTATGTCTATCAAAAGCTAGCCTACGGCGCTTTAGAAGATTCAGTGGTTTAGAATACTTTTTGTTCTTGCAAAAGCCCCAGGTTTAATTTACAGCATCCACGTGGTGGCTCAGAATCATTCTTCACACCAATTTCAGGGACTTCAGTTGTCCTCTTCTGTCCCCTGCAGGCACCCAGCACACAGAGTAGACATACAAGCATGCAATACATAATGTATGCAAGGAAAATATTCATGTACATAAAATAAAATTTAAAACCTAAAATAATGATAAAACTGGTCCAGTAATGACTTGTTTTCTAAGGTTACCCACCTTGTGATCTGTTTGTTGCACCATGGAGATCCATATGCCCTGCCATCCTGCAAAGCTTTTAGTACCAAGAGGTGACATTCCCTGTATCGCAGCAGCAGGTCAGCATCAGCACCACTTGTGGCATCTAATAAACCCTCTACAGCCTATGGACAAAAGAAAGTATTCAAAACTATGGAAAATACAGGACTCAGACCAAGTATGCAAGCTGGAAATCAAACATACATAATTTCTGAAGCTTAAAACTCTTATCTTCACTCTCAACTTTCATCTATTTTAAACTTAATCATTATTATTTGCCGTCTTAAGTCTCTACACAGTCAAAAGTCAAGGGCCAGCCCAGCGGTAGTGGTGCATGTCTTTAATCCCAGCACTTGGGAGGCAGAGGTAGGTAGATTTCAGTGAGTCTGAGGACAACCTTCTCTACAAAGTGAGTTCCAGGACAGCCAGGACTACACAGAGAAACCCTATCTGAGGGGGGGTGGGGGGGACCCTGGAGTGGGCGTCAAGGGCTTCCCAATTTAACCTGCCCATTCCTCAGACACTTGTATCAATTTACTTACTAATAGTAGTCATTCACCATATTTCCAAAATATTACCATACAGAAAAGATGTCCCATCTAGCTACTTCTAACTACCATAACTACATTCTACAGCAAGAGGATAGGATGGGGAAAGTGTCAACAAAACTTGGTTTGTATTAATTTTTATTTATTTATTTTTTAAAATGTTGTTGTTCCATCTTTTTTTAAGTTTTTTTTTAATTTATTATGTATCCAATATAGTGTGCTGCCTCCCTGTATGACTGCATGCCAGAAGAGGGCACCAGATATCATTGTAGATGGTTGTTAGTCACCATGTGGTTGCTGGGAATTGAACTCAGGACCTCTGGAAGAATAGTCAGTATCCCCAACCTCTGAGCCATCTCTCCAGCCCCTGTATTAATTTTTAAAACCCAATTCTAATTATATAGATTTAGATACAGGTCAGAGTCTATAAACCTAGTTCCTTCTATAAGCAATAGTTTAAAACCAACCTTCTGAAGTAATCCAAGAGCAGCTATCGCATCTCGAGAATTCCGAGACAACACTACAACCTCCAAAAGACTTCGTAGAGCTTGGGCTTGAGGATTCATGGCCAGAGTTGGTGGAATGGCATGTAGGTGCTGCTCCAGTTCTGTAATACACTTATCATAAATCTGAGCTACATCATCTGTTGCCCAAGCTTGCTGTTTTAGAAAAAGAAATAACCAAAGAAAAAAAAATTAAGGTTGTTCACTGGCATAATGTACTAATGAAATAGAAGTCTGTCCTCGGCATATTTCTCCAGCTTATTTTTTTATTCAAATTATAAATTCTGTTCTATAGCCCCCAACATAATAAATGATCACAGAGTATAGTATCAATAATGCAAAAGACTGAGCACAGCACATGTGGCATCCAGGAAGCCTTCTGCAACTCAGAAGTCTTACAAGTTATAGAGCATGACTGGACAGAGTAAACGTACAGCATCACTTCTGTGCTTTCCTTTATTTCACCTTTCACAACAGTGTTTCTCTCTGTAGCCCTGGCACTCCTGAACTAGTTCTATAGACCAGACTGGCCTCTAGCTTAAGAGATTCGCTTTTGCCGGGCAGTGGTGGCGCACGCCTTTAATCCCAGCACTTGAGAGGCAGAGGCAGGCGGATCTCTGGGAGTTCGAGGTCAGCCTGGTCTACAAGAGCTAGTTCCGGGACAGGCACCAAAGCTACAGAGAAACCCTGTCTCGAAAAACCAGAAAAAAAAAATCGCCTTCCTCTGCTTCCAGAGTGCTAAGATTAAAAGCGTGGGTCACCATGCCCAGCTATGTGCTCTTCCTATTAAAAACATACCACTGGCCTGAAAGCCTAGTGTAACCATAAAGACTTGAGTACAAACCTTCAGAACTATGTCAAGATGGGTGTTGGGTGTGATGCCTCTCCCCTACTTGACTCTAGGGAGAGGGAATAATTGTTCTTTAGGGGTGTAGCTGATATTAAATTGCCTGATCCAGTAAAAACCCTACCTATACCCATGCAAACAAGCAAGTTGCCCTACTTAAATTCACTGGGTTACTTATTTATTTATGAGTGTATGGATGCATATGGAGGCCAGAAAATAATTTGTGGGAATCAGTTTCATCCTTCCTGGGGAAAATACAAATTTTCAGGCTTGTTGGCAAATGCCTCATTACACCACTGAGTCATTTCTCTGGCCCATCGGTAAGCTTTTCAAGATAAGTAAATAGAAAGGGGTATAAAAGTGGGGAGAAAGGGAGGAAATTAGGCTCGAGGAACTAAAGGAGAATAAATGAGGGCACAAGAAAGGTAAATATGCTCAAAATACATGCATGTATGAATAATGAATAAATCTTAAAACTGTTTCAAAGACAGAGCCTTCACAAAATACATACTCAGTAAAGGCACTTTATATCATTCTTTCTAAAAAAAGAAAACTACCAAAAGCAAAGAGGGCAACAGGTCACAACTTCTCAAGCATGGAAATGTTTTTCTTATATTCTCAACTTCAGGTAAATCTCTTGAACAATTTTAGAAACTCTGCCTTCAAGTAAAAGTAGGTATAAATTAAAGAAACAAACACATACTCTGAGCCGGTGGCGCACGCCTTTAATCCCAGCACTCAGGGAGGCAGAGGCTGGAAGATCTCTGTGAGTTGGAGGCCAGGACAGGCCCCAAAACTACTTAAAAACCCCGTATTATAAAACAACAAAACAAAACAAAAAAAGAGCTACTCTGAGCTAAATAGTACAGTTAAGCTAATGCCAGAACATCATACAATGCCTACATACCATGCTGATTTAACAAACATCACCTATAACTCAATGGCTTCCATTCCCCTATACCCAGTAACAAGCTCCCAAGCAGAAAGTGATGCATTATTAAATTATATTTCATGACACAAACATCTAATTTAATCCAAGTGAGGTATTTACCTTCATTGGCTGAGCTAAAAATCCTGTAGGCTGACTTAAGTCATTTGTAGGTAAGAAGCCAGGCACATTTCGTGCAAACTCTTCATATACGGCTAGCTGCTTTGGGTCCACACCGCCAACCTTAAAAGAAGAAAGCCTTTTTTTGGTAAAATTTCCTTCACAATCAAAAGAAACTTTTTTTTTTATTTAAATTGAGGTGGAGAGGTTGAGAAAGGGTCTCTCTATGTAGTACCAGAACTCACTATGTAAACTAGGCTGGTCTCAAACTAATAGATACTCCTCCTTCTGCTGGGATTAAAGGCATGAGCCACCATGCCCAGCTGAAATTTACTTTCGGAAAATACAAAGTTTGTATTAGGATTCTGATAGAATCCTTTAATATAACATATGGCAGCATGCACACCCATAGACTACACAGAAGATGTTTTCTCATTTTCCTGGTAGAGTCACTGTTATTAAGAACTTTTTCACTAGAGCCTCAAGTGTTGGTACAGCTATAATCCCAGCACTCAAGAAGCAGAGACAGATGATTAAAAGTTTGAGACAGTCTGGACGATATATGAAAGCCCTTCCTCACAACAATCACTAAGAAATGGACTGTGTCGTGCATTCTCCCTTGATGTTGTTTTTATTAGGCCCTCACCATCAAGTTGGGATCAAAGTGGAGCTACCAATGAAAGTATACCAGAAAATGTGAAAAAGCAAGTTGGTAAACAAGAGCTAACAAGTACATGAACTTTTTATACCAACACTGAGCAACTCTGGGGACGGGAAGAATTTCTATACCTGCTCCAGGACATTTTAAAATGAAATGATAGTAGAGATGCTTTCTTCAGAAGCAGTATTTAGACACACTCCCTAGTCCTGACAAGGTATTCATGCAATAGTAACACATAGAAAGCAAAGGTGAAGCAAGGAGAAAACAGCCTCAATTCTCACTTTCAGCCTGATTTGCTCTGGCATCCTTTCCGCTTGATATGTTAATACAACAGGATCACAGTATCTGCGTCCTTCTTGCCGAGCATGTTTTCTCAGCTCAAATTCCTACAAATAAAAAAAGTCACTGAGGTTCTTGTTATAAGATACTTCCTCAAATTCAAAGAAACCACAACTTTAAAGATGAATGCTAAACACTTACAGTTGCCAATCTCTTGTCCATCTCAGGGCCTGCTTTCTCCACTGCAGTTTTCTGAATAAAACAGCAAGCTAATTCACAATTGTCCTGAGCTAACTGAGCAGCAGCCTGGTCCATCATTTCCCTTTGTTGTGGGGATGCAGTCTATTGAGAACACAAAAGAAGTTATCTTACAATGTACAATTAAGAGATGCAGTACCGTCAACAGGTCAGTCCAAGTATATATACTTATATACCAGTCACTACTCACAAGTAATTGCAATTCATTCACCTCTGAGATGAAAATACTTTTAAACATTTTATCAATTGTGGTAAACACAGTGAACAATGGTTAACAGTAAAGAAACAATTACTTCTAAATGTGATACCTGAGACTCAAGAGTGACCTGAAGACACAGTGTGTGGTGACTACACATAACAAAGTAATTTTAAATCACTTTATAATGCTCTAATCCAACTACCAGAATTAAATGCACCCATAACAGAATTTAGATTGTTTACTGTTTGTTAAAAAATGTTCAGCTCAAGCATAGTGGTAATGCCTTTGATGCCCCCCCCCCAACTGAGGAGGCAAAGCAGGTGGACCTCTATAAATTAGAGGCCAGCCTGATCTCTATACATAAGCTTCAGGACCACCAAGGTTGTATATGATCATGACCCTGTTCAAACAAAGAATCTTCTCTTCTTTAGGAAAATTGAGTATCTGCTAAACACCGCTGAGCACACAACTATGTACAAAAAAGTAAATGTGATCCTTTGCCTTAACACAACTTAAGAATCTAAAGACATCAGTGCTAAAGTGTGCCTTAACACAAAAAAAGTTATGGATTCCAACAAGGAAAGAGGGAAAAATTTATATTTAAAAAAGAGGGGGGGGGACTCTCTGAACATAGCGGACAATGAGGACTACTGAGAACTCAAGAACAATGGCAATGGGTTTCTGATCCTACTGCACGCACTGGCTTTGTGGGAGCCTAGGCAGGTTGGATGCTCAACTTACTAGACCTGGATGGAGGTGGGGGTTCCTTGGACTTCCCACAGGACAGGGAACCCTGATTGCTTTTCGGGCTGGGGGGAGACTTAATTGGGGGAGGGGGAGGGAAATGGGAGGCGGCGGCGGGGAAGAGACAGAAATCTTTAATAAATAAATAAATAAATAAAAAAATAAAAAAAAAAAGAGGGGGAGTTATTTTAGGATAAAGTAGTAACAGTGGGTGTACACAGGCAAAAACTCTGGTAAACAAGTAATGAATTTTATAGTACATAAAATGATCCACTTACACGAAGGGCTGAGGCAAAACTGTTTTTTAGGTTGGTAGATATGCTCATCAGTAAAGGCTCCCTGCAAGTAATCATAGCCATTCCAGCTGTCAAGTTCCGCATCATGTGATGAGCTGCTATTCGCATTCTGGATTCCTCAGAATCCAGGGCGAAATCCTTTCTGACTATCTGTTCGCAAGTAGTCATGGCAATCTTAATTGACCGATCTACCACAGGATGAACTAGCTCCTGGACAGCCCGTTCAATTGCTTGCCGCACACACTGCTTCAACTGTGGATGAGCCTGAAACAAAGGTATCTGGAGAGAGAAGAAGAAAGGCACAAATCATGTCATCAGCTTATTTAAATAAGACAGCCAAATAGTGACTCTGGTATTCTCTCAATACTATAGAAACTACAGTATTCACTTAAAACTAGCAAAACCTCAGGAAACAGAAGCTGGGGAAAATAATAAATTGGTATAACCTGTAATTCATGCTTTTTAAAAATTCCCTTCAATTTTAACAGGAAAGCTGATCATTAAACACCTACTGCTTATAGACACATTACATTGAGTTTCTAACTTAAAATTATGTCTAAACTAATTGTTAAAAAGGCAATTCCTTATCAGTTCACGGTGGTACCCATCTTTAAGCCCCACATTCAGTAGGCAGAGGCAGGAGAATCTCTGAGGCCAGTCTGGTCTACAAACCGAATTCCGGGACAACTACGACAATTTTAGAGAGAAACCCTGTCTCCAAAAACAACCAAACAAGAAAAAGCAAATTCTCAGGAGCCAGAGAAGATGGCTCACTGATCAAGAGCACTTCCTTTTCTTGCAGAGGCCCCAGGATTTGGTTCCCAGAACTTACATGGTAGCTTCGTTGCTGTGAATGGTCTCTAATTCCAGTTCCAGGGGATCTGGTGTCCCCTTCTTGCCTCCTCAGGCATACATGTAACTTACATATAATACATGCAAGCAAAACACTGATACACACAAAATAAAATAAATGTTGAAGCCTTTGGCTTAGAAATTCTATATACAAACTGCAGTCTGCCAAAAGAAATGGCTTAATACCAGACCAAAGTGACATGATAATGAAAGCAAATAATAAAGAAATAAAGAATACTAAAGCATAAATTAAGAATCCTTTGACCGGGCTGGAGAGATGGCTCCGAGGTTAAGAACACTGGCTATTCTTCCAGAGGTCCTGAGTTCAATTCCCAGCAACCACATGATGGCTTATAACCATCTGTAATGAGGTTCCGGTGCCCTCTTCTAGCATAGAGGAGTACATGCAGGAGGAACATTGTATACATAATAAATAAATCTTAAAAAAAAAAAAAAAAGAAGAATCCTTTGACCTATGTGTAGATTATCCAAAATTTGATTTTATTGCTAGTATATTAAATCACTGTGGGGTAGGATAAGAGTAACAAATAGGAATGTCAATCAAAGACAATTTTTACACGCAAAGGGATCTTCCTTGTTATATGCATTATAGAGCATGCACACATACACAGGGTTTCTTTGTGTAGCCCTGGCTGTCCTGGAACGTGCTCTATAAACGAGGCTGGCAGATTTGCCTGCCTCTGTGTCTGGAGTGCTGGAATTAAAGACATTTGAAGGAAACAAAACAAAAAACAAACAAAATAACCCACAACCAGCTGGTGAAGAGCAAAGGCCCAGTGGTTAAGCACGTGCTGTTCTTATGGAGGACCAGGAATTGATTACAGAACCAATATAGTAGCTCATATCTGTAACTCCAGTTTCAGATCTGATGCACACATACACATAAAACAATCACACATATAATAAATCAATATTTTAAACAAAGAAAGAAAGGAAGGAGAGATCAGTTTTTACTTACTGTAGGGTTTAGAGTAATGTGTGGGGCCAAGCCTGCCAGAGAATAGACATTGATGTCGTGGTAGCTGTACTGTGGCTGTGGTGGAACTGTGGCTGTACAGGTAGTACTGGTAGCTGGTGTTGTAGAAGTTGCTAGATGTAAAGAGATAAGAATGCACATTTGTTGGCCATACACAAAATTAACTGGACATTATATGGACCTTGTATACTTCAACTAAGTTAAGACTCTTGAGAAGGGGGCACTTAAGGTCACATCTCACCCATTCTGAAAAATAAATTGTTACATGAACAATGAGCCAAGTATATAAATGTCCACCAGTGGCAATATTTCATAGCACAGAAACTTTTTTTTATCCCACCCTCCTCTCCCTTTGTTTGAGACAGCGTTTCTCTGTGTAACAGCTCTAGCTGTCCTGGAACTCAGAGGGCTCCATCTGCCTCTGCCTCCCAAGTGGTGGGATTAAGTGTGTTTTAAGGGTAAATCTACAAGATCCATGGGTACCTGTCTTCAACCTAGCCTTTACCAGGCTCACTTGGAATTTGTCAAATGCCAGGAGTTAGGGGTGGGGGCGCGGAATGCTACAGGGTGGTGGCTGGCATATTTTACCAATACCTCACTGTTAAATATAACTACATGCAACACAAACATGTTTACTTGACTGGGTCCCAGGCTGGGTGAGAACTAAGTATGTAGCTTAGGTTGGTATCGAACTTACAACCCTCCTGGCTTTAGCTCCTCCAGGGCTAAGATTATAGGCCTGCATCTCTAAACCCAGTCCTGATCGTCTTGATAGAGGTAAAATAATGTTCTCCTAGCAGGTGTATATGATTTGACAAATCTTAGCCTTTAAGGAACAATACAGGCTATTGTGTTATTCAAGTATTTTTGATACTTAAAACAATGTAGGAGATAAACTAGTCTGGTTATGATACAAGGACAATTAATTGACTCATTTGCCTAAGAATATCTTAAGAGATGAGAGAAATCTGATTAGCTGTTACTCTCACTTGATTATTAGAAGACTCACCAAAAGGCAAACAAGATTTTATACAAGGTGGGATAGTTAATGGCTTGCTTATGTAGAGATGTACCGTTTGAGAAGATAATGGTTGACAAAAGGCTAGACTTCTGTACTTACTTGTCGTTGTGATGGCAGGAAGCTCTTCCGGCTGTTTGACGTCTTTCTTTGGAGCGGAGAGTTGTTCATCTAAGTTCTTCAGGCGGTCTTTATCTTTCAGTAGGTTTCCAGGTTTGAGCTCATTGATGTCTAATGCAAGGTTCTTACAGAGCACCTCAATCTCAAACTTCAAGTTTAACTGCATAATTCCAGTATTCGATTAGAATTTTGAAGAGAAAAATCTAAGTATTATTCATAAAATATACCACCTTCAATCCTATGGTACAATGCCCACTGCCCCCTTCAACGTCTGTCTTTACTGCAAAGATTAATCATCTTAAGAGAGAGAATTCTCCAAGATGAGGCAATTTTACCTTTAAGTCATGCTCTTGGTGTAGCTCAGCCAATACATTCATAATTGCCATTGTCCAGGGGTTTGGTGGTCTAAAAACCTAAAGAAAAGTTACAGTATTAAGCTAGCTCTAAATCAAACCATTATTTAGTACTATTTCAACATTTTCATGACCATGACCAAGTATTCCAGAAAAACACCAAAGGTAATACATTCTGTCTTAGAATTTCACCTAACTATAAATACCCAAGATCAGCTAAGGCAGACTTATGTGCAAAAGAACAAACCTACAATCTCTTAGGAATTGTGTTAACAATCTCTCAGAATTCAGCATTTACTCACCAGACTACGAATGCTGGACTCTAGAACTTTGGCAACAAAGGGCACTACATAAAGCAGCTCTTGTTGTCCTTTAACATAAGCTTCTAGCAGCAAAGATTTCACATCCAAGTCCTAAAATTTTAAAACAAAACAAAACTTCTGAGAATGAGAATCTGCTCCAGAAGCCCTCGGGGAAAATAATAAAATAAAAACCAAAACAAACAAAATAAAAACAAAGCAAGGAAAGCTATCTCACTAAGCTCATCTCTCAAAATATAATCAATACATTACCATTGCCTGAGAAAAAGAAGGGGGTGCAAGCACACCTTACTGGCTTTACCATATCCTAAACAAGCCCAAGAGACCATGGACATAGATAGAATTAAGAATTCTAACATGGTCAAAGTCTTAAAAAAAAAGAAAAAGAAAAAAAAAAGAAAAATCCCAGTGATAATTAAAACACTTCGTCCAGTCAACTTTTACACATGTATATCCATCTTAAAACTCACCGTGTGCAAAATGGGTTTATTTTTAGCTAATGTGATCATTCCTAGCCAATGCCCCAAGTTCTTCAGCAAAGAACGATCAGAGAAATTGGCCGCAGCTTTATCAGAGGTCAGCAGCACCTGTAATAGTATAGGATTTATAAATATAAGAATAAGCTTTATGAAAGAAATTCTCCATTTTGTATCTAGGAATTCTATTATCTTTTCTAAGGTATTTTTGAGAAAATACCCAAAGTAGATCTATTCCATATATCATATTGGTATTATCTTACTATGTTTATTACCAAACCTTTGAAAATGTTTTAAGGAGCTCAATAGGTGGAATACTAATCTATCTTGTACAAGACACATTTGGGTTGGAATCCTGTCAACACAGAGTAAGTAAACAAATAAATGGTTATTATTGAAATTTGTCTCAAAGTTTATATGAGAACTTCCAAGATAACAGTAATCCTTACTATAAGATAGTTAAAACTGAACACAATGTTCCTTAACTCCATATAGCACCAGCAAAATGGCACAAGTCAGCTGTGCAACAAGGAGCCAGGAATTCTTTTCGCACTACAGCGTAACCAAGAATGGGGAAAATTCCCATCCATAGGTTTAAATATAGTGCTACTTCCTAAGCCAGACCCAAGTTACTCAGCAGTGGATGATCTCAGCTCTATCTTGTTTACACTGTTCCTTGAAAATGCTTAGTATTCAAACAAATGATGGAAGATATCAGCAAATCACTTAAAGTAAACCAAGAACAAAAAATCAAATATATAAAAGAAACTATTCAGGACTTGAAAACTGAGATAGAAACAATAAAGAAAACATAAGCCAAAGGAATTATAGAAACAGAAATCATGAGAAAAAAGATCAGGAACCACAAATGCAAGCATGAAAAACAGAATACAAGAAATGGCAGAGAGAATCTCAAGTGTTGAAAATACAATAGAGGAAATAGACTCATCAGTTAAAAAAGAAACAGTTGAATTTTATACAACAAGTATAGTAAGAGCTTGACCTTATGCTGCCAAAGCTATTTCACAAATAGGTCTGGGATCTAGATAGCCAACACTTGGCCAGCAGAATGGTTTTCTTAAAGACTATTTCTAGTTCTTAAAAACCAACATGGAGAACTCAGAACATGTTATACCCCATCTCCAAAGAAATGAGGGAGAGTGGCTGTGCACAACCACATCCCCAAGATGGTATGCTACAAATATACTGAATAGTTATATTTAACAGAAAGTAAAATACTGAAGCCATATGTGAAAAGAAAACAAATTCTAAGAGGTGATCACACTTAAGCAATATACAAGGTTAAAAGATTAAATTTTTTTTAGTATTTATTTAATTTATTATTCATACAGTATTCTGTCTGTGTTTATGTCTGCAGGCCAGCAGAGGGCACCAGACCTCATTACAGATGGTTGTGAGCCACCATGTGGGTGCTAGGAATTGAACTCAGGATCTTTGGAAGAGCAGTCAGTGCTCTTAACCTCTGAGCCATCTCTCCAGCCCCCAAAAGATTAAATTTTTAGACCAGCTAGATGACGCAAGTTAAAGTGTTAGCCACCAAATCAGATATTCTGGTATTTGATAGTCTATGTTTGAGCCCCAAGACCCACATTTTAGAGAACCACCTCCTGAAAGCTGTCTTCTGCGCACACTTGTGCCTAAGTGCATGAACACATGTGCAAATGTAATTTTAAAGAAGTTTATAGAACCCAGTAGTTAAACATCATAAAGTCTATAGCACACTCCATGGGTGTCTAACATATTTATTTATTTATTTATATTTATTTATTTATTTGGATTTTTGAGACAGGGTTTCTCTGAAGTTTTTGGTGCCTGTCCTGGAACTAGCTCTTGTAGACCAGGCTGGCCTCGAACTCACAGAGATCCGCCTGCCTCTGCCTCCCGAGTGCTGGGATTAAAGGCGTGCGCCACCACCACTCGGCCCTCTAACATATTTAAAAAAGACAAATAGAACAAATTATCCAAGTTCTACCTGCTAAAATCAACTTAAAGCAAATTAAAGGATATATAAAAACTCTTACTTTAATGTTTCTGTAGGTTTCATTCAGAACCATCTTGTTAAATTCTGGATTCTTCAATGTGTCAAGAAAGTTGGAATACAGGCTATGAAAGTTTGGCTCAATACTGACTCTTTTCATAACTAGATATTGGGAAACCCAAGGCATAAACTCTTCCTTCACGGTTTCTTTAAGCTCTTCAACCTAGCCAATCAACATGAAACAGGCAATAAAGAATTAGTACAAACAGAAAAATAGATACAACGAAGCCTGGGTTCTATGAATCACACCAACACAGCATCCAGCTCCATATAAACTCTAGCGCAATACTTATCTACTAAACTCTTGTATGATACTTAATTACTAAGCTGGGTCTCTCCCCATTTATTTTGACAAGTACACCTCAGATTCACAAGTGCAGGTACAAATACTTTTTTTTTTTTTGAGGCATGGTCTACATAGCTTGAAACTCACAATGTAGACCAATGTAGGCCTCAAACTCAAAGAAATCCCCCTGCCTCTCTTTGACTATGTTCTACCTAAAACCTACTTCTTTAATCTTAAAGACTGCCATTTAAAATTTCTATCTTAATTTTTGCTCTCAGAAGGCAAGCAATGTTCTTTATGTTTTTCAGAGCTCTACCTCACAGTACTAGTGGTCCAGTTAACACTTAAAATAGTTTCTGGAAAAAGATAAAACAAACAAAACCTTCCATCAAGGTTGGGCATGGTGGTGCAGAGGAAGAAGACAGAATTTAGAGGTCATCATGGTTAACACAGTGAGCTCTAGCTGGCCAAGACCACTTAATGAAACCTAGTCTCAAAAACCTGCCATTAAAAATAAAATAAATAAATAATACTTTCCTTATCAGGAAAGCATGACATTACTGCAAAACAAAATATCTGAAACAGTGCCAGGCGGTGGTGGTGCACGCCTTTAATCCCTGCACTCGGGAGGCAGAGGCAGGCAGATCTCTGTGAGTTCGAGACCAGCCTGGTCTACAAGAGCTAGTTCCAGGACAGGCTCCAAAACCAGAGAAACCCTGTCTCGAAAAACCAAAATAAATAAATAAATAAATGAATGAATGAATAAATCTGAAATGGATATACTGTTTAATTCTTACAAAAATACCCTTTTTCCCCTCTTTTTTAAAGACATGCACCACCACGCCCAGTTAAAATCATACCTCTTAAACTGAGTTTGTTCACTGTTTTTAGACAGGCTCTCTATCACTATAATAGAAAAACCTAATCTTAAACTCCTCGTGTTTGCGTTATTGTCTCACTTCGCTTCCTCAGTAGCTTGGACTGCAGACTCACACAATACATCTGACTTATTGAACTAAAAAGGGTGTTTGTTTTTAAAAATCCCTCTTAGGACATACATGATCTAATTACATGGCAAGTAGAAAAAGACAAGATCTGAGTAAATTGGGAGCATGGGGACCATGGGAGAGAGTAGAAGAGGGGGGAAGAGGACGGAAGGGGAGCAGAGAAAAATGTATAGCTCAATAAAATCAATAAAAAGGAAAAAGAAAAAAATCCCTCTATCCATCAAGGAAAAGGAGAGGGCATTTTATAAGTTATTATCTCATGCTTACCTTCTGGGTCATATTTGACTGTGAGAGGTTGTTGAAGATAAAAGCAATTTTCTCTTGAATATTTTCTGGGGGCTCTACAATCCTCTCGGTTTGATCTGTAGCCACAAGCAATGTATCTATATTTGTTGTATTTATAGAAGGCTAGAAGTAATAAAATACATTAGATTAATGTTTCATTGGGAAAAAAAAAATCACAGAAAGTAGAAAGGCTGGCCAGATAGCTCAGAGGAGAAAAGCACTTGCCTCTAAGTCCAAAGACCTGACCTTAATGCCTGGGACCCACATGCCAGAGGGGAGAAATGACTCTAAGTCCTCTGACTTCCACAATACATCACAGCACCAAACACACAAAAAATAACAAACTATGTAAGTAATTAAACACTTTTTTAAAAAAGATTATAGAGAATCTATTAGCATGAAAAACACATATGGTATAACTACATTGGTAAGATAGTTAAATCCATTATTAAAATATTATATAGTGGTCTTTGGGGAATGAATACAAGGAGAAATGCTGATCTTTATGCTTACATAATGTACAGAGCTGGAAAAGAAAAAGACCTACTTACTGGCACATCTTTCTTAAAGCTGACTCCCGTTGGCTTGGTGACTGTAACCGTTTTAGCAACAGTGGTTGTTGTTGAGGTGGTTACCATTGTGTTAACCTGACCCGCAAGAGGAGCTTTTGCTGGAACCTGGGCCTGGGCCTGAGCCTGGGCCAGTGCAATACTTCCAGGGGTCGTGATAGAGCCCTGCATCTTCACAGGAGGATCTCGAGACTGCTGTCCGTACTCGATATACTATGTGGGTACAGAGGGGAACATACAGAGGCTTACTTAATAGAAATGGGGGAGGGAGTTTTGTTTCATTCATCATTATCATCATTTTGGAGACAAAAGTTTCTCTGCATAACAGCCCTGGCTGTCAGGAAATCGCTCTGTAGACGAGGTTAGTTAGCATCGAACTCAAGAGATCCACCTGCCCCCAAGTGCTAGGATTAAAGATGCATGCCACCTACGCCCAGCTAAAATGAATAATTTGTTTTATATGTCCTCCACTTATGAAATGATAAGAATAATTTCAAAGTTCTCTTGTAGTCTTTGTCCCTTAATCCTTGCCCTATACTGACAACAATAAACAAGTGGATACCGTGAACTCCTGTTAAGATAAAATATTAGTATGACAAAATGCTTTAAAGTAGACTAGCAAAACTACTTATAAAAGTAGTCTCAGGAGGCTGGAGAGATGTCTCAGTGGTTAAGAGTAATGGCTGTCCTAGAGTACCCAGTAACCAGACATAAATTATATGTGTGCAGGCAGACAGCAATGCACACAAAAAATACTAGTAAAAATAAATGATTTAAAAAAGTAGTTTTCGATATCTGTAAATAAAATTCCTTAAAGCCTTAAAAATTCGAAATTTACATCAAGCTTCTTTTTTATTGAACACTGGCTTCAAACACACTACAGTGTGCTGTATGTCACCAAGGAACTGCATTTCACTTCCAAAAGCATATATAAATAAGAAAGAGGAGAAACGACACAAGTTGTCCTTCACTCCATACAGGCCACGAAAAGCGCATGTCCTTATATACATACACACAATAATGAAAAATTATTTTTAAAAAACCTTAATCTTAGTAGCATTTCCCATAAATCTCCAAACAGATCTACTCAGCTGGCAAGCAGTACAGATCAAGCACTCACCTCCTGCAAATGATGTGGAAATTGCATAAAGTGACTAATAGAAGCCAAGTGCTGACAATACTGAGGATAGTCCTTCAATCTGCCAAAAAAAAAAAAAAGTTCATTCAGCATTTCATGTAAGAACAGAAAAAAAATGGGTTTTTATTTGTTTTTTTTTTCCTAGATACTACTATGTGAAATCATTTCCCCTGGTGTTACTTTGACAAGACTGTCAGGAAGCCCAACAGGCAGTTAACAGTGCGGCACACAACCGCGGAACTTAACAGTAGGAGGAAAAGCTCAAAGCCAACCTAGTTGTGTCTCAAAAAGGGAAACAACCAAACAAATAAAACCATTAATAACAAAGAGATGACCACCACAATAGGGGGAAGTGGAAGAAGGCAGTCATGACCATCATCACTCCAAATCAGAAAAAACACTGCCCAGGTATGGTCACACAGGCTGGTAATTCCAGTACTTGGGGCAGTGAGGCAAGAGAATTGTGATTTCCAGGCCAGAATAATATACATAAGACAGATCCAAACAAATTTTTTTAAAGTGATGTAAAAAGTAACATAAGATAAATAAAGTCATTACCTCTATTTTTAAAAATCTTATTTTACTACCCCCCCCAAACAATAGACTGGGGGCACAATTCAGTATACACTTAATGTAGAAGTGTGTACATGTGTGTATGTAATATAGAGTAGTTATTGCTCCAAAGTGAAGATACTACCCAGAACTAGGAAAGTTGAGAATGGAAGATTCAAGTTTCAGATAAGAGTTGGGGAAGAAGAAAGAAAGAAGTCAAGCTATATACTCACCTATTTTTAAATCTATCTAGTGCAGCAATACCAAAATAATACATTTTTGATCCAAAAGGCTTCCGTAAGGCTTCAAGAACATATCGCAGGGCCAGACCCAATGCCATGTAAGTGACCAGTCCTTTTTCAATTATGCCACCAAACAGGCAGGCTGTTATATGTAATTCTTTATCAGGGTACTGGGGGAAAAACCGATATTCTTCAAACAAGTTCCTTAGCATACAGTTAAATACTTCTCGCTCCCTTTTTATAGTAGAGTCTTTAAATCTCTGTAGCATTTCTAGTACCTAGAAAAGCAAGATAAACACAACACAAACGTTACCAAGAGTCTTCCTATTATATCTTAATGGCAGACTTGCTAAGAAAAGTACTTACCAATAGAAAACAGAGTTTAAGACAAACATTAAAATTTCGTAAGTTACACAGAAATACTTTAAGTGACTTAATACTTTATTAAGTGACTTAAATACTTTAAGAACACTTTAAGTGAATTTCTAAAAACCTTGAAAGGGCACACTTACTTACAGTTTATGAAAACACAAGTAATTACAAATCCCAGACACTCACCTCATCAACGGACATGGTTGGATGTGGTGGATGATTATATATTCGCTGGAAATAGCTGTTTGCTTCATCATCTATCTCTTTACTGAAGTGCTGATTGGCCTCTGGCCACACCTGAGATAAGTCGGCTGTTGGGCGGTAGGGAGGGGGGAAGGCTATCAGTATACATGTGAAAGTCTTTCTTCAATTCCCCAAGAGAGCCAGAGACTGATATGGTCCTAACTTGGGGGAGGAAGGGAGACTGAAGGAAGTTATTTACTGATTGATTTTACTAATAAACAAGAAAGACTTCTAAATAAATTACTCAGTTCTACTACAGTATTTTCTAAGTCATACTGCTGTAAAAAGTTCACCAGGCTACAACTCCTAACATATTTACCATTAACACAGCCCAGCACACTCATGGTGAGCAAATGTTTACTAATTTAATAAAAACAGGATTTAACATAGAGCATGACCTATAAACACAAAGCATGCCACGAAACATTATCATTCAGACAAGCCGTTCACACTAACTCTCAAGTTGGTTTCTATTTTTAGTATTGATGTTATTTGAAGACAAAGTCTCAACTATGTGCCTCGGGCAGCCTTGGACCTTCATATGTATCTCTCTGGCTGGCCTTTTACTCAGACATCCAACTGCCCCTGCTGAAATTAACGGCCTGCACCACCAATACCTGGTCTGTTTTCTTTTTCTTTCTGAAAACTTACTTTGTGTGTGTGGATGTTTTGCCTGCAAGTATGTATGTGCAACATGCACATACCTGGTGCCCTTGGAGACTAGAAGACTGTCAGATGCCCTAGAACTAGAGTTATATACACTTGGAAGCTGCCACATGGGTACTGGGAATTGAACCTAGGTCCTCCGAGAATACCCAGTGCTCTTAACCACTTTTTTTTTTTTTTTGAGAAAAAAAAACTAGAACTAATGTGTATACAGTAAACCAGGGTGCAGGAATTCTTCTATTATAAATATTTAGTTCCAGTAATAAGACAGACTTATGAGTCATTGAACTATGGTGATGGGTAATATTACTAAGGAAGTGGGCCTTAAAAATCGGTCTTAAATTTGATCATATGCATTACACAGTGATATTTATGAGGTAAATAAAATTAAATATACTAAGAAATTAATATATAATTTACTTCATAACTTTGAGTAACTGAAACAGAAATCTGAAATTTTCTTGGCTGTTCCTCTTATTCATTCTTTTCCTGACTTCTTTCCCCAAAGTGAGAAAAGGTTTCTCTAAATAGCTCTGGGTGGTCTAGAATTCACTATGTAGACCAATGTGGCTCCAACTCAGCGATCCACCTTCCTTAAATGCTGGGAATTAAAGGCACGTGACACCCCCTCTTATTAACTATCATTTTGTTCTGGCAATCCAGAGTACAGAGCAATAGCTCTAGCTTTTTATTTAATTCAAATTTGTATATTCCCACAGGTCTAAGGATGACTCTATTATGAACATGAAAGTACATGTTTTTGTCTACATAATTCTAAGGACAACACACAGAAATGTTTTACATGTATCAGTCACGCTCCACAATCACAGACAACACTACCACTTACAAGGTTTCATCTTACTCTGCTGGAATGTAGGCTGGTTGAGTCCAGAGGTGCCCAGTTTCCTCTGTACAAAAGGGTCGTTGTTCACTGCAGGAAGTCCAAGGGCCCCAGTTCCTATACCAGTCAGGCTTCCTGTGCCAAGACCACCTACTAGAGAGAAGGAAGGCAGCCAGAAGTTCAGTTAGTACTTTCTGTTCTTTGCTTCAGAGAAAAATTAACTTATTGTGTGCATATGACATATATACAAATACAGGTGTGCCACGGCACAAGCGCAGAGGTGAGAGGGCAAACTATAGAATTGTTTCTCTCCTTCCACCTTTACATGGGATCAAAGGATCAAACTCTTATCTCCAGGCTCTCAGGGCCAAGAGCCTTGTCCACTGATCCATTTCACAGGCCACACCATTTACAATAATAGTAAATATGTAAGTTTAAAGTATACTCTCTCAAAGAATATATACCAACTCAAGACTACAGTGATTAAAGAATTTCACGGAACCATTTCACAGCTACCATGAGCTAGGATTCTCTACTTATTCCCCTGAACTCTAACGTCAAAACTAAGCAAAGAACAACAACTAAAACCATAAAGTCTAACAGTTATAGCTTTGCTAGGACCAGTGGTTTTAGTTTAAGTAAATGAATGGTCAGCTCTAGAACCATACAGCAGCAGCAATTACATCACTTATCATGACACATTACTCCTTCAGTTTTGATGTCCTAACTTACAGCTTGCACGAGAAGTATATGTATAAGGAGAAAAATAAAAATTTCACTATAAAATTACAAATCAGTAATACTGAGAAGGAATTAAAAAGGTTTTAAAGATACACCAGTATTTTCTATGTAGATATAATACAAATCAGGCAGAACGAAAGTCTGAATTTGGTATGTACAGTCTTTTCTACCTCTGATTCTTAAGGCTGAATTCAAACCATTACATGTGACTGGTCCACTACTAAATCCCTAGCACCAATTAAATCACATTAAAATGTAACAATAATTAAGTGAGCACCATGGTACATATACTATCATTTGGTAACAAAAAAGTCTTCTCATACTAGCTCAACAGAATTTACTACCATAACATCCTAATCAAACAGTATGTTTCTTTCTTCCTTTCTCTTTCACATTTTTGTTTAAAGTACCCTTCTTTTCCCAGTCACTCCAAACCCTCTAGCATTCACTAACGAGAGCATAACTAAAACTGAACAAAGAATTCCACCATACCCAACTTTCCCTTACCTGGAAGTTGGGATGAAAGTCCTCCGATACCACTGAATGCAGTTGTTTGATTTGGGGTTGAAAGAGGTGGAAATGCTTTTGCTGGTGACTGAGGAGTACTGAACGCAGAACCCAAATTTGGAGGAAAACCTTGCATACTCTGTGTGTGAGGGGCAGCTGAACCACCTATACTAAGAGATGCCATTCCACCAAGAGGGTCAATCTAAAGAAAAACATAACCATGTATTACAAATGTTTTGAGGAAAGGCAGAAATGGCACAAATGTAGTTAATTCTTAGTAATACCTCTTTATACTCTTAAGCACGTTAACACCCACACAACTATAAAAGAACAGTATCAAGTCTGCTAGTCATTTTTCATACTATATAAGTATGGGTTTAAAGAGTTAAGCCCTGCCATAAAGTACCAGAGCCACAGGAGACTATAAAACTTACAAGACAACTGCCCTCCCTATTGTTTGACTAATTTACTTTTATTAATAGTGTTGGCCAGATATTACATTATTAAATCAAAACTAATTTCAACCTGTTGTTTCACTTACAACAAATAAAAGTATTAGAAATTATCTTTCAGTTTAAAAACATCAGAATTTATAATCTTTAAGATAAAAAAAAATCACCTCTGATTTTTAAAAGAACCAACAAAACAAGATGTATGATTCAGAGATTGTTTTTAAAAACATCTAGTAACTATACTCCAAATATCTTAGTTGTGGCACCACTTCACACGTTCATGAGTATGGGAAATGACAAGCAAATCTCTCTCTAAAGTAGACACTGAAGAGTCACTAAGTGCCTTTCCTTCCTCAAACCCCAATCTGTCACTCAGTGCATCTGAAACAGAAGTGGAATATGTTGCTCCCAAAGAGAATGGGGTGGACGATGTCAGGGAGTAACTTAAATGTACCTTGTTTTTAAAAGAGCAGTTCAGTTGAGAGCTGAAGAGCCCAGTTATAACAAGTCGTTATGCTCTAGTACTGTTCTTGGCCCGTGAAGCTACAAACAAGACACATCAGATTCAAAGGCAGTGCTTACTTTCTCAAGAGTGTAATTCTAACTTTAAAAAGAAACCCTCTTCATTTACCTACATAAATGGTTTTATATCTTTCCTCTCAGTTATGTTCTATTTGATTATTAAAGTCTATTCTCAGTTATAATGCCTATGGAAGGATCGCCTTTAAAATACGCTACACATGCAGCTATCTGAAGTATAAAAAACTCAAGTTGCTACTGAAGATGCAGAAATTTGTGGTCTATTCTGAATCTATGAACAAATAAAGACAAGAACTTTAACATTTAGTTACCTGAACAGGAGAAATGGCATCTAAGCTGCTAGCACTAGGAGGGCGACCTTTTGACATAACTCCAGGTGGTGGCTGTCTGGCCTTACTCATTACATTACTGCAATTGGCTACCATGGTGAGGATGGTCTCTGATAACTCCTGAGAAACACTCCTACAAGGAGAAGAAAAATGTAATAGATGCTTGCCGTTTCCCAGAATACCTAAAGATATCAATCTGATCATCAAATAAGATGTTCTGGAACAATGGCTACAATTGTACCTCACCCCTTGCACCTGCTATTTACCAACAGAATTTTCTGAACCTTGAGTTATCTTTAAAACTTTTGGTAAAAACTGTACTTGAACAAAGACATGTTTTACTAGAATTAGAGAATGGGAGCAGCACACAAAGTGGCACATGCCAATAATCTCAGCCATCAGGATGCTCAAACAGAAATACTGCTTAAATCTGGGAGTTTAGGACTAGCCCAGCTTGTTTCTTTAAAACGACAGCAGTAATAAACACCAGTGCTCAGATAACTTAGGAAGCACTTATCAATTCAATGAACTCAACAGTTCTAGACAAATACAGCAACAACTACAAAAAAAACAACCAACATAAAATTTCTCAGTTAAATACCAGTGAACTAACTCAACAGCATACTGAATACATACATACATACAAACACACACACACACACAAAGAATTATCATGTGAGATTTAATAGTAAAATACAAGGTCTGACCTTCAAAATCTTACTAACATAAGCGCACATACCAAAAGAATTTAAAAAATTAAAAAAAGAAAAATCACATGGTAATCTTAGCAAATAGCACAAATTACTTTGACAAAACCCTTTCAGAATAACCACCCCACTCAAAACAGAACTGGAAGCTGGGCTAACAAGTGTAATCCCCAGACTCAGGAGGCTGAGGCAAAGAAGGTTACTTTAGTGGTTAAAGGCCAACCTTGTGAATGAGTTCAAGACCAGTCTGTACAACATAGTGAGACTTATCTCAAATGACAAAAAGAGAAGAAAAAGAAAAGAGACCAAAAAAAAAAAAAAAAAAAAAAAAAAAAAAAAAAAAAAAAAAAAGCCAGGGAATTCAACCTGAAAAAGGAAACCTATGAAAACCCACAGGTGTCAGCATGGTAAAGCACTTAACACTTTGCCCAAAATCAGAAAGAGGCAATGCTCCATTACCATTACATAAGAGTAGGAAGTAAAAAATATCCAGATTAGAAAATCAGAAAGTCAAGTCAGCTAGTGGTGGCAGGAGACAGACGGATATTCTGTAAGTTCGAAGCCAGCATGGTCTGTATAGTGAGCTCTAGAACAGCAGAGCTACATAAAGAAACCCTATCTCAAAAAGTAAAATAAAAAATTAAAAAAAAAATCAGAAAGTTGGGCATATTTGTACTTATAGATAACACATTCTTTCATAAAATACCCAGCAATAAATTTAACATGGGGGCAAAGTGAGATGGCACCTGCTGCCAAGTCAAGCTCGATGGCTTAGTTTGAACCACGGAACCTATACGGTGGAAGGAAAAGCCTGACTCCATAAAACTGTCCTCTGACCTTCACCCCTTTGCACACAAGTGCACTTACACAAATGAGATGTACACACACAAGACAAACTTTTAATAAAATTGTTTTAATTCGCCAAAAAGACAAGTTTTATATACTGAAAATACTATAGAAAAAAATAGTCAAAGAACCAAAAATCATAGACATCCCAGTTCATAGAAGTCTGAATTTTATTAGGATGGCAATTTACCTATGAAACTACTTTCTACAAAATCTTATATTATTTGTTAAGAGGCCTACAAGGCCTGATTATAAGCTGAAGATGAAACACACTCACTGTGAACCCAGAGCTCCCTTGCAATCTGCAATACACAGAAATTCAAGAAAATTCAAAAAGAAAATTGGAAGGATCTTAATTACTCAATTTCAACATTTACTAAAAGGATGGTTTAAGACAGTATGGCATAGCAATAAGGAGTCATATAGGTATATCAAGACAGAATTAGGAATCCATCAAAAAAAAAAAAACAACTTTTTTGAGAAGACAAGCTAAGAAATTATATTTTCGTTCAGCAGTGTTGCTAAGACATACTGTTAATTCTGTAGCAACTTGGGACTAAAAACCAACAGATTTCCTTTTTCTTTTATTCCTGACTGTTGAAATTATGGGCATGTACCACCCCAAGCCTGGCATAATAGTCATTTCCAACTATATTCTTACCCTGCACAAGCCTGTAGACAAGCCAACATTGTTGCTAGAGTTTCAGCAGGAAGTTGAGCACTTTTCGGTTGATCTTTCTCTGGGGCAAGTCCACCCAAAATAGAAGGGCACCTTCTCTTTAAAAACGTCATGCATGCCTGAATAAAAGGCTCCTAAAAAAAAGAAGAAAATGCTATAGTGTATTTTACATTTAGCTTAAATATTTTCAAACTGAAGAACTAAACAATGTAACTAAGATCTACAATAAATGACAGTAAAATAAGATTTTAGATGTATCTTAAAAGGGGCCTTCTTGGGATAGGGATGTGGCTCAGAGGTAAAGCAATGGCCTAGCATGCACCAGGTCCTGTGTTAAACATCTTTTCATTTTCTTTTCTTTTTTTTGAAAAAACTATTTCTTTAGACATTTTAGCCACCAAATTTTTAAAGAATGAGCAATTCCTGCTTACTGCTTACCCCATGTTCTCTTATTTTATCTGTTAGCCACTTGTCAAGTTTGAGGTATTCACGACGTGAAGCAAGTGCAGCAAGGTCAATAACAAAGGCAAATGGAGTGCCATTTAGCAGCATTGACAAGGCCTAAAGCAGAACATTTACATAGTCAAGTGATAACCATTTCTTTGTACTATTTTCTACTTCCTGTTTTTAATACACAAATCTACTAAAAAAATCATCTATTTCCTTCATCAGTTTTTTTTTTTTTGGAAGGATGTACTCTATTTAGAATCAAGGCCCCTTTTTAAAGGTCAACTCATGACCACTACTTGGTTCTTTTTCAATTAACAATATCAAAGGCAAAGTAAGAGGGTAAATAATGACCCTTTCCCATTTTTTATCATCTACATGCAAGTTTAACATAACCTAAACACCAATTACAACACTTTTTATGACTAGCAGAAGATTCTAACAAATTTGTTAGAATTGAAACAATTCTGCTTTCTACAAAATTTTAACTCACCGATTACTCATGACTGAAGCTCAATTATCACTTGCTTTAAAACAGTCTTGCAAGGCTGGTTACATAGCTTTATGGTACTTTGCCTACCTTTCTAATCCCTGATAAGTCAATTCTGAACACCACGAAGGCAATCAATCAAACAAACCAGCCTTTATCTGAGTCACACCAACCAAAAATAAACACTGCGCTTATCTAAAACTATTCTTTTCGTTACCTTTCAATGTACAAAGTAAAATTTTAAATCTTAATTCAAATAAGCTAGTTACATGTACAATATTCCTAACACATGTACATTATATTAAAACATATTAATCATTAGTGAACAATTGCTGTTGTATTCCTCTGAAGTCACCTTCAAGTCCTGGGCCACGTCAAGTATTCGAGACAATTTGGCCTGATCATATTGTTCCCCTCTCATGTACCATTCTGCCATTGCATGCATTATAAGTTGGCGAATTGATGGAGACTGTCCCTAAAAAAAAAAAAAGAGGGTAAAGTTAAATGGTAACCCTGCCAGTCATTTGATAAGGATTATTACAAATGTCTAGCTAATTTTCCATGTTCTACTTTAAAAATATCACTACAGAGGTTCAGCTTAGGCTTAAGCACTATGTAATTACGGTAACATTCTTTACACCTTCCCAAACCTGGTCAATTACTCCAAAAATTCTGTTTTTCTATGAGCATTTAAGTCTGCTTATTCATTTTCAAGTATGAAATATAAGACACAATAGCCAAGTGCACTGGAGTGTGCCTATAATCTCAGCATGCAGTATATGAAGTCAAGAGTTCATGATTACTCTGAGCTTAGTGTATTCGAGGCATCAAGAGACCCTGCATCAAAAAACTAAACACAAAACAAAATGTTAAGGCAGGCTCACTTGGCATAATAGCACATGCATGAAGTCCTAGCACTGAAGAGTCCCAAGCCAGACAGAGAAGTGTGTGTGTGTGTGTGTGTGTGTGTGTGTGTGTGTGTGTGTGTGTGTGTGTGTGTGTAAGGAGGGCATAAGGAGATATTTACTTGGCAAGTATAGTCTATAAATTTTGGGGTTAAGGGATAGAGAAATAGGTAAAAATGCTTGTTTTGTAAGCATGAGCACATAAGTTCAGATCCCAGGACTTGCGTGTCTATAACCCTGCAATGTAAAGTTGAAACAGGAAGCTTGCTGGCTACCAGCAGAGCTCTAGGTTGAAGGGAGAGAAAAACGAAGTAGGATAGGAGAGTCTAACTCTCTGAATGCATGTACTGACAAAAACACACACATACCACAACCACACCAAAAGCAGACAGATAAAAATAATACCACTAAAGCTATCTTTGGGGTGAAGAATATAGCTAATCTGCTAAAGTGCTTCCTTAGCACAATCAAAGTCCTGGGTTTAATTTCTACCACCACAGAAGCCAGGGATCCTAAATTGAAAGTTATCATCTTGTCACTGCCTGTGACACATTTAAGTCTTGACTCAAACAAAACAAAACAAAAAAATAAAAAGACTCATTTGTGACTTTTCTAATTTATTGTTGAAAGCAACATCAGGAGCTTTTGTTTTCATAGTAAGTATGTAAGCTCTTTGTCAAGGCTGAAATGTATCACAGCAAGTAGCAAGTTTTATTGATGCTGAATTTGAAAATCTAATATCCTTGATCTCTGGTACTTTTATAAAACTGACAATAGGATCCTAAAAGATAAAACCTGCTTGATGACAGTAAATCTTTCTAATGGAACACAGAGATTTGTTATTCTCGTGTGATCTTTAGATTTATTAATGTATGAATTTTGCCTGCATGTCTGGTGGCATCAGTCAGAGAAAGGCTTCTGGCTTCCCTAGAACTGGAGTCATGATCACAAATGGTTGTGAGCAGCCATGTGGATGCTGGGACCTGCCTCTGCAAGAGCAGCACTTTTATCTGCTAAATCATCACTCCAGACTTGAAACACCAAGGTTTTAAAGGATGTCAAAAAATGCGATGGAGACCTGATAAGCAAATTAGTTGTCTTACCTGCCCATGCCATGCATAGTGCAAAATAATGGCAGAGTTAGGATGGTTTCCAAGGAAAATTGGCATCAAAGTAGAGATGAGTTCATGGCGTAAGGTGTGCCAGGAGGTGTTGATTTGTAGTAAGGCCAATACCAGCATGTCTGGACAGTGTTTGATAGGGAAGCTGAAGAGTTGTTTCACTTGTTCATACTGCCCAACCTCTGCAAGCCTCAGCAGAGACTCAATCAAATCCAAGCTTTTCCTAACGAGAATGAAGGAAGAAAGATGCTCAGCGATCAATGAAAATATTTTTTTTAAAAAAATGTTTTTTTCTTGGGCGCTAGGCACTGAAATCATGTCCTTATATGCACTTTACCACCAAGTCATATCTCTAGCCTTCAAATTCACTCCAAATTAGATATCAGCTATAGAATAAAACTACATAAATCACAGTCCTTCCACACCTTGGTATTAGAGAATATTCTTAAGAGACTGCTATAGATTTTAAAAACTGTTCACATGCTGCTGGGGTTATAGAGAAGCAAGAAAGCACTTGCAGAATGCTTTAAAGCCCTTCATTTCATGAACATTGTGTGTGCTGGAGGGAGGGGAACCTGCGGCTATGCCTACAGATTAATTAAAAAAGAAATGCAAATCAACAATTCATGACTGATTTGCATAATAATAGAACCTCACTACCAAGATTTTTATGACTGGGGTAAAGAGGCAAATGTGATTTTTTTTTAAATAATTTATTTAACTTTATTTTATGTGCATTGGTATGAAGGTATCATATCCCCTGGAACTGGAGTTACAGACAGTTGTGAGCTGCCATGTAGGGGCTGGGCATTGAACCCAGGTTCTCTGGAAGAACAGTTAGTGCTCTTAATCCACTGAGCCATCTCTCCAGCTCCCAAATGTAATTTTATAATAGTTAAAGTGCATAAAACTAAGTAGAATATAGTTGACTTTAATCTTATCTAAAAATCTAACTCTACATTTAGTCCTTGAAGAAAAGGCTAAGGCCATACATAACGTGGAATGGCCTAAAATGAGATATACAGACTGCGGCTGGCATTCTGTCCCCAAAATGCTAAAAAGACACTTTTTGGGCCAATTAGACCTAAACATAGAAAATTTATCAGACCTCACAAAAACAAAAAAAAATTTAACTAGGGACAATGTAATAAAGAAGAATTTTTATTCACCAACATTCTCTTTTAAAAACCTTTATTAAATCACCTCATTAAAAATAAAATTTCCAGGCTGGAGAGATGGCTCAAAGGTTTAAGAGGACTGGCTGCTCTTTCAGAGGTCAATCCCCAATACCCACATGGTGGTTGACTCACAACTATCTATAGTGAGATTGAGGCCCTCCTATGGAATGCAGGCAGAACACATAATAAAAATAAAATTCGCTTTAAGTATATTAACAGTATTATATTACTTGTTCAATAAGAGCTTTGTATTTCTAGAGTGCAGGAGTATTTACCATGTGGCAATTTCTCGATTGTCATCCTCTGGTGGCGCTTTCAAAATGTCAGTAGCAACAGTATGACAGGGGTAGTCGGCAAAGCAGAAGACCTCTGGGTTTATGAGGGAATGCTGGATGAAGGAGAGCTGCAACAAAACGACAAAGACCTTATTTTCATAAAAAATTAGGAATGCTGCAAAAATATGAGCCACTTACACAAGGCTAATATCAAGGTTGTTAGATAATTAAAGTTAAAAAAAAAAACCACCAAAGAACCACTTGCCCTTCAGAAACAAGATAAATCAGAAGCTGGAAAGTGATAAGATGATATGAGTATGATAAACATACTCAAACTGGAAGAGCTTGACTGCTGCACCTCAAAAAACTCTGATCAGTTATAAAACTGTGAAAATAGAAATATAACCTGATGGCAAACAACAATTTCCTTAGCTAACCAAAATAAATTAACTAGACTATTACAACCAATGGATAAAGTGGCCTGATAAAAGAAGTAATTATTATTTCTTCACTACCTAATCATCATTCTTACCTGGCCTTCTGCATGTTTCCAAGGCCTATATATGAAATCCACTGGAAACACTTCCATGCCCAGGCCCCTCTGAATACCATAAACCACGTTATGAAGCCCTTTGCTGTCACGAATTTGAAATCCAGGATGGTCCAGTTCATAAGTTACTTCCTTGAAATTCAAACTCGGGTTCTAAAAAGATGAAAACATTTCAAAATTAAAACAAGTATGGGCAAAGACAAAATAATCCGAAAATCTAGGTATTCTATTTAACATAACCACGAAAACCAAAGATTTTTGCAGCTTCAACGAGGTTTTTTCATTTTTTCCAGGCTGGCCTTGAACTAAAGAAAAATCATCCTGAAGTGTTGGAACTAAAGGTGTATACAACCACAACCCTTTCCTTATAAGGTTTGGACGCATAGACATGAAAAAAAAACCTAGGTAATAACAGTATAACATTAATGATGCATTATCTGCATCTAAATTAAAATATAATGAAAAAGAAGTAAACACCACAGACACATTTCTTGTAAGGCTGCCAATTTCTCAAGGATAGCCTTCCTAAAGGTGTATACTACTGCATTATGCATGTATTTGAAATTCAGTGTTATTTCAAGTCTACATGAATAAAAATAAACAAGATATTAAGAATGACCTGGGTAGCTGGGCATTGGTGGCACATGCCTTTAATTCTAGCACTCGGGAGGCAGAGACTTTATCTCTCTGAGTTCCAGGCCAGCCTGGTATACAAGAGCGAGTTCCAGAACACACTCCAAAGCTACAAAGAAACCCTGTCTTGAAAAACAAAAAGAAAAGCAAAACAAAAAGAGCTGGGTACAGCAGCACATGTTTACAATTTCAGTCTTCAGTAGACTGACCCAAGAAGATCAGGAGTTTCTACTCAGCCTGTGCTACATAGTGAGACCAGACCCTGTCTCAAAAATAACACCCCTTAATAAAGTCAACGCTATAATGTATTGAAATATATTTATTTGTGGAGCTGGAGGTTCAATCTAGGACCTCCTTTATGTTAGGCATGTATTCTATCACTGAATTATTTTACCAATCCTATTAAAGTTCTTTTAAAAGTTTTAAAAATTTTATTTTCTGTGTATTTTGTTTGACTGTATGTGTATATACTTTGTTTATGTACATATGTATATCCAGTTCCCATCGAGGTCAGAAGAGGGCATCAGATACTCTTGAACTGGAATTAGACACTTGGGAGCCATCATGTGAATGCTGAAAACTAAATGCAGGTCCTCCAAAAGAACAGCAAGTGCTCTTAACCTCTAAGCCATCTCTCCCGCTCTCTTTTAAAATAAAACAGCCTCCATATATGCTTCCCCTCTGTATTCTGTGAATATGTTTTATTACCACTGGTTAATAAAGACGCTCCTCTGGCTTATCGCAGGGCAAAATGGAGTCAGGCAATAAATCCAAGCAAAATAGAGGAGGAAAGGAGGCAGAGGCCATGTAGCCAAGCCACTCAATAAGCAAGAGGTAACAAACCACGAATCTCATGATAAAATATAAAATAATACAAATGGGTTAATTTAAGATGTAAGAGTTAGTTAATAAGTCTGAGCTAAAAAGCCAAACACTGTTGTAATTAATATAGTTTCTGTGTGATTGATTATTCAGGTCTGGGTAGCCAGGAAATAAGAGTCCTCTCCATTTACATCTTTAAGAAGTCTTAACAAGGGCTGGAGAGATGGCTCAGAGGTTAAGAGCACCTGAGTTCAATTCCCAGTAACCACATGGTGGCTCACAACCATCTGTAATGAGATCTGGTGCCCTCTTCTGGTCTGCAGCATATATGTAGGGAAAATGCTGTATATATAATTAATAAATAAATCTTTTTTTTTTTTAAGAAATCTTAACAAGCCAGGTAAGCCAAGTGTGCTGGTGTTCATTGGTATAATCCCAACACTCTGGAGGCAAAAGCAAGTCGTCAATCTAAGTTCTTTATAGGATTATAGGACCAACCTGGTCTTTATAGGAAGCTCTAGGCTAGCCAGCACTACACATGGAAAAACCCTGTCTTTTCATTAAAAAGGAAACAACAAAAACAAAACTGTAATAATAAATAATACACTTATAACCTGGACCTTTGCAGTTAAATTCCCAGTCCCTTGAGCTCCACTGTTTTTTGCCTTTTCTTTGCAGTGCTAATGATCCAACCAGGCGCCTTGCTTCTCTTATACAAGTGCTCTATCACTAACCTATACCACAGGGATACTTTTTTTTTTTCACACTGCAATTTAACTATGTTTAGGTAAACAAATACAGCTCATTGTATCACAGCTATCATACTCAGGACAGTAACATACTACACATTAGTTGAGGTAAGAGGACAAGTGTTCAGTAGTGGACTACTCCTAGATTAGTGTTAGTATATACTATTCTGATTGCACAGTGACAAATTACCTAATAAAAGAGTTCTCAGAATATTCCTTGTTAAGCATCATAGCTGTACTGCTAAGAAATGTAACAAAGGCTCAGGTAGGAGGAATTCAAATTTCAGGCCATCATGGGCAAAATAAAAGTTTTAAAAATAAAAAGAAGCAACAACAAAACACTGTATAAGACACTATCTCAAAAACAAAGAAAGTGGCCGGGCGATGGTGGAGCACGCCTTTAATCCCAGCACTCGGGAGGCAGAGGCAGGCAGATCTCTGTGAGTTGGAGACCAGCCTGGTATACAGAGCTAGTTCCAGGACAGGCTCCAAAGCCACAAAGAAACCCTGTCTCGAAAAACAAAACAAAACAAAAAACAAAACAACAACAACAAAAAGACAGTAAGAAACAAGTAATAAAACCCAACAAGGAAGTAGAACAATGGTTCTCAACCAGTGAGTTGTGAGTCCTTGGGGAAAGGGGATCAAGAGTCCCTTTCACAGGGGTCACCTAAGACCATTGGTAAACAGGTATTTGCATTATGGTACAGCAACAAAATATAGTTATGAAGTAACACTGAAGACAGTTTCACAGTTGGAAGTCACCACAACATGAGGAACTGTATTAAAGGACAGAATCATTAGGAAGGTTGAAAAATCACTGGACTAAGATATCTCAGTGCAAATTAAAATTCTAAGAATGGGATGCTTCTGTACACTGTAAATATGTATTGTTCCCATTGGGAAATAATAAAAGCTGTTTGACCAATAGTTAGGTAGGACAGGGTTAGGTAAAACAATCAAAGGACTCAGAGAAGTGGTGAAGTCTAGAGAGACTCAAGTAGCTGCACAAGAAACAAGCCAGCAGACCAGTAAAAGCCAGTTAAGTGACAATACACAGATTAATTTAAATGTAAGAGCTAGTTAGTAATAAGCTTGAACTATAGGCCAAACAGTCTGTAATTAATTAAGTTTCTGTGTGACTATTTGGGACTGTCCAGCGGGGTCACAAAAATTCTTCTTCCACTTACAAATTATGCCTAGAACTCATGCTTGAAAAAGAACAAAGCTGGGCATGACTTTAAACCCAGCACTTCAGAGGCAGGTGGACCCTGTCTGAAACAACACATCTGTAATCTCAGTGCTGAGGAAACAGTCCCTACAGTACAATGACCTGGTAACCTAGCCAACTTGATGAACTCCAGGCACAACTAGGGACCATCTCAAAAAAATATGGGGAAAGGCAAGGAAAATGGCTCAGGAGGTAAACCATTTGGGCCCTGAGTTTGAAGCCCCAGAACCAATGATGTTACTATGTAATCCCAGTGCTCCAGCAAGGAGAAGCATAGTTAAAAGAATTCCTAGAAATCTGAGCTAACCAGACTGGAATAGGCAATAGCAAAACACAAAAAAATTGAGAATCTCCTTTAGACAAGATGAAAAGCAACATAGAATAGCAGGTTGTCCTTTGACTTTCATGTACAAATCTCACACACACACACAGGTGAAGAGTGATTTAGGAAGACAAACCCTGGCTACCAAACAGACACCCACATACCCATCAACATGCAAAACCCAAGTCATTGGCTTTGATCCCTGAAGCTATTAGAAAATTAAAAAAAAAAAAACATTAATTCTGTTAATAATGAAGTTATGAGAGAACACATGGGTTCTCTACAACTAGGTCTTGGTAGCAAGTTGTAAACATGAAAATTAACAATGAGAACTAGGATAAACACCTCGAAGACTGTTGAGAGTTATGAGCCGGGTATAACAACATGGGCAGAATGTCTAACATGTATTGAGGTCTTAGACTCAATTTCAAGGACCCACCGAAAAGTCTATTCATATCTTGCCAGGGTTGGTGGTCCCACCACTCAGGAGGTAGAGGATTTGAGTTCAATGTCGTCCCGTGCTACACAGCACCAAAATAGAGGATTTTGGTTTGTTTTTTCTTGCTGTGCTGAGACTGAACAGAACATTCAACATGCTAAACAAGCACTCTACCATTGAGCCACATTTCCAATTTCATGTAAGAAACTATAAAAAATACTACTATCCGGTTCAGTTTTTTCAAGGTAGTCTTGACAAAATGACATGGCTGGCTTGCCTGGAATTTGCAAAATAGATGAGGTAGGCTTCCACCTGTATAATAATATTCCTGCCTTTGTAGGCATGCATCACCACTCCAAGACTAAGTTAGTTTTAAAGTTACTTTTATTTTATGTGCATTGCTGTTTTGCCTGTATGTGCGTTTGTGTGTGAGGGGGTCAGATACCATGGAACTGGAGTCAGAACCTGGATCCTCTGAAAGAGCAGGCAGTAAGCACAATTGCTGAGGCTTCTCTCCAGACCTGTAATTCTTATATTTTTTCTTTGACATTTTATCAAGATATTACACTTGAATTTACTATTCTCCGGGTGTATAAATTTCATAAATCCCTCTTAATAACAAACTTGGCCTTTATGTTTTACTTAAGCACTTCCATATTTCATCCAGGTGTTTTCCTTATATGGAGGGTCAATTTGTTTCTGAATAAACAGAAAATAAAGATCAATGTGTAATAAAGATATTTTAGCTGCACATACACCAAAAAAAAATATTCAGGCCTGCCTTCTCAACAACTCTTCAGTTATTACTTTGCAACTTGACCAAAAAATACACTTAACAATTCACCATTCTGCCAGGCAGTGGTGCGCAAGCCTTGAATCCCAGCATTTGGGAGGCAGAGGCAGGTGGATCTCTGTGAGTTTGAGGGCAGCGTAGTCTACAACTCAAGTTCCAGGACAGCCAGAGCTGTTACACAGAGAAATCCTGTCTTGGAAAAAAAAAAAATCAAAACCAAATTCACCATTTTAGCTCAGAACTGTAAAATAGGAACTACAAAGATGATTTATTTGTGCCAGTCTCAAGAACCCTGCGTTCAATATCTAGCCCCTCCAAATCAACTGGACATGGTAGCATGCATCAGTAAAAGCAGGATGGGTGGGGGGTGGGCACAACACAACAATAGAGGATCTATAGATTCAGTGAGCTACCCTTTCAAAAGTAAGATGAAAGCTGACAGAGGAAGAAGGCATCCAAGGCCAACCTCTGGCCCCCACATACATGCACGTACACACAACGGGTAAGTGACAATTCCTAATGGAGGGGAGAGGCTTGAATTTCATTATGAACTGTTTAATGTATTGATTTATCATGAATGCTTCATTCTGTTTTGAACTAAAAAGTGGAGATATTCCAAAACATTGCTGGTCTTATTCAGTTGGCCACAAAACTTATAAAACAAACAGCAAAAATCTTGAGTACATAATGTTAATATGAATACAAAGCCCAGATCATATGTACTCACCAGTTCTTTAAGAACATCAATCAAAACCTCTACATTCCATGTGTGTGCCTGTGCGCCTTCACTTTTATCTTTTCCGTCACTCCAGATCCCACTGCCAGGAGCAGAGATGCTCTGTAAAAGTAAAAGTACAATTAAGCAAACCCAACTAACAGATGTTTTCATCTTATGTTGAGATCAGTCAATCATACTGTAATTCAATAAACAGAAAAGGACAGAACTTTAAGTCTTTTGGTATACAGTTGAAGACAACAAACCTGTAATGGAATACCGTCTGTTAATCCTGAATGAGTTCGAGCCATCATTCCCAAAACCCTGGCAACCTGGGCAGCTGTGACCTCCCGAACACCAAACTGCATGATTATATTGCGACATTCTTCAATACTGAAACAAAAATAATACTTAAAAAAAATGCTTACTTCCACCTCATACACCAAAACTAAAAAGTACTACAAATAAATGAGCTGTGGTATGAAATACTTAAATATAGGGAAATTAATGTTTTGTGTTACTTTTATGCAACTAGAAACATAAAAATCACTAGCTTAAAAAAGTTATCCCTAGTAGGGCAGTAGTGGCACACGCCTTTAATCCCAGGACCCAGGAGGCAGAGGCAGGTGATCTGTGAATTCAAGGCTAGTCTAGTCTAGAATGAGTTCCAGGACTGCCAGCAATACACAGAGGAAACTGTCTTGAAAATTAAAAGAAAAATTTTAAAAATTAAAAAAAAAATGGTGCTGGATTCCCTCTGTATGCTGTGAATATGTTTTATTACCATTGAATAATGAATGAAGCTGTTTTGGCCAATGGCTTAGCAGAACAAAGCCAGGTGGGAAATCCAAATCGAGATATAGAGAAAAAGTAGGCAGAGTCAAGGGGGATGCCATGTAGCTATAGAAGGAAATACGTTAACCAGAACCTTTCCCAGTAAGCCACAGCATTGTGGCAATACACAGATTAATAAAAACGGGTTAATTCAAGATGTAAGTAAGAGCTAGCAAGAAATATGCCTGAGTCATTGGCAGAACAGTTTTGTAATTAATATAATTTCTGTGAGATTATTCAGTTCTGGGTTGTCGGAAAACGAGCGAGCAGTTTTCGCTTACAATAGTACTTTCAATTCTTAGTATAAATCAACTTCATTTTTTAAATTATACTGTGTAAAATTATACATGTCCATGCATGTGTGTGTGTGTGTGTCTGTCATTTGTTCAGTCATCAGAGGACAACTTGGATGGAATCTGTTCTCTCCTTCCATCAAATCCTTCCAGAGAATGAAATCAGGCCATCAAGCTCAGCAACACCAGCTGAGCTCTCTTACCAGTACCAAAAGCAAGCTAATCACACCCTCAAAGGTGAATCTGATTAATATTTAAACCTTGAAAATATATCCTACCCTCTTCACGTTGCTTCTAGAAGTTTAATTCAAAACAGCAAAGTGAGTGCATATGCTAAAATGTCACTGACTGAACTAAAAATATGGTTCCTAGAGGAACTGGTAGGGATGATAAGTCACAAGCTCAAGCCCTAGAATATTTATAGCTGAAAACAACACACCAGACTAGTGTGTATAAGATTAAAATTAAGAAGCAACAATCCTGACGCACATGGCAACAATTTTGCGTACCTTTTTTGAATAATCATGCTTAAAAACAACTACAATTTTGTCATGTCTTCCTACCAACCTTGCACAAAAGCCATAGCCTACTTCTTGCATGAAATCAGCCAGAGAGCTCTCCATCATGGTTTTAGCTACCCCTCCAGAGTCAGGCAAGATCCTGTCCATTAGAATGTCCCGTTTTTCAGGGTATAAAAGTGGTGCAAGCACCACAGGACAACGTTCTTGGGGAAAATCTGAAAAAACAAATGGAATAAGACTGTTATAAACAACTAAAAGACAACCTAGAGGCTAAAGGTGCAGCACATTAAGAGTTGCCTAGCTGCCGGGCGGTAGTGGCGCAGGCCTTTAATCCCAGCACTCGGGAGGCAGAGGCAGGCGGATCTCTGTGAATTCCAAACCAGCCTGGTCTACAAGAGCTAGTTCCAGGACAGGCTCCAAAACCACAGAGAAACCCTGTCTCAAAAAGCCAAAAAAAAAAAAAAAAAAAAGAGTTGCCTAGCAGCCAGGCAATGGTAGTACACACCTTTAATCCCAGCACTTGGGGGCAAAGGCGGGTGGACGTCTGTGAGTTCAAGGTTAGCCTGGTCTACAAGAGCTAGTTCCAGCAGGGCAGTGGTGGCGCAGGCCTTTAATCCCAGCAGTCGGAAGGCAGAGGCAGGCGGATCTCTATGAGTTAGAGGCCAGTCTGGTCTACAAAGGGAGTTACAGGACAGGCTCTAAAGCTACAGAGAAACCCTGTCTCGAAAGAACAAAACAAAACAAAAAAAAAGAGCTAGTTCCAGGACAGCCAGGGCTGTTTCACAGAAAAAACCCTGTTTCGAAAAACAAAAGACAAAAAAGAAGAGTCTGTGTAGCACGCCTGAGGCCCTGGGCTCAATGCCCAGCAACATATAAAGGTACATCTCTCCTGCTATAGATCTAAAATCCCTTCAAACCTAATTCTTCTGCAAACTCATATTTAAAATCAGGTAATTTTATGGCTGGGTGTGGTCATGCACATATTTAATCCCAGCACACAGAACGTAAGGGCAGACTGATCTTGTTAAGTGTGCTGGAAGACAGCCAGGACAACATAAAATGACTGGTATAAAAAAAATTAAATTTTCCCAAGCTATGATCTCAATACAATCCTAATTTTGAATTCTTTGGGATCACAAAACAACTGTTCATGTGTATACTTTAACTTTTTATTTACAGATTCCATCACCTGTTTATCAATTCAGACTAAATACTACTAAACTTTCATAGCAAAATTCCCATATAAGGGGCAGAATTCATTACAGGGGAACAGAATGCACTAGAAACAGAAAGTTTCTTGTGACTGAAAGTTGATGCAGCTTAAATTAAACTACATAAACAACAGGAAGTAAAGAAGAGTCACATTTCTCTTTTATGAGGATAAGAGGATGGGGATTTTATTTATTGATCTTGAAAGCAAATTACTAAGTAAATATAAGTATTACCAAAAATGGCCAACCTAGTTGGATGTAGGGTCACATCCCTCTAATAACAGCATTCAAGAGGCAGAGGCAGCTGGGCGATGGTGGCGCACGCCTTTAATCCCAGCACTCGGGAGGCAGAGGCAGGCGGATCTCTGTGAGTTCTAGACCAGCCTGGTCTACAAGAGCTAGTTCCAGGACAGGCTCCAAAGCCACAGAGAAACCCTGTCTCAAAAAAAAAAAAAAGAAAAGAAAAGAAAAGAAAAAAAAGAGGCAGAGGCAGGCGGATCTCTTGAGTTCCAAGCCAGCCTGGCCTACAAAGTGAGTTCGAGGACAGCCAGGGCTACACAGAAAAAGCCTATCTTCAAAAAAAGAAAAAAAAGGCCAACCTTTCAAATTAAAAATAGCTAGATACCATAACGTAGTTTCCTTCCCTGGAGTGGGAAAATGCTGCAGAGAAATATGCCTCATCTTACCTGTGACTGTACTTATATTTAAAATCAAAAAAAAAAAATCACACAGATGAAATTAGGTTCACTTTATACTTATTCTTTCAAAAGTTCTATTACAATTTTTATACTTAAAAATGATATTATAGTCATTTGTTATAAGAAACAAACTAAAAACAAAAACAGGAAATCATCATCTTCACTTATATTCCAACATGCTTTTTTATTACAGTTTGTGACCACCTGTGATAGGCTATGACTTACCTCTGCGCAGTGTCTTAAGAAAAGCGTCTATTTGTTCCTGTCCAACTCCAAAGGCTCCCTTCTGCCCAAAGAGGAGATGGGAGAGTAGGAGATGTAGGACCTCTATTGCTATATCTTGGAAGCCACCTTCTTGATTTCCACTGACGTCTGCGTCTATGTAAGAACGCAGAAGATCTGGAAGCTTCTGTTTTATAAACTGGGCAGCTAAAAGTCAAATAAGCCAAGTTACTATTATACCATAATAAAGATAGATAGATAGATAGATAGATAGATAGATAGATAGATAGATAGATAGATAGATAGACAGACAGACAGACAGACAGACAGACAGACAGACAGACAGACAGACAAAGTGTTTGTGTGATCACCCTCTGTGTTCATCAGCACACATTTTTACCTCTCTCGTGCTCTCACATAGCTCTGTCTGAGAGGATACTCAAACAATGACTGATGAAAGGAAGAAAATGTTTACAAGATGAAGGTTCTGGTCAGGTGTGGTGGTGCACACCTTTAATCCCAGCAGGCAAGTGGAGCTCTGTAAATTTGAGGCCAGCCTGGTCTATAGAGTGAGTTCTAGTATAGTCAGGGCTATTACACAGAGAAATCTTGTCTCAACCACTGTCGTCCCCCCGCCCCCAAAGATGAAAAGTTCTGAAATCAGTTTCACAATGATGTGAACGCAACTAATACCACAAAATTCTATGTTAAAAAGCCAGGGCTAGTGCCGAGTGTGGTGGTGCATGCCTTCAAACCCAACATTAATGAGGCAAAGACAGGTGATCTCTTGAGTTTTGAGATCAGCCTGATCTACCCAGGGAGTTACAGGACATCATAGCACATGGCTGCAATCTCAGCACTTAGGAAAGTTGGTGAGTTTGAGGCCACTTGTGTATACAAGCACAAGTTTGTATTAAAAACAAGGGGAAAGATGGCTCAGTGGTTAAAAACACTGGATATTCTTTCAGAGGACCCAGGTTCAACTCCCATGACCTCCATGGGCACCAGATGTGCAGAAGCATTCATGTACACAAAACAAATAAAAATCTTTTTTTTTTCCGAGACAGGGTTTCTCTGTAGCTTTGGTGCCTGTCCTGGGACTAGCTCTTGTAGATCAGGCTGGCCTCGAACAAACAAATAAAAATTTTATAGTTGGGAAAAAACAAACAAACAAACAAGAGCTGGAGAGAGAGCAGTTGAAAGCACTTGTTACTCCTGCAGAGGACCCAGGTTTAGTCCCCACTATGCATGTGGCATTTCACAACCAGTTCAAGAGAACCTGACACTTTTTTCTGGCCTCCTCAAGCACCAGATACACCCGATGTACTTACACACACACAAAACGCTCATACATGCATAAATATAAATTTAAAACAATAAAAAAAACTACTTAACACTGGGGGAAAGCTCAGAGGTAGCAATATTGTCTACCATGTCCAAAACCTGGATTGATCCCTAATATCACCCAAGTATGAATTTAAAAACGATCAAGAAAGAACCTTATACTTAGTATAAAATAACTTACCAAAACCCCTGAGATCTGAACTAGAAGAATTCAAAAGGGCAAGACCAAAAATTACCTGAAACAAGAAGGAGTTATATTAACAGGAGTCAAATGGTTTTTAACTTTCATTTCTGCCTACATCTCTTTCCTCAAAACACTTACCTCTTGTACTTTACTTAACTTGAGAACTTTACTCAGCTGGGCAAATAAATGGGGTGCAGGCTTTAGACTCTGAAACATAAATTTTTTTAAGATTTAACTTTTTAACAAATGATGTAATTTAACCAAGTTTTAAAAGTATTCATCCAATCACAGCACAATACACACATGACATAATTCTGAGCTACTATAAACAACACACTATATTCTAGAGCTGTAGCCCAACAAACTTAAACCTTTGAGTCATCTGGTTTAGTAAGATTCCATTTGCTACCAAGCAACTACCTAACTCAGTATTATTGCACATTCAAACTGGTGTGGTGTTTCATGTCTACAACAGCCCAGCGCTAAGAGATTGAGACAGAAGAATGGCCAGAATTACACATACACATACACCCTGCCTCAAAAATGAAGGGAGAAAATATATTATCACAATCTTACTAGAGATAAAATTATACTAACCTTCTGGTAGTGCAATGGATTATCAATGGCATATGACAATGTCGAGATAAAATTTGGCTTTGTAATCAGCGAGGCACACTCCTGAATCAGAAACTGTGTCTTCAAAAAGATAAAAATAAAAACAAACTTCTATTAGCTTCTATTAGCATTAACCATTATCTCACATAAAGAAAGGAAAAAGAGAACCTACGAACATTAGATGCTGAATAGTTTTTACTATCAAAATTAGCTATCTATTCCTGGGTGGTGGTGCACACCTTTGATCCCAGCATTCGAGAACAGAGGCAGCACAGAGGAAGGCAGATCTCTGAGAATTCGAGGTCAGCCTGCTGTACAGAGTGAGTTTTTGGGTCACTCACAACTATTACACAAAAAAATCCAGCCTTGAAGAAAAAATAAAACAAAAGAAATCTTGTTTAAAAATCCGCTTAAGCCGGGGGATGGTGGCACACGCCTTTAATCCCAGCACTTGGGAGGCAGAGACAGGGGAATCTCTGTGAGTTCGAGGCCAGCCTGGTCTACAAGAGCTAGTTCCAGGACAGGAACCATAAAAGCTACGGAGAAACCCTGCCTATAAATAAATAAATAAATAAATAAATAAATAAATAAATAAATAAATAAATAAATAAATAGCCCTGCCTATAAATAAAAAAATAAATAAATCCGCTTAACTATATAAAATGTACCAGCAACGAGTGTTAAACCAAAATGTACACATTAGAGTCTGTTAGTAAGTCACAAACACTATCAAAATTAACTCTGACAAGACTGAAAATCAAGCCAAAGACATCTCATTCAGAACATGAGATATTCTATCTGCCTTGTCAAGTAGGCCCTCCCCCATTCCTGCTTCCTTCATCAGGCAAATCCAGCAGCCGCTCCATAATCCTAAAGTAGACTGTCTTCAGTATGTAGGCAGGCAGAAAAGAGAAGTATAGGAAAGAATCCCCAATACCTCTTAGCTACCTTTGTAAGATTATGTTCTGGATGTTATCCTGTACAGTTTCCATAAATTATGCCCTACACTGCAAATTTACAAAGTGATTGGGGATAATAGACATAAACTCTTAAATCCCCAAATACCTGATGGAAATCTTTGCCACTGCTTTTACCATCGCCACTGAAATCCACATGTGAAAATAGACAGCGTAATAAATGCCTGTCTGCCTCAGGACCGTGCCGATTCACAATCTGAAACACAAAAATATAAGTTTGAAGGAAGATTTGGAAAAAAAAAATAAGAACTAGTGATATAGTTCAATGCTAGCACTTGTCTAGCACACATGAACACTTTGGATCTCATAAATACAGTTTTAGGAAAATAAGTCCCTGGGTAAAATTCACCTTATAGCTATAGTTACAGGAATTACTGATGAGCATGGTGGCAAAGGCCTAATAAATCCTAACTCTTAGGATTCAAAGAATGGTAGGTCAGGATTACAAGGCCAGCCTCAAGCTACAGAGAAAGTTTAACCAGTTTGGGTGGTAGAAGACCCTGTTCTCAAAAACAAAAGCAAATTATTGGAGCCACTCAAGTAGAAGTACCTGTATGCAATGATTACTTTTAAATTTATTCGTTTTGAATTGGCTAAAAGAACACAAACCTACCAACAATTAACACACATAACTTGGCATGGTGGCCCACATTCACACCAAAATTATGTAAAGTTTATTTACTAAATGACATCAATTTGGGATTTTCTATTTAGCAGTTTTACAACTAACACTTCACAACTCAAATTTCCTTTAGCAACCAATTCTTGACAAACCTTACACTCACGGCCAGATCTAAATGAATCTGCAGACAGCTGGATTGCTACATCAAACTTCAGTGCTTTAAATGCTGACCTTCAACTTTGTATAGCCTAGCTAAAGGAACCTAGCAAACATTGTGGGTAAATAGTTACATTTGTTAAATGCTGGTATTAAGATTTCAAAAATCCCCCAGGAAGGTACTAGTGGCAGTTGATGGCTAAGAGATGAATAGTTAACTCTCCATTGGGGAATGACCACTCATGCCCTAGTGCAGTGGTTCTCAACTTTCCTAATGCTGTGGCCCTTTATTTCAGTTCATGTTGTGGTCAACCCCAACCATAAAATTATTTTCACTGCTACTTCATAACTGGAATTTTGCTACTGTTAAGAATCATATAAATTTTTTGGAAATGAGGGCTACCAAAAGGGTCACAACACAAAAGCTGAGGACTATTGCCACACTAACTGGACTCTGAAAGTTATTAATAACAACTACTACAAACAAATCAAATGTTTATGATTCTGGGAGGAAGATGGGGTAGGGAGACTAAGGGCAGTTAGACAGAGGTAGTGGTGGGTGGAAATGATGAATATACATTATATAAATGAAATTAAAAGAATAAAAAAATACTATTTAAGTGCTGGAGAAACAGCTTAGCAGGTAAGAGCACATACTGCTCTTTTAGAGGACCAAGTTCTCTTACCAACACCCACACCGAGTAAGCTCACACTGTATGTAACTCCAGCTTGAGGGATCTGACATTTTCATCTGGCCCCCATAGGTCCACACATACGCACAAGTAAATATAAATCTTTAATATATGGTGTATATATTAAAGACATTAAAAATAAGTCAAACATAGTCGCATATGTTTATAATTCCAGTAACTAGGAAGGCAGATGCAGAAAAGGTGAAAATTTAAGACCATTCGCAGGTACATAGCAAGCTCAAGGCCAATGAGGACTACGTAAGACTCTGCCTAAAACAATAAAAGAGCACACCAATTTATAAACCAATATCAAAGGGTCAGACATGAAAATACATGCAAGTAGATACAGATTGAGCAGCTGTATTTCAGAAATGTTATGTATACACATATATGGACATATATGTATGTTTCAATTAATGCGAGAAAGAGACATGAATTTGAAAGAGCAAGGAAGGGTATTTTTGGGAGGGTTTGGAGGGGGAAATGATATAATTATATTATCTTAAAAAATAATAAAATTAATTTCAAAAAAAGGCTTTTCAGCCAGTCAGTGGTGGCGCATGCCTTTAATCCTGGGATAGGCAGATCTCTGTGAGTTCAAGGCCAGCCTGGTCTACAAGAGCTAGTTCCAGGATGGGCTCCAAAGCTACAGAAAAACCCTGTCTCCAAAAAAAAAAAAAAAAAAAAAAAATACTCAAAAAAGCATTACAAATATGGTGTACATGCTTGTAATGCCAGCACCGGGAAGCTGAAGTAGGAGGACTTCAAGTTCTGGGCATCATGGGCTACAAAATAAAACTCTGATTCAAAATAAGTGATCAATAAAATACATAACTACCTACTTTGGGTTAGGAATTTTATTTATCCATTGATTTCTGAACTAAACATTATAGTGAACTGCCTTAGATTATCTTCAAAAACTGACAAAATGCATTTGCTGGAAAAGGCAGGTACCAGGAGGTACTAAAACCATGTATCTATGCCACCATGCCTAACTCTTTACATGGATGCTGCGAGTCCTAACTCAGGTCTTTGTATGTTGTGCAATGAGCACATAACCCACCAGCATCTGCTCTAAGCATTTCATATTGCCACAGAATGAGTAACAATAACTACAAAACTACAAGAAAATAAATATCTGGTAAGAACTGGATCGCAAACAAAAAGTACTTAGGAAGCAGAGGTGAGCAAATATCCATTGAGTTCCACATCAGCCAGGGTTAACATAGTGAGACCCTGCCTCAAAACCCACATGCACAAGCAGGGTCAAGGCAGCTGAGAATATGGCTCAGTGGCAGCACACTTGTCTGGCAAGCACAAATTCCTAGATTCTATCCCTACTAGCCCAAAATCTTCATCACCAATTTTCTAAATAAAGCAAACAGGAGAAATGTCAATGTTAAATGACTATGATAATTAAATATCAGTGCAATTTTAGCTTGGCAAGATGGCTCCACAGGAACGATGCTTACTACCAAGCTTGAAAACCCAAGAGCAACCTCTAGATCCACCTAATGCAAAGAGAAAAATCAACTCCTACATGCTGTCCTCTGACCACCATAATCACTCTGTGGCACATACAACCAGCCTCCACAAAAACAAAGTAAAAATGTCATAAATAAATGTAATTTAAATGTTTTTGAGACAAGTGTCTCATTATGTAATTCTGGCCATCCTGGATCTCTACACCAGGATGGCCTTGAACTCAAAAAGATCTGCCTGCCTCTGCAGATAAACCACTACACCTGGCTGAATAAATGTAATTTAAATTTCTTATTTTTGCACTTCTGAAACACAGAAGACAAGTATAGTAGCATTTCGATATTCCCAGCTATTTAGGATGCTAAAAAGGATCCCTTGAACCCTCAAAAAAAAAAAAAAAAAAGCTATGACCTGGGTTTAATCCCTACCAAGACTTAATCCCTACCGAGATGGAAAGGGGAAAGACAGAGAAGGGAGAAAAGGAGGAAAAAGGAAGTAAGACAAATTTTTTCCACGACAGTATCTGTATTTCAGTACTTGGGAGGCCAAAGCAGAAAAGTATGAGTTCCAGGTCAACCAAGATTATTTGAGACCTTGTCAAAAATAGAAGACCTAAATAAATAAATAAATAAAAATAGAAGACAAAATTTATTATAAAATTTAAAAATAAGCTGGCTGTGGTGGTACACATCTTAAATCCCAGCACTCAGGAAGCAGAGGCAGGTGAATCCAAGGCCAGCCTGATCTAGAGTAAGTTGCAGGACAGACAGGGCTACTGAGAGAAACCCAGTATCAAAATAACAACAATAGACACAATATTAGTACCGAGGTTAAGTTTACATTACCACAAATAGATGAAATTATGTATGAAATCTGCTCTAAATAGGGCAAACAGGCTGTATGAAAATAGATTATGTCTTGAAATAAAGTTAGAGGATAAGTGTAGGTTTATTGTATTATACTTTATCCTTCAAATCGGTTGACGTTGAAGAGTGCTGTGAGTTCAAAATCATTTTGTCACAAAATATCTCACACCTAAATAAATGGACAGACAGGCGGATGGATGAATGAATTTTAAAAATGATCATAAATCAGCATTTTTAAAAGAGAACCCAAGCAGGCTGTCCTCAAACACACAGAGATCCACCTGCCTCTGTCTCCTGAGTTCTGGAGACACCAGGTTTAATTGGGGCTGAGCCACAGTTCCTCAGCAAAAATGTAGATTCCCAGTCTCATCCCATCCTAACCTGCAGAGTTGACACATTAGTTCTATCCTACTTTCCAAATTCTCATACCTGCTTCCAGGGAATACAACCTCACCCTGTATCACAGGCCCAGTTTAAGAAGGTGAGAATAAGAGATCCATACACAGTTTGTAGAGTAGGCACATGCATAACCACTGTGAGGCTACAGTGAGACTGTCTCAAGAAACAAAACAGCAGGGTGGTGGTGGTGGCGCACGCCTTTAATCCCAGCACTCAGGAGGCAGAGACAGGCGAATCTTTTTGAGTTCGAGGCAAGCCTGGTCTACAAGAGCTAGTTCCAGGACAGGCTCCAAAGCTATAGAGAAACCCTGTCTTGAAAAAACAAACTAAACCAAACAAAAACCAAGCAGGGCTTGGAGAGATGACTCAGCAACTGAAAGCACTGGATATTCTAGCAGAGGATCCAGGTTCAATTCCAGCACCCACAGCAGCTAACATCCATCTATAACTCAAGTTCCAAGATCTTCTATGACCATTTTTAGCCTCCAAATGCCCCAGGAATGCACATAGTATGGAAATACAAGAGACAAAAATTCTCACATACATAAAATTTTTTAAAAATTAAAAGTGTGGGGCTGGAGAGATGGCTCAGAGGTTAAGAGCATTGCCTGCTCTTCCAAAGGTCCTGAGTTCAATTCCCAGCAACCACATGGTGGCTCACAACCATCTGTAATGTATACATAATAAATAAATAAATATTTTAAAAAATGAAAAAAAATTAAAAAAGTGTGGGGCTGGAGAAATGGCTCAGCGGTTAAGGGCATTGCCTGCTCTTCCAAAGGTCCTGAGTTCAATTCCCAGCAACCACATGGTGACTCACAACCGTCTGTAATGAGGCCTGGTGCCCTCTTCTGGCCTTCAGGCAGAAAGAATACTGTATACATAATAAATAAATAAATTTAATTAAAAGTGTGCCAGATGTGGCGGTGCACACCTTCAATCCCAGCACACAGGAGGCAGAAACAGACAAATCTGTGTGAGCTAGAAGCCAGTCCGGTTTACAAAGCGAATTCCAGGACAGCCAGGGCTGTTGTACAGAAAAACCCTGTCTCAAAACAAAGAAAACTTTTTTAAAGAGGCAAGATGGTTCAGTGCACACCTTTATTCTCAGTACGTAGGTACACATGAATTCAAGGCCAGCCTGCAGAGTGGGTTCCAGGACAGCCAGGACTATACAGAGAAACCCTACCTTGAAAAACAAACAAAAAAAAGATGGCTCAGTGGGTAAGGATGGTCCCTTAACACCAGCTGGGGGGGGGATGCTCTTTTCTGGCCTCCCAAGGCACTAGGTCAGCACAGCGCATACATATATGCTATAGGCAAAACAATCATAAATAAAATTTTGCTTGATGTGGTGGCACACACCTTAAATGCCAGCAGAGACACAGAGGCGGCAGTTCAAGGCCAGCCTGATCTGTGAAGGAGTTCAGGCCAGCCAGAGTTACATGGTGAAACCCTGTCCCAAAAAAGGAGAGAAAAAGGAGAAAAGAGAAAGGGTATCATATTTAAAAAGGCTAACATTCCTATATATGCAGATATACTGTCTTTTAAAAGATAGTTAAGAAAGAAAACGACTTAATACCCACTGCCCACGGGTAGAAACAAATAGGCAAGCTAACCAATCAGTTCGTGTATTACACATTTTTAAAGAATTAAGCAAACCTATAATTGTTGCACACATACCCCAAAATAAAAGACCAAAACTAAATACTGATGCGTAAATCCTTTCTTAGATTTGGCTAAGAAAATCAGGTACATATTTCACTTATGTTAGTTACCAATGAATCAACTACAATTTCTATTATAGAAAGGAGAATTAAATGTGGTTTAGTTTGGTTTGGTTTGAGACACACTCCACTTTACTGACTGAGGGAGGGCCTGTGATTGAACACAGAGTTCATCACTTATGGCTAATCTGGCTAGCTTCATTGCCCCGGGATTCTGTCCCTCCTTCCAGTGTGCTGAGATTATAAATAGGCTGCCAAACTTTCTCAACTTTTATGTGGGCTTAGGGAATCCTACTGCCCATCCTCACATTCAATACACAGTAAGCACTTTTTTCTGCTAAGCCATTCATCTTAATGCTGAAGTGGAAAAAAAGGTAGAATTAGACCAAATCAAGTCAGATCATGTTTCTTTTATGCTAGTGTTGTTTGTTTTTGAGACAGGGTCTCTTTATGTATCTATAGCAGGTCAAGAACTTGGTAGGTAGAACAGATTGGCCTCAAGCACAGAGATCTATCCACCCCACCTGCTTCTCAAGTGCTGGGCTAACAGCTTGTCACTACCCCTGACTTCATGTTCATTTACAAGTAGAAAAACAAAGAATAAAGAAAATACTCATAGACTGGTATAAGGTCTGTTACGTACTATAGTAAAGCAAAGTAACAAAGGAGCAAATTAACCTCTCACACAACATCGTCACATAAATTGCCAATAAATTGTTTTTGCTTCAATGGTATTTACATACTGAATAGAATACTTACATGCTGTATTTCCTGCTGGCTGGCTCGGTAGTTTTTCTTGGTTAAATTGTCCACCAGGTAGCTGATTTGAGACAAGGCCAGCGAGAGCGAGTCAAGATTCATTGCTGGTTGGGGCGGAAGCAGGCGGCCGAGCCCGGCGCAAAATCACCATTATTCCCCTTTAGTCACCTCAGAGGCAGGTTAATGCTTTCTTTGTAATTAGGCTATCTCTGTTATCTGTAAATGTCTTCAGTTCTTCTTTACTCTGTTCTGAAACATGGCACCTGTTTAAAAATAAAATTCCAGAATTCAGTTGGTGGGGAAGGCTAAGTAATTTTCAATTTTCATCTCACTCATTTAAATTGCTATTAAAGAACCTTTAAAAAATAATTATGTCTATCACTGTAGATTTTTTAAAAATGCCAAGCTTTTAAATTAAAAAACTCTTCCAAGAGTTTAAATTTAATAACACAACCTGAAACTTTTGAGATATCCATTTTATCAATTTCAATTAATGTCAGAACCAACAGGAGCACACTTGGTTAAAATTTGGATTTGATACTAGGCCTCACTGAGCCTTTTGGCTGAGATCAGGTGTAAATTAGGGTCCAAATAAACTCACCGCCACTTACTTTCAGCTTCCCTCTCCACAGTATCCCTGGTTCCTAAGGCTCCATTTATTCACTCTATTTCCACACTACTGCTTCAGAATCAGACAGTTTGGTGTTAAAGTTGTATTCAGAGTGTATATTGTAGGTATTTAAATGGTTAACTGAAAGTCAAGTAAGAACTCCAGAAGCCAAAGCTGAAAGTGATCATAAGACTAATTTAGACTGGAGAGATGGATGATTCAGTGGTTAAGAGCACTGACTGCTCTTTCAGAGGTCCCGAGTTCAATTCCCAGCAACCACATGGCGGCTCACAACAACCTGTAATGAGATCTGGTGCCATCTTTTGGTCTGCAAGGGCACACATGCAGACAGAACACTGTTTATATAATAAATAAATCTTTAAAAAAAATAATTTAGACCCTCAGGAGGCAGAAGGATCTCTGTGATTCAAGGCCAGCCTGGTCTAAATACTGAGTTCCAGGACAGGCTACGCTACATAGTGAATCTCTGTCTCCAAAAAAAATAAATAAAAATAATGGTTTAGAAAAGAAAACCCCAGACGGTCTCGAAAAACCAAAAAAAAAAAAAGAAAAAGAAAAAGAAAACCCCAAACTGTAGTAAAGTTAAAATGGCAGGCTGTTCATTAGTTTATTCCAACCATTCTAGTCAGCTAACAGAAACAAATACCAAAGTACACTCTTTTCTCCATTAGAAATTTAAAACTTTTATCATTTAAAGCGTAAATTAAGGTAATTTTGCTTTTTACAAGATTGATTTACACGCATGCCTGTGGAGGCCAGAAAAGCCACTGGAACCCTTAAACTGGAATTATGGGCTGTTCAAAGTAGCCTCATTTGTTTTGTTTTGTGTTTTTTTTTTTTTTTTTGTTTTCGAGACAGGGTTTCTCTGTGGTTTTGGAGCCTGTCCTGGAACTAGCTCTTGTAGACCAGACTGGTCTCGAACTCACAGAGATCCGCCTGCCTCTGCCTCCCGAGTGCTGGGATTAAAGGCGTGCGCCACCACTGCCCGGGAAAGTAGCCTCATTTGTAATTGGAGACAAAACCCAACTCTTCTATAAGAGCAACAAGTGCTTTTAACCATGGAGCCATCTTTCCAGACCCAACTTCATGAAGATTAAACCTTTATCTTTAAATTTCTTCATGGTAATCAAGTGTTTATCACACCAATAATCTCGAGCCTTGATGAAGACTATATTCCTACTAAGTGTGGTACATATGCCTATAAATCCTAAAGCAGGAAAATCAGTTCAAGATTATCCTTGGCTATGAGCTCAAGGCCAATGTGGCTGGCCTACATTTGAGATCTTGTCTCAAAAAAACGCAAGACTATTTTCATTCCCCCCAAATTTTAAAAAAATATAAATAGATTTTATCAGTAGAAATAATTTTCTTTTTTTTTGGGGGGGGGGGGGGGGCTTTAAGACAGGGTTTCTTTGTAGCTTTGATGCCTGTCCTGGAACTCTCCCTGTAGACCAGGCTGACTCTGAACTCACAGAGATCCACCTGTCTCTGCTTCACAAGTGATGGGATTATAAAGGCGTGCGCCACCACCGACCAGCAGCAGAAATAATTTTTAAGAATAAAAAATACTCAGCTTAGTGTCTATAACTACAACTTCAGGATTCTGTTGCTGGCCCTCTTCGAGCTTCTGCAGGGGCTGACATGTGTTAAGAGTTAGTGCGCTCTCGCTCTCTCTCTCTTCACACACACATACAAATCTTTTTAAAAAATTAGGAGCAGATACGAAGTACGAATATCTCTGTGAACTCTATCCCTGGTCTACAGACCATGCAGACACCATGTGGGTATTGAAATTGAACCCAGGTCTTGTGGAAGAGCAGCCAGTGTTCTTAAGCACTGAACCATCTCTCCAGACTTTTCAAATCAGTTTTTAAATTATTTCTGCAAAATATCATCAGCCAAAATAATATTCAAAGCATATTTTACATGCATAGTATTATTTGACAGAAAATTACAAATATATGGGTTGTGTGTTTAGGTATTTATCACTGATAGAACATTTGTCAGCATGTATGTGCCCTGGAGTCTATCCCTAGCTCCATAAAACACAACCAACCACTTATCCCTCATCTCCCACGACCTAGCGTGAACCAAGAAATGTGATCTAGGTCACCTAAAACAAAACTAGACACTCCCCTCCCTCCAAGATGATGGTTTACTTTTTTATTCTGATGATCCCACATAATTTTCCTTTGAGCTCCTTATTAGCTTTTGGTCTAACATAGGAGACCTCAGCCTTTTCTTCTCTATATTCTTTTCTTAGTAATCTACTTCAGTCTATGATTTTAAAAACCGTCTACAGCATTAACTCTCCAAATCTACCTCCAGCTCAAGCCTCTCTTATGGTGTCGATTTTTATTGCATTTCCTGATAGCCAACACACAGTATGTTTAAAAAAAAAAAAGCAAAAACAAAACTGGTCTTCCCACTCACTTTTATTTACATGCTTGTGAAGTCTTCCCAATCTCTATTATTATCTTTTATTCATACCAATATTTAAACTCCCTCTCACTCCCTACACCATGTGCTCCTCCTACCATACTTAAATCTGATAACCTAAAGACCATTTTGTCTCTCACCAGAATTTACTATGACAGATTTCTAACTCATCTCTCAGATCCTATCTACTCTTCTTCTCTGTAGTGTATTATCAATATAAACAGAAAAGTTTTGTGTGTGTGTGTGTGGAAGTCAGGGGTGAAGTCAAGATGTCTTGCTTTATCTTCTGGGGTGGGGGATGCTTGGGAGCCTCTCACAGAACCTGAAATTTGAGTTCTGTGAAATTTGCTGGCCAGCAAGCCTCTCAGGTCTGTCTGTTTCCACTCCTCAACTATGGTGTATAGATCAATCCACACTCAGGTCACCATGCTTATACAGGAGCACCCTGCCCACTAAGTCATCTTCTAAGCCCTAAAAACTTGAAAAAATAACATGAAAAACTTTAAATGTTACCCTGTGCCAAGTGTGGTGGCACATACCTCAAACCCAAACATCAGAGGCTTTTTTTTTTTGCCTTGTAATTTTTTAAATTTATCTTTATTTTATATGCTTGAATGTTTTGCCTACTTGTATGCCTAGGTACCACATGTGAGCAATGCCCCTGGAGGCTAAAAGAAAGTGTCAGATCCCCTGGAACTGGAGTTACAGGATGCAATTGAATTGCCATGAGTGCTGGGAATTGAAGCCAGGCACTTAGGAATCTTAATCACTGAGCCATCTTTCTGTCATCTACTGTAAAAAAAAAAAAATTAATCTAAGTGAATAGAGCTCCCTACTTTCATTCCACTATAATTTTTCCCTTTTCAGCTGATTTTTCTTTTTTTTTTTCATTAAACTATATATATTTTTCTCCGCTCCCTTCCCTTCCTCCCTCCTCCCATGATCCCCACACTCTCAATTTACACAGGAGGTCTTGTCTTTTTCTACTTCCCATGTAGATTAGATTCATGTGTGTCTCTCTAGGGTCCTCTTTGTTGTCTAGATTCTCTGGGATTGTGAATTGTAGGCTGGTTTTTCTTTGCTTTATGTCTAAAAGCCACTTATGAGTGAGTACATATTTGTCTTTCTGGGTCTGGGTTACCTCTCTCAATATGATGTTTTCTAGATCCATCCATTTGCCTTCAGCTGATTTTTCTTGAAAAAAATATTTTGATCATATTCTTTATCTTCCCATCTCCTCCAAACTCCTCCCCCATAGCCAGGGGGTGGTGGCGCACGCCTTTAATCCCAGCACTCAGAAGGCAGAGGATCTCTGTGAGACCAGCCTGGTCTACAAGAGCTAGTTCCAGGACAGGTTCCAAAACCAGAGAAACCCTGTCTCGAAAAACCAAAAAAAAAAAAAAAAAAAAGGCCTATACAAACTCCTCCCCACTTCCTACTCAGTACTCAACCTCTCAAAAAAAAAAAAAAAAGAAAACTAACAAAAAATTAGTAATACAAAACAAGAGATACATAAGAAAACATGGAGTGGATTTTGTGTTGGCCAACAGTATATGCCCAAGAATGTGGTTGATATAGTGACATTCCACTGTAGAAAACCTATTTCCCCTTTCCAAGAAGTTATCAACTGCAAACAGCTTCTTGTTTAGGGGTGGGACTGTGTGTGCACTTCCCATTCTCCCTGATGAGATTTTGTTTGGTTTGAACCTGTACGTAAGCCTTGTCCCTTGTGTATATTATTTTTGAGACAGAAAATCCCAATGTAGTAGCCCTATCTGTCCTTGAATTCTCTCAGGCGCCTACCACTGAGCCTCAAGTGCTAGGACCTCAGATGAATACCACTACTTTGCCTAAATTATCTCAAGATTACTAAATTTCTAGCCCAGTACATGCCTATGACCCATCTCTCAGGGAGTTGAGGCTGGATTAAAATTTCAAAGTTAGGGCTGGAGAGATGGCTCAGTGGTTAAGAGCATTGCCTGCTCTTCCAAAGGTCCTGAGTTCAATTCCCAGCAACCACATGGTGGCTCACAACCATCTTGTAAAGGGGTCTGGTGCCCTCTTCTGGCCTACAGACATACATTCAGACAGAATATTGTATACATAATAAATAAATATTAAAAAAAAAATAAAATAAAATTTCAAAGTTAGTCTAGACTACAAACAAGACCCTAGCAAATAACAAAAACCAAGACTGCCAAGTAATTTTCTAGTATAGTAACTTCATGTAATTGGTAGGACAGGATCATTCTGTTTTTATACCCAGCACCTAATACACTTACTTACACAGATCACTGAAATGTTTTAACAATTTCATTTGAAAACCAAGCTTTGGGTGGCTCAGCAGGTAAAACACCTCCTGCTGACAACCTGAGTTCACTCCCTGGAACAGAGATGAGAAAAAAAATAACTCCTGAAGGCCGTCCTCAGACTCCCACAAACACACACAGATATTTAAAAAATAAACAAAGTCTTAAGAATATGCACCTCCCGGAGAATCTAACTTCAATTCCCAGCACTCCCACCAGACAGCTCACAGTTCTCTGTAATTTCAGCCCTAGGGGGAATCTGACACCTCTGACCTCTACAGGCACCTGCACAGAAGCCAGTGCCCCACACACCTTACTCCACAAACTCCAGTTCCAGAGGGCCCTACATCTGCCTTGAAGGTACCAGGCACATACATGCAAGCAAAACATTCATACAAATAAGAACTACATCTTTAAAAAGAAAAACAATGTAGTCATAAAACACAATAAAAATGATTAAAATCCATTAAAAAAAAAAGAACAGCCAGAAAACAACTACTTTTTAAACAAGTCTCACCTCCTTAAAAACGTGTATTCCTTAAAACACATGTATGAATCCTTCCAAACCCCACAGAAGTTGTGGAGTGTACCACTAGAATAGTTACGGTGGGAATCCCTACCCACAGAAAACCAAGTTAAGAATGAAAATATTCTGACACTAACATTAAACCCATCCCAGTCACATTATACTCTTTCTCCTTCATCTCTCAATGTGACAATGCTCCACAGGGCAAAATGAAAGAGCACTGACAACCTGTCATGACCACACACTTCTGTAATACTCTAGAGCAGGGGTTCTCAACCTGTGGGTCACAACCCCTCTGGGAATTATTTACATTACAATTCGTACCAGTAGTAAAATTAGTTATAAAGTAGCGATGAAATAATTTTATGGCTAGGGGTCACCACATGAGGAACTGTATTAGGAAAGTTGAGAACCACTGTTCTATAGGCTAAGCATTAAGTATGAGGATACCCAGGCAACACAGGCAGACACTCAAAATAAACATACCGTCAAAAAGGGCACTAACATGTCACAGCAATATACCACAAATTTATTTAAAAGTAATACATTTAAATATATTTATAAATTTACAAATATAAGTATATTTGTATTATATTTGTAAATATATATCTAATTAAATATTAAAGATAAGGCTATTTATAGTGGGTTGGAAATACAGCTCAGTGGTAAAGTGCTTGTCTAGCCCACACAAGGCCCTAGGTTTGGTTCCCAGCAATACCCCCACACACACCTGACCAAAAAAAATAAAATAAAATAAAAGACAAGTATGTTATATAAACACATTTGGGGTATTTTTGGGATAGTTCTCCAATAACAGAACAAATAAAGGAAATTTCCATCGGTGTAAAGATTATCTGCAGTCCACAGAACTTTCTCAAAAAGGCAAATAACCAGGGCCGGGCGGTGGTGGCGCAGGCCTTTAATCCCAGCACTCAGGAGGCAGAGGCAGGCGGATCTCTGAGTTGAGGCCAGCCTAGTCTACAAGAGCTAGTTCCAGGACAGGAACCAAAAGCTACGAAGAAACCCTGTCTCGAAAATCAAAAAAAAAAAAAAAAGGCAAATAACCACTTAATGTCGTTTTCTCATAAACACCTGCTTTGTATCCTGTAGAAGGAAAAAGCTTAGGAAATAACGCTGACATTTTCACTGGAGAACACCACCCAATAGAAGGTGAGCCAGCAGTGGTGGCGCACACCTTTAATCCCAGCATTTGGAAGGTAGAGGCAGACAGATCTAAGTTCGAGGCCAGCCTGGTCTACAAGACCTAGTTCCAGGATATAAAGATATACAGGAAATCCTGTCTTGAAAAACAGGGTAGGGGACTGGCGAGATGGCTCAGCAGTTAAGAAATGCCTGCTCTGCCAAAGGTCCTGAGTTCAATTCCCAGCAACCTCACAATCTGCAATGAGGTCTGGGTGCCCTCTTCTGACCTGCAGGCATACAGGCAAACAGAACACTGTACACATATAAATAATCTTTAAAAAAAAGTCACTGGAAGACACATTACTATTAAGAAAATAAAAAAGAAAAACGGTATACTCACAGACATATCTAGAGCATAACAATGGGTTCGTGCACTTTATCTGTACCTCTCCTATCCCAGCTAGAAAAAGCAAAATTACAAACTGAAAAGGCATAAACCAAATGCACCACAAAAATGTTGGTAGATCCAGCACTGCTCCTGAACTCACATATCCCAGGCTCATTTACAACGTATAATCCACGCAAAACTCATTGTCTCAAGTAGCTGGGATTAAAGCCATATATCATATTCAGCTCCAAAAAATTAATATTCTAGTCAGATAAGATGCCTCAGCAGGCAAAAGCACTTGCCACGTAGCCTGACTACCTGAGCTCAATCCCTGTGCAAAGAGAGAATAGACCCTCTTAGGCAGTCCTCTGACCTCCATGGCGCATGCACGTGCACACACAAACACACACACACAATCTTTAATTATAATTTTTCGAGCTTGTAACATGGCTCAGTAAGTACTTGCCACCAATCATAAAGACCTAAATTTGATCCCTGAGACCCACATGGTAAAGAGACCCAATTTCCGCATGCCATCTCAGATCACCACAAGGACACTGGGGCTGGCAGAGGACCCCTCCAAATAAATTAAAAATTGTTTTCAATGTTTAAAAACTCTATTCTTGGGCTTAGAAATGCCCAATGTCAGAAATGCCTTTAGAAGGGATGGGAAGACAGCTCAGTGGTTGAATGTACTTGCTTTTCTCAAAAGGGATCAAAGTTCAGTTCCCATGTCAAGTGCCTCAAAACCACCTTCAAGTCCAGCTCTACGAATCCTACACCTCTGGCCTCTGCAGGCCAGCACGTGCACGCGCGCACACACACACATCCACACCTTTTAAAAGGGGGAGGCTGGAAAGATGGCTCAGCAGTTGAGAGCACTGAATGCTCTTCCAGAGGACCCAAGTTCAACTCCCAGCACCTGTTTTTAACTCAAACATCTGACACCCTCACACTGTTTTTAACTCAAACATCTGACACCCTCACACTGATGTACACATAGGAAAAAACACTAATGCACACAAAATAAAACAGTAAATATTAAAAAAAAACAGGGCTGGAAAAATGACTATGTGGGTAAGCTTGCTGGGTAAGCATTAGGACCTAAGTTTAAAGTCCTAGAACCCGTAAAACTGGACATGGTAGTAGGTGTCTGTAATCCCACTGGTCCTACAGCAAAATGGGAGGCAGAAGCCAGGAAAATCCCCTGCAGCCCCAAGACCAGTTAGGCTGGCACAGCATAACAATGAACAAAGAGACCCTGTCTCAAAGTGAAAGGAAGGACTGACACCCACTGTTCTTCCCTGACCTACATTACCTTCAAGTAGGCACACACACATATGTAAACAGACAGACAGACAGGCAGAAAGACAGACAGACATTCTGTCTCTCCCTCCCTCCCAGACCCAGGATGCCACACTTTTCTCAGGCTGTTGGGAAGATAGCAGACATTCGGAACAAGTGTGCTTACCAAAAGCAGCTCGTGTACTTTCAAAACAAAAGGGCCTTGCTGGGAGAAACTGGCTCCCTCAGTACAACAAAAATACTGGTCTAAGCTTCAAGATGCCCTTTCACTGGAACTGAGGGCCCAATACGAAGACCCAGAGAACCACTGTCATCCACCAGGACTACATCAACTACATCTGAAACTACAATTCAAAAAGTTCCACAAGAACATGTCTGTGCACCTGTCTCTATGCTTCAGGAATATGCAGACAGAAGGCTAGAGGGAGCTCAGTGGGTAAGCACATTAGCTGCTCTTCCAGAGGACCTTGAGTTTTATTCCCAGCACCCACGTGGCAGCTCTCAACTGATTAACTTCAGTTGTGGCGATCTGATGCCTCCAAAGGTACCAGACCCACATGGTGCACAAATATACATAAAGACAAAACACCCACACACATAGATATAAATATCAATCACTTTCTGTTTAAGAAAGTGTAGATAGGTGGTGTTATCAATATGGGCAAATGCAGACCCCTGAGTAAGATAAAGCATTTCAACCCGTTCAAGGCTGCTGGCCTTGAGAAGCAATTCTAATCAGCTAGGTGTGATGGCACACACCTTTAATTCCAAAAAGGTGGCACAGGTAGGTGGATTTCTCTGAACTCAAGGCCAGCCTGATCTGTAAAGTTCCAGGAGAAAGCCAGGGCTACACAGAGAAGAAACCCTGTCTCAAAAAACAGGAAGGGGGAAGCAGCAGCAGCAACAATCCTGTAAATTCTTAGGACTAAGATTTACTCCCCAAAATTACCTAACACTCTCTTTCTCTTTCTTTCTCTCTCTCTCTAAAAAAAACAATGATCCAAGTGCATTCTTCCTTTGGAACCCCTCTCATCCTCAAGGGTTCTTAACAAAGACCTTGGCCGGGCTATGGTGGCGCACGCCTTTAATCCCAGCACTCGGGAGGCAGGGGCAGGCGGATCTCTGTGAGTTCGAGACCAGCCTGGCCAGGACAGGCTCCAAAGCCAGAGAAACCCTGTCTCGAAAAACCAAAAAAAAAAAAAAAAAAAAAAAAAAACCCCAAAAAAAAAAAAGACCTTAGTAGTGAACTAGGCACAGTGAAATATGCCTTTAATCACAGCACTCAAAAGGCAAAGGCACGTGGCTATCTACCTGTTCTACATAAATTTCAAGCCAGGCAGAGATATATGATGAGTATCTAAACACTCCCCACCCCAAATGGGGAGGGTGTGTGTGAGATGGGACAAGGTGTGCACACCTGCACCCATATGCCCAGGCAGCCTAAGGCAGTAAGGTTCCAGTTCCCCAGTCCCAGGCCAGGAGAGGAAAAATTACAAGACTATTCAAACAATTAAAAGGAAGGGGGCAGAAGGAAAGCTGAGACTAGTTGGAGATAGCACAGTGGTTAAGGTTAGTTAAGAGCACGTATTGCTCTAACAGAGGTCTCCCGCTGGATCCCCAACACCACCCACACCTAGCAGCTCACCTACTCCAGCTTCATGGGATCTAATCCTTTTTCTAGTCATACACATACATACAGGCAGGCAAAACCACGTCATATTATAATATTAAAAACAAAAAGTAAGACAGTGCTGTGTTAAATACTTGGAAGACAGAGGTATTAAAGTCCAATTTAGGTCAGCTTGGTTCACATTACAAATTTCAAGTTAGCCAGAGCTATACAATGAAGTTCTGTCTCAACAAAGAAAATGCACATAGTAGGCTGGGTATGAGATAGTTCAATTGTTAAAAAGTGTTTCCCACCAACACATAATGACTTGAGTTTGAATCTCCAGACCCTTCATTAAAAACCAGGAACTGGCCGGGTGGTGGTGGCGCATGCCTTTAATCCCAGCACTTGGGAGGCAGAGGCAGGCGGATCTCTGTGAGTTTGAGACCAGCCTGATCTACAAGAGCTAGTTCCAGGACAGGCTCCAAAACCACAGAGAAACCCTGTCTCGGAAAAAAAAAAAAAAAAAAAACAGGAACTGTGGCGGCGGTCATAATCTTGGTAGAGATAGGAGAATCCCAAAAGTTCCTGGGCCACCTAGCCTGGTATATGCAGTAGGAAACCAACTAAGACTGTCAAGCAAGGTGGAAAATGAGGCCCAACACTTGAGGTTTTCCTCTCACAACACTAATGCCAAGCCTGCATTCATTCACACACACAATGTATGCATGGTATACGGCCATCCCTCAGCATTTCATGTAATAGGTGATCACCCTCCCCCCCAAAAAAAGTTTCACACCTGTGTTTGAGATAGTCCCTCAGGCTGGATTACAACAAGATATATTACTGTCTCAGCCTCCCTGGTGACTGGATTACAGACATATACCATCACAAACAACTTTCTACTACAGTTTATTATTTCATTAATGCAAACTTTAGGAACTGTATTTTAACAAGTATAACAAAATTAAGCCACATCATCAAAGTTGAGTTTCCCAAAATGAAAGACTGAAATGCTGTTTTGTTTTTGTTTTTCCAAGACAGGACCTTACTATGAAGACCAGGCTGGCCTTGAACTCATGATTCTCCTACCTTGACTTGAAATGTAATTGTTGTTATTGTATCTGTGTATAACTCAAGCAAACATATGAAGATCAATGGACAACGCTGTGGAGTTGTTTCTCTCCTTTCAGGCTCCTGAAAGACATTTCTTAATTAAATCTGTCCTGTTCTACTCTTCCAGAGGCAGCTTTTACAAATCTTAACACAAGAAGGGTTTCAGATTAATGACTACCTTCTCAAAGAACACTTTTCAAAGAATGACTTTTATTTGCTTTACTGTAGTCCCCCAAATCTATAAAAATTAATGTGAAAAACATTATGCACAGTGCAGGAGCTCATTTTGGTCCAGACTGATGACCAGCACCTTTATCTCAGCACCTGAGAGTGGGTTCACTGTGAGATCAAGGCCAGTGTGGTCTACATATTGAGTTCCAAGTCAGCTAGTGCTAGACATGGGCTATCTCAAGAAAACAAACAAAACTGTGAGCCAAAAAACATGGACCAGTAAGATGGCTCAATGGGAAAATCTTTTCACCATCCCTGATAACCTGAGTTCAATCTTCAGGACCTGCCAAGTGACAAAAACTGACTCCTACAAGTCTTCTTCTGGCTTTCAAACCTGCATGCACATACATATACATAAATATAATAAAAACTGTGAGCCAACAAAAAAACACTATTGGGCTGTCTCTACACAAAATCTTAACATAATATTCATTCTAGTACCATGCCCCAAACCATAAAACAAAACAACCTCATTTGGATGTCACTTTGAAACAGAAAATTTATTCAGGGTCATCTAAAATATGCTTCAGCTAATTTCTTTCCCCTTGAGACAGGATCACAAGTACCAAAGCTAACTTGAGTTTAAGTTGGCCTTGACCTCCTACTGATCCTCCTGTTGAGCCTCAGGTAAGTCACTAGGTCCAGCTTTTCAGCTAATTCTTTCCTGTAAGTGTAAAGTTTTGTTCTTGGGTCTCAGTGGTTAAGCGCATATACTGCTCTTGCAAAGAACCCTGGTTCAATTCCCAGCACCCATGTGAGACCACTCATAACTGCTCCTAGTAACTCCAGTTCCAGGGAATCCAACGCCCTTTTCTAGCCTCATTAGGAACTCGAACATACATGGTGCACATACAGACAAGGCATATTTACACATAAAATTTTAAAATTTGTTTTGCTTTTATTAAAAATATTATCCAAAGAGAAGTGATGGCGCACACACACCCCAAAAGGGTGGTTTATCTCAGGGGTAGAGCATCTGCCTAGTGTATGTTCATGTCTTGTGTACAAGCCCCAACACCATATACACAGTGAGTGAGTGACACCAAAGCTTTTCAAAAAGGCAGATACTACTTTGTAGTAACTCAAGAAGTGTCAAATGGGGGCAAGTGTAAATGCATCAATGGGTAAAGCACTTGCCACCAAGTCTGACAACCTGCATTCTGTCCCTGGGACTCAAATAGTAAAAAGAGACAACTCTTGAAAGTTGTCCAACCTATACATACATAAATACATATACACACACGCATATACGCTTATATATATATTATATATATGAGTACTGTGGCATGTATTTACTCATACAAATATAAACACACACTACAATTATTTTTTACATTCAGGGTTTTTTTTTTTTTTTGGATTTTCGAGACAGGGTTTCTCCATAGCTTTTTGGTTCCTGTCCTGGAACTAGCTCTTGTAGACCAGGCTGGCCTCGAACTCACAGAGATCCGCCTGCCTCTGCCTCCCAAGTGCTGGGATTAAAGGCGTGCGCCACCACCGCCTGGCCTACAATTATTTTTTAAAGAAACCTAACTTTAGATAATATGGTGAGGAATCTGTGAATAGATAATCCTATGGTGCTGTAATCCTGTCAGTAAACTGAGGCAGGAGGATTCTGACCTGAACTACAACAGCAATACCTTCTCAAAACAAACAAAGATGCTGGAGAGACAGCTCAGCAACCCAAGAGAACCCTTGCTGCCCTTCCAGAGGTCCTGATTACCAGGACCAACATAGTGGCTAAAACCCACACATAACCCAGTTCCAAAGGATCCAATGCCCTCTTCTGATACCAGGCACACACATGGTGCACATACATATGAGCAAAACATACTCAAAAGTAAGTCTGAACTTTCAAAACTGACAAAAAAATAAAGCCAACTTCTACAATTACAATCTGTAAGGGCTTCAAAATGGTTCAGCAGGTAAAGCATTTGCCACACCAGCCTGAAGACCTGAGTTCCACTCTTTATATTCACACAAGAGTGCGAATACTGACTGCCTCTTCCTACAGGGTTTCTCTGTGGAACCCTAGCTGCTCTGGAAATCGCTCTGTGGACAACACTGGCCTCTGCCTGGTCTGGGAGTAAAATACATCTATCTTTTTTCTCTGACCTCCACACCTGAACTGTGGCACGAGAATTTGAAACTCACCCACGTACACACATACAATAAGTAAAATTTTAAAAAAAATGTAGTATTGGGCTTAAAAAAAATACTTCCAGGTATTCATTAGGGGTTCCTAACCCCCACCCCTTGATTCTCCTCCCTGGTTTTTGTTGTTTTTTGAGAATAGTTTTGAGATGCAGCCTTGGCTGCTGACAAAAGAAACTGCTGAGGTCTTCATCCCTGCCTCTGTAGCACCGGGATTACAAGCAAACCAGTACCACCACACCTGGCTAAAGGTCAGTATGGTTTTGGGCCTCACTTCTAGACTTGTTTCCACCACATAGGTGAAAAAAGGAACAAATTCCCAAGTCAAGTCCCTCTCCCTGCAGAAGACCCTTCACTAACTAGCACACTACCATTCAAGTGCAGTCACTGCTTGCTACTCTCAAGTCCAGCTACCATCAGTCTGTTTTCCTGCAGACAAGATAATAATGCGGTGTTCTCCCGCATCACTCAAACGGATAAACATTTACACTTCCGCCATTTTCACACATGTATCCCTACTCCTTTTCAAAGAAGTCATGAGGAAAATGTTTGGCATATTGTTTTTTTATAAAAAGCGCTACTTTTTTTTTCAGTTAATGAGTGTTTAAAAAAAATCTCCATTGTAATCACAGATGATCGAACTGCAACGAAACATGTAGGGAAAACACAACATGTAGGGAAACTCCAGTACTGTTAATCAAGTTTTGAACAGGGGGAGGGGGGGACTGGCTCTTTACTAAAACCCCAAAGACAGGTGACATCTGGGACTAGAGCTCACTGGTTCAAGGCTTGCCTGGATTAAATGCCCACGGAAGGAGGGAGTGTGACATTTAATGGGATGACTACTGAGGATCGTTTACCTCTCGTGAAGTCTTATTTTACTAACAAACTCCTTCAAAGGCACTTTTTAAACCTACGAAGCACACGCCTGCAAGTAATGTCTGTGGGCACAGGTGGGTGAACTCTCAGAGCCGGTGGCATGGCCAAAAGGTACTTGTGTTCAGCCTTAGGTTTTAAAGCTCTCCGAGCCCTGCACCAACTTCAAGACCCGACGAGAGCTCGGCTCACTAGTGGGCACTTGCCAGGGGAGCTGGGGGTGGGGGGCCGGGCAAGCAGGACCGCCATGACTACCGACCCCACGGGTAGCGAGGAGACCAAGTGGGGGGCCGGCTTGGTTACAAAAGTGCAAGCGTCGGGGCGCGCGAGTGGAACAAGAAAAAAAAAACCTGTGGCGAGAAGTAACACGGAAGTGCTCGCTCCCGCCCGCCCCTCCCACCGCCGGGCAGCCGAAAGCGGGGGGCTTGACAACGTGCTGGGGGCGGCGGAGGGGAGGGAGTCCCCGGAAAGCGCAACAGTCGGCAACAACTTCGAAGCCGTCCCCGCCCGCCGGGGACCTAGGCCGAGGGGCGCCTGCGCCCAGCGCCCTCCATCCGGGAGCCCGGGAGAAAGGAGCAGTTGAGGAGCTCGAGCGCTCCGACCAGGACGCAGCCTGCGCTCGGGGAGCTGAGCCGAGGGCCTGGGACCCAAACTGCCGCCTCCGCCGCCATCCTCGAAGCCTCCAGGCCCCGGGCCGAGCCGCTCCGGGGCTCGCCCGCGCCCGGCGCTCCGCTTCCAAAAACCTCGGCGCCTGGCTCCCCGCGGGGAGCGAAGGGTCCGCGAGCGGAGTCGGGTACGTCCCCTCCCGCCTCGCCCCCCGCCGCTCCGTCCCGGCTGCTCCCTCGGTCCCGACGCTCCGGGAAACGCTTCCAATGGTCCGGGTCCACCCCCGGCACCGCTCCCGCCCGCACCCGCGTCCCGAGGTTGACACTGCCAGCCCCCGCCACTCGCAACTCCAACCCGCCTCACCTCAGACGGCTCCGGCAGCGCTGGACACAGGAAACTCCTGGGTCCTCGACTCCGGCTCTCCTCGACCCCCCTCTTCGGTTAACTCCGCTTGTTTCTCGACAAAATGGCGCCCGAGGTCGCGCGCTCACGTCGTGGCCTTTCCCCTCCCCGTTCCCATTTCTTCATTCGCTGCCCGCCGATGGAGGGATGGCCCAGGCGCCAGCCAATGGCCGCACGCCGTCCGCAAGAGCTACCCAATCAATGCCAGGTACCCGCGGATTTAAACCAATCAAACACTATCACTCGCAGAAGTCAAGGAAGAAACCAGGGCTCCTGCTAGCAACTACCAATCCAGACTCCTATTTCGCGGGCTTAGGCCAATTGCCTCTCGCTGGCCTTGAGGGATCGGGTCCGAGCCCGGGCGCCTGCGCACCAGGTGCGAGCCAATGAGTAGACGCTGGGAACTTCGATTTGGAGCTCCGGACATCTGCCTGCGAGCTGCTCGGCCTATGGGAACTGACTGCTCACTGCATCCCACAAACAATAAACACGGAAGCAAGCCCACAACGCATTGCCACCCTGAGCACAAACTACTCTAACTTAAAAAGAGAGGGTGATGCAGCCCTCGTCCACTTTCCTTCGTCTTTCGAAACGCCACGGTCCGAGAGGCTGCGCGAGTTCTCAACGGAAGCACTGTCCACCCCTGGGATCTCTTTAGCAAGGAGCACCAGCCATCGGAGAGCACCAGACTCGGGCCAAAGTGGAGGAGCGATGCATCCTGGGTTGTGTAGTCGCACGCCCCGCCCATTCCTGTCGCAAAAGTAACGTGATTGTGTCCATCACTGGCTGCGCCCTAGAGGAGCAATGCATGCTGGAGAATGTAGTTTCCCAGATGCCCACCTAGTCCTAGCTCTTTTAAGTTTCAAGTTTCTTTTCCTGTTCTGTCTGTTGAAGCAGGGACGTTTTGCAGAGAGGTAGAAACTGAAATTCCCCTCCGGTTCCTGGCTGTGTTCAAGGATGCTAATGTCCTTTGCTTCTTGGACAAAAGACTGTTATCCATAGTGCCCTCCTATCTTGTAGGATTTTTGTTTATTTGGGTTTTGAGAAAAGGTCTCATTCAGTTAGCCCAGCTGTAGTCCAGACTGGCCTGGAATATACTGTGTAGCATAAGCTGACCTCGAGCTCCACGCAGCCATCCCAACTACTGAGATAACAGGCATGACCTCTCACAACAGGACTATTTGAATTTAAAAGAGGCCGGGCGTTGGTGGCGCACGCCTTTAATCCCAGCACTTGGGAGGCAGAGGCAGGTGGATCTCTGTGAGTTCGAGGCCAGCCTGGTCTACAGAGCTAGTTCCAGGACAGGCTCCAAAGCCACAGAGAAATCCTGTCTCGAAAAACCAAAAAAGAAAAGAGAGAGAGAGAGAGAGAGAGAGAGAGAGAGAGAGAGAGAGAGAGAGAGATTTGCTAATGCCCATCATAATCCCAGAAAAATTCTTCAAAAACCTCGAAAGAACGGTACTCAACTTCATTTGGAAAAGCAAAAAAACCAGGATAGCCAAAAACAATCCTGGGCAATAAAAGAACGTCTGGAGGCATCACAATCCCAGACTTCAAACTCTACCACAGAGCTACAGTACTGAAAACAGTCTGGTACTGGCATAAGAACAGACAGGAGGACCAATGGAACCGAATAGAAGACCCAGATATCAATTCACACATCTTCGAACACCTGATCTTTGATAAAGAAGCAAAAAATATCAAATGGAAAAAAAGAAAGCATATTTAACAAGTAGTGCTGGCGTAACTGGATATCAACATGTAGAAAAATGAAAATAGACCCATATCTATCACCATGACAAAACTCAAGTCCAGATAGATCAAAGACCTCAACATGAAGCCAGCCACACTGAACCTTATAGAAGAGAAAGTGGGAAGTACACTTGAATGCATTGGCACAGGGAACCACTTCCTAAATATAACCCCAGCAGCACAGACACTGAGAGAAACAATAAATGGGACCTCCTGAAACTGAAAAGCTTCTCTAAAGCAAAGGACATGGTCAACAAGACAAAACAACAGTCTACAGAATGGGAAAAGATCTTCAAAAGAGATTTGCTAAAAACTTTATTTTATTTTACATATATGGGTGTTTGCCTGCCTGTAAATCTGTGCCACGTGTGCAGCCTGTCCTCAGAGGTCAGAAGAGGGTGTTGGATCCTCTGGAAGTGGATTTACAGACAGTTGTGAGCCATGTTGTGGGTGCTGAGAATCAAACCTGGGTCCTCTGGAAGAGTAGCCAGTGCTTGTAATCTCAGCCATCTTTCCTGCTTCTAGATTTTTAAAAAAGGGAGTGTTCGCCTGCCTGCATATATGTATATATGTTTTCCCTTGTGAGTGTGTGCCTGGTACCCAGGAAGGCATTGGATCCCCTGGGACTGGGATGAGAGCTATAGCTATACGGTTGGAAGATGTCCTGTGAGTGCTCGGATTAAAGACATGTGATCCCAAGTGCTAGATCAAAGACGTGAGCTCTGTTTCTCTTTTAGACTGGACCAATTTTCCAATCTCTCGTAGCCCCGGGTGGCCGTGAACTCACAGAGGTCCTTCAGCCTCCACCTCTACCTCTGCCTCCTGAGTGCTGGGATTAAAGGTGTGTGCCACCACTGCCTGGCCTCTATGACTAACTAGTGGCTTAGCTCTGCACTCTGATCTTCAAACAAGCGTTATCTGTTAAATCACAAACAAATGTCACGACAGTTCTCTATGCATTCAAGGCCAGCCTGGTCTGTGTAGTGAGTTTCAAGACAGCCAGAACTGCACAGCTAGAAGGAAGGCTAGGAGGTGGGATGAATATAATCAAAATTCATTAAATACATGTGCAAAATTCTCAAGTAATTGCAATATTGTGTTTCTTTAAAAAAAAAACCTTCTGAAACATTCAAAAACCCACTTCCTACCTGGGCTCAGCACTAACTTCCTGTGTTATATTCCCCTCCTTAGACAGGCTTCAACACAGAGCCTCATGTGTGCCAGTCAAGTGCTCTAGCCCATGTTTTGTTTTGTTTGCTTCATACAGAGCTGCAGTATGTTGCCCAGGATGAACTCAGTGTCTTATTT